>NC_049902.1:13005029-13320636 GCF_001411555.2 Juglans regia | reverse complement strand
GATCACAGTGATGATTTTGTGAAAATGATCCTGCTTGATGCCAGCTTCATTATCGAGTATTTCTGGAAAAACAAGACGCTAAACTGGACCGACGGTGACCAAGAAATATTAGAGCCGTGGTTGTGCAATAGGATGCAGATGGACTTCATATTACTTGAAAATCAGCTTCCTTTCTTTATTATTGAGAAAATATATGACATTGCATTTCCATCTCGCTCAAAAAACAACCCCTTCATTGGGCTTACCTTTCGCCAATTCGAATATTACAACGTTCAAATTTCCCAATATTCTCCGTCAACAAAAATATTGCACTTCACTGACTTGGTTAGAAACTTTTGCATGCCTCCTAGCGAAAGGCGACCGAAAGGAGAGTCTCAAAAGATGAAGGAAATGTACAGTGCAACCCAGCTGGATGAGGTAGGATTGAAGTTTAAGATGAGCAAACCAAGCTCTAATCTCTCACCTCTTGAACTAAAATATGTGGACAGAGTGCTGGAAGTCCCACGCTTTCAGTTAGACGATACCACGGAGATTTATGCTCGAAACCTCGTTGCCTTGGAGAAATATCACTATCCTTATAAAGATGAGGCATATATTACTAATTACTATACCATGTTAAGTTTCCTTATCAAAACAGACAAAGATTTGGATGTACTTGTACGAGAGCAGATCATCGATAATTGGCTGGATGGCATCGTGGCAACTTCAATGATCAACAAGCTGTCCGGCGAAACACGTTTCTATATCAAAATAAACTCTCATTATCACACGATGGCAGAAGAGTTGAACAAATTCTATATTAGTCCCTGGAATCTCATCCCTAGCTTGAAACGTGCTTTATTTCGCACGAATTTGGCCGGTACTATTACCATATCTAGTGCTGTTGGGTTAATCCTCATTGGGGTTGAATCTGCATGCTCTGTTCTATCGCTTAAGTACTTTTAAGTTTTTTTTTTTTTTTTTTTAAGTATTTTAAAGCTTGTATAATTCTAATTAAGCTTGTTTATTTAAAGCTAGCCCCTTGGTGGCTCGTGCCAGTAGTACCCCGCATGGGATAGGGGCTTGCCTTGTATGAAGATTAGTCGGGGTGTATTTGGTAATAAAATATGAATATTTATTTATTCTCGCAGTTTTTGGAGAAATAAGTACTGATTTTTAATTGTAGGAGTAATAAAACCATCAAGTTAAATGAATAATTGTTGAGGATATATGATCTTTTCTAATTAGTTGGAAATCATTAATATGAATATGTAAGTCCATGGGGGGAAGACCCATTAGGAGAAAGGAAGGAAGGAAGGAGGGAAAGGGGACAACCACATAGGAAGCGCAGTATTTCAGACATGAGAAAAATAATATGTCAATAAAGAAAAATGGATGATTTGAATAAAGCAAGAGAAGAGATATAAAGCAAACGGGTCAGAAGATAAAAGGGACAGACACATATGACTCTGGGGACTTTTGACCAGACTTCATCTTCTTCAACCTCACCACAAAAAGACTCCAGCGAGACAAGAAAACCTGAAAGGGAAACTGAAATCTTTCACACTAATATCTATCTAGTAAATGGAAGAAGAAAAGCATGGGAACTCGCACAAGGCAATGATGGTTGATAAGACAGGGAGGCCTGACGCAACTCAACAACAGGCCACCCATGGGGACTCACACAAGGCAATAGAGGGAGCCAGGAGAACCCTCAATCGTCTGACAGAGAGACATCAACGAACAATTGAAGAAGCTTACGGAAGGAAACAAACGAGAACGCCACGCCGCATTTATAGCGCCACAACCCAGACTGCACGAAGCATTAATGACGCCATCGTAGAGACCACTCCACATTAAATGACTCTAGCAATGGAATAGTGAAAAGGACAAGGGTCCCACAGGGACAGGCACAATCTATCCCCTTCCCCCCCCCCCCCGTCCGTCCCCCAAGAAACCAGGTATAAATAGTAGCCTCCGAGGTATGAGGAAACTCTCTAGACTCTCTTTATTCACAAGCTTCCAAAGAGATTTACTAACTTAAACATTAGAGCCTAGCCTCCCAAGCCGTCCTCTCCTTGTAACACCCGGGCTAGCCAAGCCCACTTTACAAAATTCTTGGGTTTGTAATTATGGAAAGCCCATTTGGAATTGCGAGTAAAATTTTGTGGAAGAGAGTTCGGGCCTAAAATATTTTTTTGGCGGATTATAATTTTTCAATAGGTTTGATAATTAGGTTTAAAATCTTTTAATGTAGCAAGGGGATCGTCACTCGAAAAATTTATGGAACAAGTGTATTATTATTTTGTTGAGTCGAGGCCCAAAACTTAAGAAAAAAGTCCATACATTAATCCCATTCAAGATCCAAGATATGGGCCAAGTATTTTTTTTTTTTTAGGCTTAAGAGCCCAGGCCCGTGGAAGCAATTTACAGACTACGTCGCACGGTTTACGTCCATTTTTCCATTTTTCATGCACGTCCCACCATCCTTTTTCTCTAGTTTTATCTCTTTACCATATATATCTTATATTTAGGTTAAGCATCCTCAACCCTAGAATAAGCGTTGCCACTAGCGAGGATCCTTGACCAACTGCACCCCCAAGTCGTTGCTGCCCAGTTCATCCACCCCATGTGAACTCAGTCCAGACCTCGCCACTGTGCCTAGCCACACGAAGCCGCCCAACACCTCTCGCAGCCTCCGTTGCAAGCCACGTAACTCCTCCGTTGCAAAAATTGGAAGAAGACATTGCTACTATACTATATAAATTCGAGCATATCTTTCCACCTTCATTTTTTGATGTCATGGTCCATTTAGTAATACATTTATCTCTAGAGGTATTGTTGGCTGGACCGGTGCAGTTCTGTTGGATGTATCTAGTTGAAAAATATTTGGGTCAACTGAAGCACACTATTGGGAAAAAAGCTAGAGTTAAGGGATCAATAGCAGAGGCTTATGTACACGATAAATGGTTAACATTTTCCTCTCTATATTTTCGTGGTGTTGAGACACAATTTAATCGTTAAGAGCGAAATACTGATCTTGCTGCTCTACTTCCTCGTGAGCTATTAGTGTTTTCCCAGAATATACGACCCTTGGGTGCACAAACGGGTTACGATTTAATTGATGGAGAGTTGGGAGATTGATGACTATCTCAGGTATGTCATTGCATGCTTCGAATAATTCTAGTTTCTTGAAGTTTAACTATAACGGTTGTACTCAAAATATATTTCTTTTGCACTTATATACAATGAGCACATGAACAAACTTATGACAGAAGGTGTAAAGAATATAGAGGCAAGACACGAGGAAGAATTTCCCAGATGGTTTGAACAACATGTATGAACTAAAATTATATATATGTTACATTTTGAAACTTTTAACTCTAGGTAACTTTTAATAAATATATACTTTTTCAATTGTTAGATTTTGGAACAACGTGCTCGTGATCCCAGATTAATTTCTCCTGAATTGTATGCATTGGCCCGTGGTCCCTCAAATAGAGCACTTTGATACACTACATGCACGGTTTGAGGTTATAGATACTCTAAACTGTGAATGTAATAGAAAGACTCAAACTTTGGTGTGTTGGTCGAGGGGAGTCATGGAACAGATGATATTGACTATTATGGTATCATACGTGATATTATCGGATTGAAATATCTGGGTGGGATCAAGTTAACACGCAAGAGAACAACAACCAGTCGACACCTACCAATAAGAAAATGTCATGGATAATTAATTATATAGTTAATACTTTTGTCTCAATAACTATATAACTATAATTATACTATTATCATATAGTTGATGCATGTAACACCTTCTGCTCCCTCAAAAAGTATTATTTTAGAATTTTCGAGGAGCCAGTGCGCTACTACTAAACTTAAATATAAAAAACTTTTCCTTTTTAACAACGTGCCAGATACGAAAGAATTCCATAAAATAACAAACTTCAATAAATACTGAAAATTTAAAACAAAGTCTGCGGAAGCATTTATTAAAAAATACAGAAGTCTTATGTGCTTATCAAAATAATTTATTTAAACCATAGAAATAATCATAGCAAAATCTGTCTAGGCCTCAGCCTTGCCTCCCGGAGTCAAGTCCTGTCCTGCAATCTCATCTTCATAAATGTCATCACCTGGGGGGGGTTTAAAAACATGAAAACAAACTAAAATGAGTCGAATACTCAATAAGCAACACATCATACAGTAAACATAATAAACATAATGTGTCTTGGAAAGCGTGCATATTCAAAAATAACATGAACATGAACTTTAACTTATCTTTCACTTATTATAGGCCGTTACCCACTCTTGACCCCCGTGAGTTAGGGTTAGCGAATCTAAAAAGATTCCGATTCCGCCCGTGGCCACGGGTTGTGGAATCCATACATAAGGAAGACAATACTGGGTGCACTACCAGCATGTACGACCTGGCAATGCAATATGCCCATAACATAGGTACCGTTTTCATATCATAACATAGGCCGTTATATATTTTATCAAATCATACTTGCATACTTGTCATTTCATAGATTTCAAAAGAAATCACATACATACTTGTCATATCGTATCATAGATTTCAAACGAAATCGCATTCTTTCATAAACGTCGTGATACATGTTTCATCGCATAAAATCATGATTTTTCATAAATATTTTATGAAATAACTCTCTCATAAAATCATGCATTTCCTAAATAATTTTATGAATAATCTTTCACATAAAATCATGCATTTTATAAATAATTTTATGAATAATCTTCACATAAAATCATGCATTTCATAAATAATTTCATGAATAATCTTTCACATAAAATCATGACTTTTTCATAATTTTATCATGTTTTGGATACGTAAAAAGGGATTTTCAATAAAGGGCATACATGCATAATATCTTTTATAAAAAGACAAACAGCTCACTGTACATACGCGTAAGGATATGATCATGCTACTTACCTCGTAGCGCTAATCCAATATTTCCGGGCGCGACTGATTTCTTATAAGATAGACACGTAGTTTACGTAAATTTCTACTTAAAGACATACCTCTTAATTAAACTAGAAATTCCAACTTAATCTATATTTTTCATTAACTTTGATCTTTCAAACTCTAAAATCACATTGACTCCATAATATTGACATCAATTCTGTATATCTAGAGTTTATATGCAGAACTTAAAAATACAACTCTATCACTATGATACAAATCTAATTAACCTCAAGTCCAATAAAAATATAAGTCTATTTAAAGATCATTAGAATTTTGTAAGAGTTGAAATCTAGCCCATAAATATAATACTGTACTACCTGAGTCCAAACAAAAAAAATGAAAATAAGCCCATCTCACCCTCATACGGGCCTAAGGCCCAAGGCCCATCAGGAACTAAGGGTTCTTCCTAGAACCCGAAACATGGCTAACCAAAACTAAGGCAAAAACTGAGTTGAGAGAGAGAGGGTCTGCGATGGTCCGAAACTCACCAAGGGATGAAGAAGCTCACTGTGATGGTAGTCTGGGTGGCTGGCAGGGGGTCACGACGGCGCAACCGAAGGCTCCACTGAGTATGGTGGTGCGATGCAGTGAGAGAAAGAGATTTATGGGAGGAGGATGAGCACTGCGTGAGGGAGGGCGATGGAAAGAAACAGTGGGAGAGTTCGGCGTGGCTTACCAAGGCGAGGACGACGAACTTGGAGTGGCGTGCAGCGTCAGGCGACGCTCTCTGTGCGGGCAAAGATGACGAGGGGGAGGCTGACTAGTTTGCGTGGTTCAAGGTGGAGATCGCACTCTGTTTTAGGAGAGGAAAAACAGAGGCTTTTGGATGACAAACTGGGGTGAAGGGACGGCGCTAAGGGGTCGTAACACAGAGGCAGCGGTGGGGCTACGTGGGGTTCACAGTTTACCAACGGGCTGGGCAAAGGCTATCAGACGGAGGCTTTTGCTGGGATACGGTTTCGTGTGGGTGGGCAGCGGCGAGGGCTTGATGTCTGGGTTTGCTTGGGGTTATCGTGAGTTTGCTGTGTTTAAAGGGGCTGAGTGTGGTTGCTCACGCTGGAAAAGAAATTGGCTCCGGATGGACGAAATGAGTCTAGCTCTATATATAGACCAAAGAAAACCCTAGTGACGAAGGAGAAGAAACGTACGGGTTTGGAGTTGAGAGGCGTACGTGCATGGCTGCTAAAAGAAATTTTCGGTAGTTAGGAGTTTTATCGTGAAGAGGAAAAATAAGAGTAGGAATAGTGTTGGACTCTAACACACGTGCTTGGAATAAAAGCTAAAAATAAAATAAAATAATAATAATGGAGACTTAACTCTAAATAATAATAAAAAAATCATCTGATAATTCGCTTTAACTTATTAAAAGAATTTTATCTGTAATTTATTCCTAAATATAAGATCGGGTCGTTACACCATATGTCAAGTGTAAAGTTCATGTTGTTGCTGCAGTATGTTCGAAATACGACTAAGTGTCCTTGCTAATTCATTATCTCTCTCTTCCCCTAGTGAGTCTCCCTCACGACTACTGATAGCTCACTCGTAGAACTATCAGTCGCACCATGCTCAGACCTTGCCACAAAACCCAAACTTATCACTTCCCGACCCAACTTCCGCACTTTAAACACAATTTATGCATATTACGTATAAGACTCAAGCTTGCTACTAAAGATCAATCCTATGTTTATAGTACCCTTCCTCTGTGACAATATGGATTTACCTAGAGCCATATAGACATGCTTTGATTCCAAGTTGTGGCATCTTGTTCTTCGGTAAAGAGACCAGCGAGGATCCGTGGTGCCAAGGGCGCTAATCGCATAACAGCACCGAAGGTTTGAATCGGCTTAGATGTGCAACGTTTGCTAGGATGTGCACATGTAGGGAAAATATATATGATTGGAAGTGAAAAAGTAAAGGTTTAGTTGAAAAACTAAACGTTATGGTACCAGGAGTCTAAACACGATAATTATATTCTCACAATATCCAGAAGTCACATTAGTCCTTTAATGTTCATACACATAACTAGTTATTTAATTTGTAACTCCAAAATAAGGCTGACTGAACACTTATGGTCTTTTGCCTAATAGTTACAAACGATTTAAAATTCTACACAAGAAACGGCCTACTCGCCTATTGCTTGAGCTAAGTGGGCTCTTCCTCCTCGGGTACTACTCCGGAATCTACTTTTGCATTAAAGTCTACGGTTTTGATACCAAAACCATAGGTAGGCTAGACAATTATGACAATACTGCTAATGAGAAACAATGCTCGTATAAGTAGTTTTATGTGGTATAAACAAGGGGTGAATGCATATATTAGTGCATGACACAGAATCTACCTCTAAGGAGTTACTCTCTTCGCAAACATTAATATATATATATATATATATAGTTATGTATGTTGCCAAGATGAGGAATCACCCTCTTCTCAAGCTCATAAAGTCCATAACACCAATCACACAATCGTTCACTGTTATCACATAGATATTTGTCACACAGACATACGTCGCTTGATGGGACAACAGGGGATGAGCTGCTCCATCTTTTGAAATCGAGGAATCTCTCCCACCCGACCAACATGGTGCACGTCAACTTGCCTATACCCTAACACAGATCGACTCTCACTTATAGATTACATGAGCCAAAATTCCATAACATTCTCACATAATATTTACCCCCAATTTCTCAACACTGTTTCAGAAGCTAACCTATCTCACTGACTTACGGCGGCACTGCACTGTTCCTCTCTTGGTCTCCTCTAAAGTTGCTCGCTCATTCAGAAGATTCTAACTCCAAGGCTCTCATGTGTTTACAATCTCAGAAGTGAGATCTTGGCTTTTGCCTTAAGCCTTTTGTAGCACAAGTTCGTCAGGTGTCATTCTGACTTTAGATGTGATTGAATAGTAGCCCTTTAGTCTCGGTCGTCCCATTGTAGGATGATAGAGACAAACTGGTAGGGCATGGTCTGTATGTCCTTATGGTCTTCCTTATATCCAATCCTCAATGACTCTCCGACTGAGGTTCTCCCACGTGACATTAGACCATACCTTTGGGTCAAACAATATGATCTATCGAGTCACAATCCTTTTAGTAGACCCACTATGAATGTGACTCTTCAGATGGAGTGTTGGCTACTGCTTACAACACTGCCACCTGCGTTTCCATGTAGTTCGAGAAAGTTCATACGTGTCAAATATGGTCTTGTCCTTGACCGTTGCTTGCTCACCTTCAACTTTTTCTTTGCCTTTGTACGTTAGGTAGCTTTTCCAGAACTAGGAGCTCTTCAACTCCTCGTTCTTGCCTAAGTGCTTCTCACCCTCCTATTAGTCAAGTTGCATCATGCAGACCACTGCCTCGTTTTCTACCCAAACCGCGAGGAATGGTCATCTTTGCCTTCCACTCGACAAGGATATGCTCTCTTCTTTGCATTGCTTTTGCTTTTGGAAGGTGGTTTGAACCCTATCGCTGGCGCGGTCCACACACATGGGGCCTAGCCCATTACCCACATTAGCCAATACTCTAGTGATTGATCATTCAAGGACTTCATGTGCACAATACTTCTTCAAGTACGACCAAAACCAAACTAGTTATCCCCTTGGACACTTCATAGTTAACCAAGTAACCCAACTCACTTCTACCAAGAATGAACTACCATGGGCATTGCCTACTTTATGCCAAAACAATCTCTTTTGACCCAATGGTATCCAACTCTAAAACATATGCACTAAACACCTCAAAACACCCCCTGTAATTTGGGCATGCTAGAGTCCTTTCCCTATGCAATGTCCTTTGCACACTACGGTTTCCTACTTCAAGCATCCTACTACAACATGACTACCATTGGAGTTCTACTCCAAGCAACCTTCTTGTAAGTAAATCAAACATTTCCTTCATCAAAGGCTCATCTCCTTTATGCCTAGCACACTCCAAGTTTTTTCAAACACTTCAACTCCTCAACTCAACTAAAAAACTACCAAAGAGACCGATCCCTAGTTAAACACCTTCTTTCACAAGTCTTCTCTATGCATTAAAATTGTAATCTTACCAAAGGAAGAAGTTGGTCCACAAGGCGACAAGCATCCCTATACACTCAAACACTTCAACTCAAGAGGACACCATAATCCTAGCCAAAACACCTCTCTAGTCAAACTCCATCTACTCATCTTCCATCTCCATGCACTTAAAAGCACATGCTCCTAAGAAAAATAGCTCTCTCTCTTTCTCTCTTCCTATCTTGCTATACACTAACCCTTTATACCATAGTTGAAGCAAATTGAAGCAACTCAAACTATCACCCATAACAATTACCTTGTGACACTACAACCTTCACTTTGTCCTCTATCCTTCAAGGTATATCTCTTCCCTACATGGTTATTGAATTGCATACATAGATTAGGCTTGAATGTCATGAAATCTACATGATTGAATTATGCAATAAGACATCAAGGTATAGATTAAATCATCCATAAAATGATTGTTGAAGATTGAATGTAAAGATGTATATGCCATGATATAGCAGATTAAGCATGATATAGGGGCCTAAAAAGAGCTAGATGGACATATGTTGCGTGGCATAGAATAGGTTGTAAAAGCATGTTATATGACTAGCCATGATCATACATTTCAAAGTGTTTGATGCAAGCAAAACGATATTTTGCAAAGTGTGTATATATATATATATATATAAATATAAGTTTTAATTTGCTTAACAAGGGAAGCATGAATATTTGACCAGGGAGGTGGATTGGACTGTAACCTCTAAAATAATGGTTTATAGTGTTTCCTGAGGTCTTTGTAGAACTCAACATCATAATTTAATGAACCAAGGAATCTTTGTAATTGGATTTTATCAGTGATGACATCATGAAATTTATCAGCAAATTGGATGGATCTATTGATAGGGCGAATTTTTCCTTCATGGATATCATAACCAAAGAAATGAATCACCCTTCTCTTCTCCTACTTTCTTGCTCCTCCCTTGTAATTCTTAAATATTTTCATGTATTGATGTTAATATGAGAACTACAACTATTTTAATTGTTAATTTGTGAGTATTTTGAGGATTTTATTTTGCTTACTTTCTTTCTACTTCAATTATTCATTACTTACAACTTACAATCCAGTCATTTGGTCCCTTTGGACTCTAGTTATCTGGTCCAAGCATTTAATTATTTACTTGCTTACTTACTTTTATTTACTTACATGCACTATCACTCTAGTTATTTGGTCTTCTAACTCTAGTTATTTGGTTCCTTTGAACTTCAATCATTTGGTTACCTGAACTCCAGTTTTTTGGTTACCTTCTTTCACATTTATACTTACTTCTGCTCCTTTCTAGTATCCGAGCCAACTCGATTTGGCTGGTGATAGTTGAATTGTTGCTATTCTTTCTGTTTATTTCTTATCTTCTATTTCCCTATCCTCACCATTTACTATATTGTGTCTATCTATTTCTTGTCACTATTGGTGCCACCCTAGTTGTAAAGTGAATTCCGACCACCAAACAATAAGTCCCGTTTAGAGTATAAGTCATGAGCGATATCCCCTCAATTAGGGTATGTCTTACGAAATGCAACAAGGATTAGAGAAAAACATGATGAGTAAGTATGATCACGTTAGTAAAGACTGTACTAGAAAACCTAGCAAGATGAAAAAGAGGATAAATCAGCTAAACATTGATAACAATGTTAAAGAAGAACTAGTTCGCATTTTGGAATCAAGATCTTCTTAATCATTTGGTATCGATGAATTTAGTACACGTGATTCTGGCTATCACTCTGCTAATTGAGTCTTATTTTCCTACTATTACATTTGGTTGTAAAGACTCTTGTTGCAAAACCATTAATGTTCTCACCAGGAGTGAAGAACAAGAAAAGCTTTTGATTATTTTGATTAGCCAAATTACCAACCTTGAGTTTAAGGAAGAATACCTCCAAAAGCTCAAGAAAACCATGGTGAAGAACACCAAGAGAAAATTGTTAAACCCAAGAGTGAGTTGTTTTTATTAAAAAAGAAATTGTTGAACTCAAAAATGAGTTGAACAATATTAAAACTGATAATAACTCTCTTAAATAGGAGTTACTACTTTTGAAAGTTAAAAACAATTTGATCAGCATAATATTTATGATACTGATGAGCAAGATGATGGTGCAGGTCCTAGTCATCAAGAACCTATTTATGATACTGATAAAGTGTGTTTAATTAAACGCATCATTCCTTTAAAATGATTTTTCAAAGTAAAGATTGTTGTTTGCCATGAATTTGAGTTCAAGGTTGTTGCTTTGATTGATTCAGGAGCTAATATGAATTGTATCCAAGATGGCATAATTCCTAGTAAATACTATGAAAAGTCCATTGAAAATTTATTTTCTACTAATGGTTCTCAAATGAAAATTAAATTTGAACTGAATAATACTCATGTTTGCCAAGACAATGTCTATTTTAAAATTCCTTACATTCTTGTTAAAAGTATGACTGATAAGGTAATTCTAGGTATGCCTTTTACATCTTCTTTTTATATCATTTTCTTATTGAACATGATGACATTACTACTAACCCTTTTGGGTAGAAAGTAAAGCTCAAGTTTGCTTCAAAGTTTGATATTGATACTGATAAAGGTTTAAATGCTTTAATTTCTGCTACGACTAAATATTTGAATTTTCTACAACAAGAAATCAAATACAAAAAACTCGTTGAACAATTATGTAGTAAATTGTTGCATTAAAAAATTGATAGTTGGAATAAAAAAACTTGTTGATGATGTTTGTTATGATCTTCTTAATGCTTTCTGGCATATGAAGAAATATATTGTTGATCTGCCTTATGTTAAAGATTTTTTTGAAAAGAATATTCCTACTAAAACTAGACTAGGGTTGGGCAAAACTTTTGAGATTCTAACTTCGATTGAATTCTGACGAGGCTCTGACTCCAACGAAGTCTGAGTCGGTTGAATTCGGAGTGACTCGAATGAATATCACACTGATTTTTCGATTGAGCCTTTGCTTGAGTGTGGCTCGAGCGAACATCACACAAATTGTTCGTCGAACCTTCGCTCAAGTGTGGCTTGAACAAATATCACACAGATTATTCGCTCGAGTGTGGCTCGAGCAAGCATTCATTTTTTTGTGTTTTATTTATTTTTAAAATCACAAACACGAATAGACACATATATTTTTCCTTTTTAATGTGTTTTCAATTTGTAGATAATTTTCATAAAATGTTAAATGACTATTGTTTGTTAATTATTTCAAGTTATTTGTTCAAATTATGGATGCTATACCATCTTTCCGCAATTCTCCACAAGCGGATGACACATCCGTTGGCATCACCGGCAGGTACTTTGGGCCATAGACCCCATCTAGAGCAGCAACCCTCTGTGCAAATAGTCGAGTCCCAATAAATCTATAAGACGTTGATTTGCTTAATGAGGAGGAGGATTTGATAAATGTTGAGGTGTATCCACCAGCACGACCTAGTAAAAAAAGTTTGTAAATATGGGAACATTTCACCAAAGATCTCGGTGATCATGAGAGCCCGCAGGCTCGGTGCCACTATTGTGGGCAACTATGCGGTTGTGATTCGAAGAAGCAATGCATGTCAGTATTAATAACACATCTTAAGAGCTGCCAGTGGTATAAGATACACAAAAGCTTGGTGGCAACTAATTAGACAAAACTGAGTTACGAGACTTATACGACCACTGATGGCACGCAGATTAAGAAGTTATCAATCCCTCAATACAATGAGAATATGTTGAGAGATGTTCTTGGGATGATCATCACTGATGAGATGCCTTTTACCATGATTGACAAGGCAGGCTTCCGTAAATTTGTGCACACTTTAGTGCCACGATTTCCCATGCCTTCACAGTATACTGTGATGCGCGATTGTTTGTAGAGGAATGCCAAGGAGAAGGCAGCAATGAAGGAAATGTTTGTCGCCACTGGTCAGAGAGTATCATTTACGACTGATATATGGACCTCCATATAGAATGTGGGCTACATGTGTATCACAACCCACTTTATTGATAGTGAGTGGACATTGTAGAAGCGTATTATCAGTTTCAAAGAAATTGTTGATCACAAGGGGTCATTCATTGGCAAGGATATGGATGATTGTATAAAGTATTGGGGGATCAGAAAAGTGTTTTCTATCATGGTTAACAATGCTAGTGTGAATACATTGCCATTGATTGGTTCAGGCAGAATACAACGGTAAATGAGGATATCATTCATGAGAATTAGTTTATCCATGTTTAATGTTGTGCCTATATCATCAACCTTGTAGTTTTTTAGGCGTTCAAGGAGGCTGATGATTTCATTATTAAAGTCTAGAACCTTGTGAGATATGTGAGGGCTTCCCCCAATGGCTCTGCTAGTTTAAGGCAATAGCCAAACAACTTGAGATCCCATCTTTCAGTATGTTACAAATGGACATTCTGACTCGATGAAACTCTACATACATGATGTTGGATGTAGCGTAGAAGTACCAAATAGTGTTCGAGCGGATGGTGATCGAGGATGGGGGCATGAGCTATGCTTTGTTGGAGTCAATTGGGGGGGAGAAAGGGTCTCAGTGTGCTGGACACAACTGATTGGGTCAATATAAGATATTTTGTTCAATTTTTAAAGTTATTTTATGACATAACTATGCAGATATCTAGGATAAAATATCCTACTATGAACATGTACTTTGAGGAGCTCTCGGGACTTTATGATCACTTGCAACAAAGTTGTGCTGATAGTATGGATTTGTTCAATGCAATGATTATGAGGATAAAATACAAATATAACAAATATTGAGGAATGTGGAGAAGATAAATAGATTATTATTTGTGGTTGCGATCATTGACCCCCTATATAAGTTGGAGATTGTAGAAGTTTGGATTAGGGACGTTCTTAGTGATGAGGACGCTAATCAGTTTATTAGATCGTTTAAATGTGATATTGATAATTTACATAGTCATTACAACATCAATGGTCAGTCTTCAGCCGAAGGTGGTAGCTCTTCATGCCCGACTGGCTTGACATCTTCTTGGGATGATACACATGCACAAAGTTCAAATTTATTGCGGGTATAATGGTATCATCATAACCGTGGATCGAGGAATATTATGCAGTGTAAGTTTGAGGTTGAGCGTTACTCTATGGAAGATGTTAAGGCACCTAGTGATACATTTCAGATATTAATTTGGTGGAAGGTGAATTCTGGTAAGTTTCCAGTCCTTTCTCGAATTCCCAGTGATGTACTAACCATTCTCATCACTACGATTATCTCTAAGTCGGCGTTTAGCATCAGAGGTCGTGTTTTGGATGTTTATTGGAGTTCATTGTTTTCGACCACTATCGAGACCCTCATTTGCACATAGAACTGGTTAAGTTCACCACCCTTTGGAGTAGATACCATTGGTGCTAAGAGCTATAGGCTTGAATCAAGTAACTTTATGATTTTAAATATTTTTTACATAATTTTAATGTTTTCATTATTTAATTTATAATTTATATGATTTTATAAACCTAACTATGAACTCCAGACTAATTGTGGATGACTGAGATGGACGCACCATTGGATGACCCCTTTATTCGTGAGAAACTCAATTTTAAAAATTACCATCATGCAAAACTCGTCAGAGTTAGAGGTGGATGTGAATTCATAATGTGTTCTATTTTATGTCATATATCACTTGGCTAATGGTTTAAAAATCTATATTTAAATGACTAAAGAAAAGACTATGCATCTGATAAATAAAACTTCACGCAGGAAAATTGAAAATCACTATCGAGTCATCAACTCAAATGAATGGACTGTCAAGACTGATGTAGGGGATTTTGACTATTTCATATTTGAATAAAATCTATGACATTATTAATATTTTGGTACTGTAAATTTGAATTTACTGCGATTTGTAGTTTTAAATTTAAATTTATCGTTTGCGATTTGTAGTTTAAGTCATTGTATTTAAATTTTAGCCTTTTAACTTATTTTTACAGTATTTTAGATTTTCTTAATTATTTTTTTACATTATTTTATTTTTTAAAATATTTTTAAACAGGGGTGGGCCAATCTAAATCTTAGATTGGGTCGTGGCCCAAGCCCAATCTGAGTAGAAATGGGAAGCTACTCCAATTGGAGTCGGAGTCGGAGCAGCTTTTGACCTCTGACCTAGTCGGAGGTTAAAGGTGGGCATTCCGACTCCGTCGGAGTCGGAGCCCACCCCTAAGCTAGACCTATTTAAATGAATAGTGAAGCTTTAGAATTTTGCAAAAATGAAATCCATGACTTGCTTGCTAAAAAGATTATTAGCCATAGTAAATCACCACGGTCCTGTCTTGCTTTCTATGTTCTGAAAAATACTGAGATTGAAAGAGGGACTCCTCGCCTAGTTATTAATTACAAACCTCTAAATAAGGTACTATAATGGATTATGTATCTCATTCCCAATAAGCATGACTTGATCCATAGACTTGGTGATGCTTAAGTTTTCTCTAAGTTTGATATGAAATCTGGTTTCTGGAAAATCTAGATTAGTGAGAGTGATAGATACAAAACTACTTTTACCATTCCTTTGGAATATTATGAGTGAAATGTTATGCCTTTTGGTCTTAAGAATGTGCCTAGTGAATTCTAGAATATTATGAATGATATTTTCAGTTCATTTAGTCATTTTATCATTGTTTATATTCATGATGTCTTTATCTACTTCAAGTTTATTGATGAACACTGTAAATATTTGTATTCATTTCTGGAAGTCATTAAAAGAAATGGTATTGTTGTCTCTGCTAAGAAAATTAAATTATTTTGAACAAAGTCTTGGTATTCCTACTGTTAAATCTTTCAAAATTGTTGAAATTGATACTCTGACATTGAGTATGGTGACATTCTCAAACAAATTATTTTACCAGGTTCATCTGAACAAATCGTTCACTTCCATTCTGGAGCCTGAAATAGTGCACAAAGTAACTATAGTACTGTTAAGAAATAAATTTTATATATATTACTATGTATTTCTAAATTTCAAAGTGATTTTATTAAATCAGAAATTTCTATTACGTATTGATTGCAAAAGTGGTAAATATGTATTAGGAAAAAATGTTGAGAATATTGCTTCAAAACATATTTTTGCCCATTGGCAAGTTATTTTAAGTGTTTTTTATTTTGGTATTGAATATAGTAAGGGTTCCCAAAATGCTATGCTTGATTTTCTTATTCGTGAATTTTTGCATAATCATGACAAGTAGAAAAGATAAGCAAGTTTTACATGTTTTTGTCTATTACACCCCACCTAATTACCTATTAGGATTAACTCTCAATATCCCTTAGAATGAGCTTATAATACTATATTATATTTTTGGGCTTTATATTTATTATTATTATTTTATTTTTTTCCCTTAAGTAAGTTAGTTAGATTTTTTTTACCTATTAAACTATGGCACTTAGTCTCATTAGTGGTTAAGCTTAAGGGCTAAATATGGATGGTTTAGTAAGTAAGCCCATTAGTGCTGCACTTAAGGCCCTTAAACCATTAGAATGTTATGGACTAACACTTAGAAGCCTTGAACCAAGCCTTATAAGAGTTGAACCAAGTAGTACCCCACACCCCTTGGGACTCCCAATTATCCATAATTAAACTTCTAACTTGAGTTGAGGACATTAATCAACTTACCCATGATTAGTGATTTTTAAATCATGTTTTGAGCTTAATTTTCTTCTTAATATTTTTAGCCATTTTGATATGAAATTTACTTGTTTTATTATTGAGTTGCATCAATCATAGATCATATTAGAACTATAGATAAATCTCCACACATGTAATTACAGGTAATGACATGTCACAACCCTAAACCCACACTAATCGGCACACATGTGTACTCTTGTGTCCATTGGATTGAGCAGTCCCTAGCCCAAGCTTTTTGAACCTTTTTCTCAAGGTCATTATTTTCTTTTAGCACCTCAAAAGACCCATTTCAATGCATACTCAGTGGTGGACGAAGATGGTTCCAAGAACCAAACCAAAAACACAAACACCAACTACACCTAAACACTAGTTGGATGGAAACCGAATGCCTTGCAATTTGGTTTTATTTTTTACTCTCAAATTACCCACACACTCATGCCATCTCCATCACCATCCAATCCCCAAGAGACCCTCAGATTCGTTATGGGAAATTGACCAAAATTTTTTTCCACTAAAAATAACACAAAACCAATGGCATCAAACCACCACCACTCGGCAACACCCTTCCATTTCAGCTGCCACTGCATCATCACTTGGCAGCCAATCCCCCACCTTCCACAACCTGGAAAAGCCTTCCAAGAGTGACTCATGACCTGCCTAAATCAGCTATGAAAAGAGGACAAAAGGACGAGTCAAAAAATGATCAAAACTGTCCAGAATTCCAGCCTTGAACCTGATGGCTACTATACTTGATGTCATAAACTATTTTCATTTTTTTCCTTCTAATGAGGCACCATGGCAGAACCTATACCCTCTCCTGCACCTGAAAGTGAAGAAAATCATTTGATTTGGGTCACTATTCACCTGCACAAGGTGATGTAACCAAGCTGGAGTTCAAATCTCCTTCTCCACCACCCACTCCATCCAATCACCATGGAGCAAGGCCAATGTACCTTCCACCATAGCCTCCTATAAATACCTCCCTCCCCCTCACATTTCCTTCACACCACTTCTCCAAGCCTCCTCTTGAGCATTGAGAGCCTTCTTCCTCTAGAAAGTCTAGAGTGAATCCAAAATGTGTGTTCTTAAGTGTTCATGGGCGTTCTTGAGTGTTCATGTGTTGGGAGCTTTAGAGGGTCACAAAGATTGTAAGTTTTCTTGCCCTAGATCTAGTTTGCATGTTATGTTTTTTTTGAAGTGTTGAAGTGATTTTTGGTTGAGTTTAGAAAAGGTTACCATACTTAAATCAAAACTGAGTCCATTAAGGTTGGATTAAGTGTATAAATTGTTTTAAGTAGGAAGTTTAGCCATGGCATGTCTTAGTATATTTTGGTATGGTTTATTAATGTCTTAGAATGATCATTGATGGTTTGATTTTGAGATTAGAAGCATGTCATGATAGGTTTTAATTCTATTTTGAAGTGATCATCAAAGCATGCATGGGTTTTGATTAAGTTTGTGATCAAGGCATGAAGTCTTGATTTTATCACCTAGGCCGAAATGAAATGCATTTAGAAAAACCTTTAGATTGGTATAAGAAAGAAAATACATGATTTGGGTGAATTTTGAAGCTAGAAGCATGATAGCTTGATTAATTGATGATTAATGAAGATTAAAGTTTTTAGCCATGATTAAGTGTTGGGATGAACTTGTTCGCCTAAGATTAAGCTTTTAACATGTCATTAATGATTATAGTAATTATTTGCAGTTAAAGAAATTGAATATGCATGCATTTATAAGGGTCAACAGTTTAAAGTGCACTTAAGCATCAACTAGAGTGCATGACAAAGGTTAAGTGTATTTGAACTAGTTCCACTTTGATTTTTGGAACTTTAAGGGTATAGATGACTTTAGAGCATATAATACATGAGGTTTGTGAATTTTGGTGGAATTTGGAGTTTGTCTATAAATAGTGAAAAATTAGGGTTTTAGTGGCAATTTTCGAAAGTTTAGGGGTATTTTTGTAAATATACAATTTTGAAACCCTTTGATTCTAAGCAACTTTCTTGAGTAGTTAAGACCCTAACTCAGCATAACTTTGATTATAGCCGCTACAATTAACGCACACGGGAAGTTTGTTAGTTAGCCTCTAACTTACACCTTGATAAGTTATTTATGATTTATTGATAAATGTCACATCCATGTTATAATTGTTATTTTGAGTAAGAAATATAATGTTATATGATACATTGAGTACATGAACACTTGCCTACATGACATGTGAAATTTTCACCATTTTAACATACTGCATATAAATATCATTTTCACATGAAAGTTGTTACATTTGCACATGTCATGAATTACAATTTTTCAAGCATAACATGAAAATAAATTTTGTCATGACCCCAAAGGCTAGAATGAGTAATTATCCTAGTAGAACTTCTCTGTCCACTCTGAAGTGAGTAAAAATGGAGTGGTAACTCTTGAGTTGATGAATAACAGTCAACAGGTTTCGAATGGGTTCTTTTTACAGAACGCCGGAGTGAAGTCAAATGTTATGATACCTAAGGCTAGTGAGTGCACATGTTATGATGTTATCATGATGTTATGTTATATTACCAATGCATTGAGAACGAGTCTGCGCAGACAACATAGTTTCAATATGAGTAGTACTATGGTCACCAGTAGGTACTCATAGTGCATATGGAAAATTATGACGATACCATACATTATGATGTTAACGATATGATTAAATGTGACTTGCTATAAATGATGAAACTTCATGATGAAATCTTATGTTTTGGGCAATTAAAGTGAAAAACTGTTCTCTATAAGAAAATATGTGTATCAGTTTTTCTGAAAATGTCAATGCATCTAGATGGGAGACATATACTGATTTTTCTGCATCACACACATTTCATATTTATCATTTATCATGAATAATTTATCTTTATGCACGTTGGTTGTCTAATTTACTGAGATTTCAAGTAAATCTCATCCCTTGTAAACCCACTATCATTCCACTCAGAATGATAGAAGTTATGTTAGAACCCGACGAGGACGGACCAGATGGACCAATGGATCCAATTGATTGAAGAGGAGCTAGATCTCGATAAAAAATTAGATCTGTTCTTGATGTTTATAGCCCTAACCCTTAATGCATTAGAACACATGAAGCAATTGATTTAGTCATAGAGACTTATTATCAAGAATAATTGTACTAGGATTATGCTACCTTATGATTTGAACTTATGATGGTTATGAATGACATTGAGATGTTTTAGTTTATTTTGGCATAAGTACTTCTTAGTCACCCATTTTCCGCTGCGGTCATTGCATACTGCTAGATACATTTATAGGATGCATTGCATATTAACTGTCATGAACAGAGATATGTAACCTTGTGTTACATGTCCTGATACTCTAAGTCTATGTTCCATCCCAAGCGGGGGTTGGGGGCGTCATATTATCCTTAACAGGCAACTAGTAAAACATGAGTCTACTTCTCCACTTGATATTTCTAATCGGTCTACTACCTTAGGTAGTATAGCCAATGCTAAGACCACTTTCTCCTCTGCTTTGGCCACCCCACATGATCCGTATGCCATTGCCATTGCTAAATCCTATCAACCTATTCAGTCTTCTTATCCTGATAAAAAACCGGCTTCAATGACTGATTATGTCCAAAAGCAATATTGTCAAAACTTGTTTTATATTGAACCTAATTGTTCAATATATATTGATCCATCCAAAATCGCCTTTGGATATTTTTTGACTGGGTTTTATTGGGTTCCTGAAAATACTCAACAGAACCTCCAATACTACTCCATTCTCACCAAAATCCAATCCATCTTGATTAAACCCATTTTTTATAAAACTAATAAAACCAAGTTGATCTCCCACAGTGTTTACATATTGAACTTGATCACCAAAGAAAAATGGGGAACATATCCCTATGCAATCAAGAATATCCCTGATTCAAGTATTTCCTGTTGCTACTATGACTACATTGAAGCCTAGATCAAATTCATGTTATTCCAAAATACTGAGATGTCTCATTCATGGTTTATTAACTTTGATAAAAAGTTCTATTCTCAATTCCCTTTGTGGTTTCTAAAATTGTGGACACAGTTTGACCCAATTTTAAAAATTTTCCCTAAAAGACTCAATGGTGTTATTAAATACTTTGCCACTGTTTACAAGACTGATTAACATGGATAGAAGTTCCATGTTTCCTTCCACTTTTGTAAGAAATACAAATTTTTCTGGATCTTGAAGTCGAGTTATGCTAAGAAAAATGAAATCCTTACTCGTAATTGGTTCATCAAATGGTGGTATAGATTTCTTCATACCCAAGACGTGATTGATAATGTTAATCGAGATTTTCCTCTCATCTCTCCAAATTTAGGAAGCGTTGAGGATTTCCATGCAGATTTTCCTATTGCTAAAACTCTAGTTCAAGAGCCATTATCCGGAAATTGCCCCAAGGCTATCCATTGAGATATATATATATATATATAGTCATAAATTTCTAAGTGTTTTATGAAAAACACAATTGCTCCTCTTTATGTATTAAAGTAAAAGGAAAAGAAAGGAAATGAAATGTTTCTTGAATGAAGGAATGTATGTTTAAAATGCTTAACAAGGCCATAAGGATGCAATATTACTATTTGAGGTATAGATTACAACGCCAGATTGGTTTAGTGTCTGTGTACCTAGTGATCATGACCATGATCTTGAGGAGAACAAGGTTCTATGTTGTTCGTACAGAGAAGAACTATGACTACAAGGGTCTCTAACCCTAACACACTGGGGTCAAAAGTGTAACTACAAGGGTCTCTAACTCGAACACATTGGGGTCAATGGTGTACTGGCCATAAGTTAAAATGACCATAATATAATGGTCCCAAAGGTACATATATAAAATGTGATTGAATGAATACATGATATGAATGAGTGTTTTTACAACTGAAAACCAATGTGCTTATTATCATGTTTACAATATGGTGTAGTTCTTATTGAATATTCAACTAATTTGATTTTTTTTTTAATGTTTTAACTTATACCTAGGTTAATGTTAGCCATGTGAAAACGATGTTGTAGGATGCAAGGACTTGGTCTACCTAAAGTAAGAAATAAACGTGTTAACTTCCTGATATTACCCTTTTCACTAAAATCGTGCTCTGCCAGGGTTTGTGCTGCATAACAGCCACCGGGGCTCCTCCTGGGCCATTGGCGACGGTTGGTCGGCAGTGCACTTTTCAAAACTGGGTGGCGCACACCCCACTTCCACTTCCTGAGATTGATGTCCCGCTCCGCCCTGCCAAAACCATTGATGGACATATTTGTGTTATGTTTTCCAAGGAGGAAATTGAAAAATCTGCTGCTCCATTTAGATATTCGATGGTCCTCAAGTTTCTTAGGCAACGTTTCTCCCATTGATGCCATCAAAGTGTTCATCCGAAATTGCTAGGGATTAAACTCGCAACCGATGGTTTTAGCTATGAGGAAACCTCGGAATGTGTTCGTGCGACTCACCAGCGAGACTAATTTTGTGAAGGCAATGTCGAGGGAAGTTACTAATGTGGATGGCGTTCATTACCATGGGTTCCATTGGCACACTGATTTTGATGAGGAATCGGAGCCTTCCTTGGTGCCGGTGTGGGTTTTCCTTTCTGGACTACCACCAAACTATTACTACGAGTCATTTTTTATGAATATCACTGCACCGTTGGGTCGGTTCCTACGACGTGATAATGCCATGAACTAGATGCAACAAAGGAGCCCGTATGGGAAATTTGGATTGGCAATCCGCACCATGCTAGCTTTTACATTGAGGTGGAGTATGAGACACTCTCTGCATTTTGTTCTAGATGTTGCATTCAAGGGCATAACTCAAAGACTTGCAAATGGACGAAGGGTGGCGGTAATGCTGTTGATTGTAAGAGGAAAGGAATTGCTAAGGAAGTAGAGAAGGTAGTGAATAAGTGAAAGCCGAAAACTGCTGCGGATGACAAAAATATGAAAGGAGCTGTGATACCTGCTGATGTGCAAAAGAAGACGTCGTTGCCGTTGATGATAACGATGGAGGATTCTCAATCTCCTGATGTGATCGACGTTGTTATTGTTGTGGGAATGGAGGCAAGTATGGAAAAAGATGTGGCTGGTCTTACATCGTCCGAAATAAAGGGTGATAATCAGGTTCCAATGGAAAAGGACCATGTTGTAAGCTACGGACTGGATATGCAAGTTGGTGATTTGCCGCTAAAGAACCCTGTTGTGGATGCTTTGGTGGTTGGAAAGGTGGATGAATCTGGGGCTGTTCCAAGCTCATTAACAATGTTGAATTCAGGTGGAACCCATGAGGAGCTAGAGGTAATGTTGGAAGCAAAAGGTTTCGGATGCCAGCAACTCCTTCGTAACATCGAGTCTGGTATAGTGGCTGTCAATCGGTTGTGGAGAAGGTGGTGCCATATGGAATGATGGGAACAGAGAAGTTAGTTGAGCAGATGACAGGGGATGGGGCTTTATTTGACTATGTGGAAGATGGAAGGTTGGGTGCTCTGGCTATTACACCTCCGGTCGAGAGGGTATTTTTTCCCCCTGAGGGAATGATTGAGGATTGGGTCTCAGAGCCCGATGAAGAGTGGGTAGAGAACCTATGTAAAGATAAAGAGTATCCGTCAAATGGGGATGCTATAGCGGAAAAAAATGTTAGTAAGGGTGGACGAAAGCTCAAAAGCTCTTCTTGGGTTCCAAGCAAGCCCGCTCGGATGAACTTATGATTTGTAATCCTCTCTTTTGGATTATACGTGGTATTCGATCTTCACGGAGACATCTATCTAAATTGGTAAGGAAGTTCCAAGTTAATTTCATTATGTTAGCTGAACTATTTGTTGATGTAAGTCAGTTGGATGTTTTGAAAAATTGGTTGAAGTTTGATTATGGCTTTTCCAATCAAAGTGTCAATGGGAAATTATGGTTGTTATGGAAAGATGGTTTAGAGGTCTCGGTTAATCAATTTAGTGCTCAACATGTGTTTGTCTTGCTGAAGGATGCCTTTCATTCTGTTGTGGTTTTTGTGGTCTATGCAAAATGTAATCACATTGAAAGGCGTGATCTCTAGAGTTTGTTACAGTTTGATGTCATGCAAGATATTCCTTGGCTCTGTCTTGGTGATTTCAATATTATTCGTGGGGATGATGAACGTAGGGGTGGGAGACCCCGGTCAAGAATGAAAATGGATGAATTTAATGATTTTATTGAGGTTTGTGGGTTAACTAAAATGAAGTCAATGGTGGCCCAGTTTTCTTGGTGTAATGGACAGCGTGGTTTGGGTAGAAGTTGGTTGAAATTGGATCGTTGTCTCATGAACCCTTTGGCTATTAATTTAATTCCGGATGCTTTATGTAACTATTTGCCTCGCTCGACTTCGGACCATGCTCCAATGTCTTTTGCTTTAAAGTCTCAAGCATGTAGATATGGCCCATTGTTGTTTAAGTTCCAACAAATGTGGGTGGCTCATGATAATTTTAGAAAGGTGGTGCAAGGCTCTTGGCAAGCTCCAATTGCTGATGTAGGGCTGTTCTGTCTAGCTGCTAAATTAAAAAAGTTGAAAATGGTTTTGAAAGATTGGAATTGTAGAGTTTTTGGGCATACAGAGAAGCATATTAGTGAGTTGGAGAAGCAGATAGAAAGTATTGAGGGTCAATTGTAAGCTAACTTTTCTGAAGAGGTTGAGACAGAATTATTAAAAGCCAAGGAAGAACAGGCGGTGTGGCTTCTTAGAGAGGAGACTCGGTTATCGCAACAACCCAAACTAAGGTGGATGGAGAAGGGCGAGGCCTCCGCTCAGTTTTTTAAAACATTTGCTTTTGTGAATAAGTTGTTTGTGCAGGAAATGCGACTCCGTGAAGGTTCTTGTTTATCCTCCCCGGAGGCTATCCATGATGGGGCTGTGGGTTTCTGGGGTGATTTTATGAAGGCAAGACCAAGGAGCCCTCTCAAACTTATATTTGTTTGTACAGAATGTAGTTACAGAAGAGGAAAACAACTTTCTTCTTCTGCTCCCTTCAGTCCAAGAGGTGAAAGAGGCTATGTTTTCTATTCCGACTGATAGTAGTCCAGGCCCATATGGGTTTGGGCTCTACTATTCATGTTGGGATATTGTGGAGATTGATGTGGTGGCCGCAGTTCGGGAGTTTTTTAGTGGAGCCCCTCTACCCAGATTTTTTAGGACTTCTTACATTGTACTTCTTCCAAAAGTGCCAAACCCAACTGTGTTTGAAAAATTTAGACCTATCAGCATGTGCTCCGTGATTTACATGGTATCCACCAAAATCCTAGTTGGTAGACTGTCACCTATTTTAAACAAACTTATTTTCCAAAAGTAGGGGGCTTTTTTACCTAGAAGAAGCATTTTTGAGAAAGATACGTTGGCTCAAGAGGTGACTCATTTGTTGAATAAGCAGGTTCCTGGTGGCAATGTCGTAATTAAAGTGGATATGACTAAGGCGTATGACAGTGTTGACTAGGATTTCTTATTACAGGTCTTGTCCTCTTTTGGTTTTGGCTCTCAGTTTTGTGAGTTGATCAAACAATGTATTTCCACTCCATGGTTCTCTGTGGTTATGAATGACACAATGAAAGGTTTCTTCCCTAGTGGGCGTGGCTCGAGGCATGGGGACCCTTTATCTCCCTATTTAATTATTCTTGTGCAAGAACTTTTATCCAGATTGTTAAAGCACAAATTTGGCAATAGGATGATTAGTTCATTTTCTCACTCTTGGGGTGCTCCTCTTATCTCCCACTTATTGTATGCTGATGACATTGTGGTGTTTGCTAATGGTGGGAAACGCTCTCTTCGTGCTATCAAGGATGTCTTTGCACAGTGTGAGGATTGGTCAGGTCAATGTGAGTACAGAGAAGTCCTCTATTTTTTTCCCTAAGCATTTTTCGAGCGCTCAAAAAAGGAGTGCCTTGATGATTACGTCTTTCTTAGAGGGCTCATTTCCAGTGAAATATTTAGGTGCACTGTGGAAGGCTGAAAGTGACGCATTTTGATGGGCTTATGCACCTGATTCAGGGCCAGCTTGATGGATGGTAAACAAAGCTCCTATCGTTTGGTGCTCGCATTTTGTTGGTGAGGCATATTGTGTCAAGTATTCCGATCTACCTCTTTTCTATGTTGTATGCTCCTAAGGTGGTGGCAAGTCTTAATTGGCTCATGAGTAATTGTTTTTGGGGCTTCTACAATTGTAGACCGAAAAAGAAGTGGGTTTCTTGGGCTAGAGTATGTTCTCCTTTTCTTGAAGGGGGTATGGGGCTACGAAAATTTAAAGATGTGTAGGTGTCGCTCTTTATGAAGTTTGCATGGAAGCTTCTAACTCAAGACTCTATTTGGATTAATTTCTTTATGGCAAAATATGTCAAGGAGAAGCATGTCTCTTTGATTGAGAGTAAGGACTCTTTATTCTGGAAGCGAATAGTAGAGGTGCTACCTAAGGTATTGTGTAATTCCGTGTGGAAGGTAAGGGATGGTCGAGTCTCCTTCTAGAGAGATAACTAGTTGTCAGTTGGTGCAATTATAGACTCTTGTGAGATCTCGAATTGCCCTCTTATCACAATTAGGGATTGTCGAATTCATAATGGGTGGGATGTGGAACTTCTAAGAAGATTGGTGGGGGAATCTAAACTTGAGGAAATCTTGACATGTTTAGGTGAGCATAAAGACGGGGTAGATATTCTAATCTGGAAACCGAGTTTGGATGGTAATTTTTCCTCGAAATCGGCTTAAGAATGCATTCGTGTCAGGGCTCCAAAATCCGAATGGGCCAGTTGGATTTGGCACTCAGCACTTCTAAAGAAGTATTTGGTTAATATGTGGAAGGCTTTGAATTTTTGCCTAAGTGTGGATGCGCGTATTAAAGAGTTGGGCATTCCCATGGTTTCTAAGTGTAAATGTTGTGTACGGGGTTGTTTGGAAAATCAAGATCACGTCCTGGCCACAGGATCTCTAGCAATGGAAATCTGGCGTAGGACGTATTTGAGTTTGGGGATGCCTTATGACCCTTCCAGACCTTGGAAGAATACTATGGAGCTTTGGTTTAGATGGACCTCTCATTCATCTCAAAAAGGTACGTTGCTTGGTTTGATCCCAATTATATTAACATGGTCTCTTTGGGTGTGGCGATGTAAGGCTCGCATGGAAGGAAAAAATGTTTATGTGCAGTCGTTGTGGAGTGCTATTAAAGCTTCAATTGCATGGATAGGATTACGTCTGAGGGCGAGTAAAAAATCAAAAAATGGTGATGCTCGTATATTGGAGGCCTTCTCAATTCAAGTTAAAGCTCCTTTACGTAGTCCAGTTTGTTTGGTAAAGTGGTGTAAACCGAACAGGGGGTGGTTTAAGTTGAATGCTGATGGGAGTTCATTGGTCAATCCGGGTTGCATGGGGGCGGGTGGTCTTATTCGGGATGATTGGGGCAATTTGAGGTTGGCTTTTGCTAAGGAGTTGGCTCATGGCTCTAATAATGAAGCGAAACTATTAGCCCTTTATCATGGGCTGAAACATTGTAAGGAGTTGGGTTTGCATAGAATTGAGATTGAACTTGATTCTTTACTTGTAATTAATTGGTTGCAAGAGTTAGATGTGGCATATGGTATCTTGAAGATTATTGGGATGAAATCCAAGAGATATTGTCTACTTTGCAGGTCAAGATCAGTCGTGTTTATAGAGAAGGAAATTCAGGAGCTAATTTCTTTGCTCATTTGGCTTCGAACCATCAGTCTAGTACGTGGATTGATTTTGATGATGTTCGAAGGAAGCTAAAAGGTATTTTAAATGTGGATAAATTAAGTCTTCCTTCTTTGAGGTATTAATGATTGGCGTCAAGTGGGTTCAGGTCTTGTTTCTTGTTTGTCCTCAGATTCAGGTTTGTGCTAGGAGTTTGAGGATTATGTTTTTAGTTTCACTTGGATTCGGATGTTTCTTTGTTTATTACTTTACACTCAAGTAGTTTATTGTTACACAGTTTTCCTTTGCCATAAGTGAGAGTTTTGTTAATTAATATGGGGTACAGGCCACTATGGACATGTGGCTCTGACTTTTTTTTTTTCAAAAAAAAAAGGATGCAGGGACTTGCCTCCGTGAGAAGAGGTCGAAGCCTAGTGATCTTAGTTTAAGTTTTAATTCCATTAAGTAATGTTTTACAAGCTTCGAATTTAAATAATAAGATGGTTTACTTTAATCTTCAAAGTATTCATGAGTCTTTTATATCTGACTCTAAAGTATTTTAAAGAGAATTCAGTAGCATCCCAACCTTCCTATTTTTTTTTTTTTTCAAAACTATCATATTCTATAGACTTAGAGGGAGAGGGTACTGTATTCTAAAGACTTGGATTGGCTTCAAGGGTTTTTTTACATCAATGTGTAAGTTTGGGAATTTTTATGGGCTTGACATAAGAGAATAGGTACATGACTGTCTTTAGGAAATTCACGACAACTAGATTTCTATTTCTAAAAATGATTAGGTCCTTGATTTATTATCTGATGTACCACATTCATGTTAAGTCCTTGATTTATTATTTAAAGTACCACGTTGAATATTAGGAATTTCTATGGGGTTGACAAAAAAAATACTTATTTGTGGCCAGTTATTTTTTACGAAAATGAGAATTTTCTACCAAAATGGGTCTAATCTCGTTACAAATAACCATTTTCGTTGGAAATAACTCATCATAAATACTCATTTTTCTTGTAACTAGCTATCAAGCAATAGATTTCAAGGTTCTCTAAGAGCTTGTTTGGACACTTAAAATATCTCAGAATATCTATGAGTAGTAGATAAATAGTTTGAGTTAAAATGTTTTATTGAGTTTTAGAAAATACGAGAGAAAACGTTGAATAAAAATCTTATAAAGTTAAAAAATTATTTAAATATTATTTTTTAATATTATTTTTGTTTTGAAATTTGAAAAAATTATTTTTTTTCTGTGTTTTGTTTGGAAGTTTTGAAAAATTATAATAATAAGGTAATGATTAGAAGAAAAAATTGAAGAATATTTGAAATTAAAAATTATTTTGTATTCAAGTGATATTTAGAAATGAAATATCTGAGAATAATTGTGTTTTCAAACTAACCCTAACTCTTAGTGGCAAGAAGATGGTGAGCAAAGATAATTATTTTCATAATTCATGTACTTTTCTATATTTTCCCCATTAGCTGGATAAGAATTACCCAACCAGCTTTATTATAAAAATTGGACGTACAATACAATCATTTAAGCACTTGGTAGTGCTGGCCCATCTAAATCCCTAGTTTTCAACGTCAAAGGATACCTTTAGTAATCTGTTCTAATTTATAGTCCATATAAAAAATGAAACATGCAACACTTTTTATGAGGCTATTTATATAATAACATGAGATACAAATTTAAGATGCGTAAATCTTGCAATCTCTTAAACAAAAGTGTGACTTATCGTAAAGAGTATTGCTATTATGCCACTCCAGTTATACTGTTCACAAAAAGAGAAAGACTGGAATCATAAAATCTATCTATTCATTTTATGTTTAAATTTTTAATTTTGTTTTAATAAGCCATGTACTACGTCAATGAGATAGAATATTGAGCAGTATAACTAGGACGACATAGTAGCATTTCTCTTCCCTTGGAAAGATGAAATTTTCCACATGGATTCCAAGTATGCTCGGCCTATTTTCTATTTTTTTTTTCAAATGGATTATGTGAAATTTGCAGTCTAGCCACTAGTAGTGTATATATATATATGTATGTATATGTATATGTATATGTATGTGTATATATATATATATGTATGCGCATATACAGCGGAGTAGACCAAAACTGTTCTCCCTATGCACCTACATCAGTAACTTGAAGTTGAAAGATTGCAATGCATGCTTTTTTTTTCACGATCTTTGGCATCAATGCTTTAGACTTTTTTGGGGATATGACCCATAAAAGGGCAGCACACAGTAATGCCATACCACATCTTGTCCCCTGGGCGTTGGAACAACATGAGATGGATGAGCTACGAATATTGCAGATGAGGCGCATGCATGCAGGAACATGCACCACATGAATCATGTGTGGATGCCAACTCCTACATATTATATACTGACACAATGAAAGTAAATTGTGACGTGGCTTTGCGCAATTCTTACGTAGCTGCTGCATGTAAAAACTCAGACAGCACTTATAAAGATAATTCCCTCCACAGACCCTACCACAGATCTACAAGAGTACTCCATGACTAGTACTAATTCCGCCCTTCTAATTACACCCTACGTACAGAATTAAGCTAATAATTCGGGACTCATTCTAAAGCTCTTCTTCAAGGCCCTTCTCTATATAAAAATACTACATGATGAACCCTTAGCAAATTACCCAACAGTGCAGATGAAAGTTTGCATGAATTTGCAAAAATGGGTCACTCCTCTGTTTCTCTCTAACTATGTTATTCTTGTTCTTTTTTTTTTTTTTTTTTTTACTGTCTGGATGATTCACCATAGTCAGAAAGGACTTTCCCCAGGAGATGCAGTACTCCTCCTAATTAACCCAGTCTTTATAAATTATACTGATCTCTTCTTGTTCATAAATACCAAATAAACAAATATCTGGAACTATATATGACCGTAGAGCAAACGAAATTCATATTTCTTTTTCTCGAAAGTACAAATAATGTGCGAATATAAAGCATGTACTTTTGTTTTGTTTTTTTTTTAAAAAGATCACAGTAGTCATGCTGGATTCCTTTTTATGCTGTCTTCCTGCTGTTTATGTGCCTTCAATATTATGTTTGCTATGAGTAGTTTTATTGCTTGAAAGTTGAATGAATAAATTCGTTCGCCAAAAAAATAAAAATTTCCTTTCTGTATATCGAAGAACTTTATAGTGAACCTAAAACAGGTCCCGGACTAGTGCTGCTGATACCTGAACAGCATGTTAATACGTAGAGTTTGATATAAATATAAATATATATTCTTTAGAGCACTCTCATTAGATTAGTCAAAGATAAAAGATATTTTTTATGAATATAAGAGAAATTTGACTTTTGACTATTTTATTCACATAAATCTTCACATTGGAATAACTATTTTTTCATTATATAACAATAAAATAATATAAGATGAATTTGATTTTGGTTATTCACATCAAATCTCCATATTAGATTATACATTTATTCATTATATAGTAATAAATAACTAATAATTTCAAAATTATTTAATTTTTTAATTATTAATTTATTTTATTTTATCAAATCATATTTTACTATTTACCTATTATATATTAATTAATAATCATATTCTTATTAAATTAATATATCACTAACTCAAATTAATATATCAATTGTGATAAAATATTTTATAGAAAGAAAGGAAGAGATAAATAATTAATAAAATATATATTTGATGTATGTACAATAACTTTTAAATTTGGAAAAATTTTTAAAAGTCACTGTAGCTAAATTCCAGCTAATCCATTGTGAGCATATTTTACTCTCTAATAGCTAAATACTCAATAAATTTAACTTTTAGCTAATCCAATGAGAGTGCTCTGATTACACCAACCAAATTGAAAATATAATTCAAAGTCAAATCCCATCGATCTCCAGCTAAGTACAAGAAAAGAATGCAATGCATGGGGTGGTAGAGACTAATTGGAAGCTGATCATAATTTTAAATATCTATTTCTACTTTTATATATTAAAAAAATGGAAATCTATTATATATTAATACAACTTGTACATTCCAAATTCCATCAATGATAATGCATATATGACCTCTTTATTTATATATATATATATATATATATATATATATATATATATATATACACACACACCTAGCTATAATTATTTTAAAAATTAGTGTTGGTTGAAGCCGGGATACTGCATGCATGCATGCATGCATGACTGATTAAATTCCCTTAATTATTACCAAAAAAACAAATCGATCAGCTAATTTTAAACTTAATTAATTTGGGTGGCCGTAGGTTATTAGTGGCAAAATATTGAAAGGATACGGCCATTCATAATTTCAATCATTTTGTCAATGATCATCATCAGTGGTACGTACGTATATAGTTCTCCATATATATCATATATATATATATATATATATATATAAAATATTGCCAGTGGATGACGTACTACGTATGTCCAGTACTTACACGCGCAAATCACATGCACCTTCAGTACGTCATGTACGCAATAATTTGCGCGCATGATCAGATCCAATCTCTAGGTTCGAAACACGATATAATTAATCTATTTGATTCTAAAACATTATTATCGCTAGCTAGCATTTGAAAATTCAAGAAGTACGTACGCACGCACGCCTTAAATTAAAATTAATATTAATATTAACTTTTATATATAATCATGTTTTAAAATGACCATATTTATATATATATATATATAAGTTATTTTGTATAAATCTACTTCATTTAAAAGATATATAGTTTTATATATAACGTAGTACAGTTGTAAAAAGGGTTAATGCATGTGTTTGTAATTTTGTAATAATAAATTAAGAAACACATACATTATATATATATATATATATATCGACGTGTCAAAGCTAGCGCCAGACGTTCTCAATGATGCAACCAGCTGCCTCCAAATTAAATGATTCAACATCAATGAGGTCACCAAGCAATATAAGATATACTTTGGCAAGATTTTCCACTAATCAGAGCGTTAGTTCGTGTGTTGCATCTGTAAATTAATTTTTGATTCCCATCTTGTCGACTATATCTAATCGCTTGGAGTATAGTACTCTGGCTTTTATAATTATCAGCTTTGATTTTCTTCACATATAATAACCCTAGCTTGTCTAAATGAATGTAAAAGCTCCTGGCAGGATCTTACAAATCATTGGGTCACTAGATTATAAAGATCATATGAAATTTGAAAAATAATTATATATATATAGCTTAAGATTCAAGTACTTGAGAAGCAACCATCCATGATCTGCATGGCTTACATCATCTATCCTATGCATGCATGCATCTAATTAATTACTCCCTAATTAATTATTAGAATAAAGGTAATTAATTTTATACTATTTAAATATATTGAGAACGTAATTAAGTACAATGAAGTTTACATCTTAAATTAATTAATTAATGAGTACTGCAATATGCATGTTTTCTACTGTCGGGGTTAATTTGATAATATCTACGCGAAAGAAATATTAGCATCGGGAATTATTTTACAGATGAGAAATGTTACTTATTATCTTCTATATACCATATTATACCAACATGTGAGTTGTCGTTTTTATTATTCTATTTAAACACACATATTAATGTGTAAATATGTGTTTAAATGGAAGAATAAAAAATAATAAATCACATATTAATATATGATGTAGAAAATGATAAGTTAAATTTTTCTTTGCAAATATATTAATATTTAATCTACCAGCTTAAGTACTGATTTAATTAAATATTTTGGAATGTAGAGGGACTATATGTACGTACGTATCCGTGTTCGATCATGTCTTGCATACCATTGTGCGTTTATATAAATATATATATATATATATATATATATATATATAATTAATTAGAACATGGCGGCCTGTAGGACCATGCATGAATGAGATCTTCCATCGTATATTAATTCTTGGTTTCACCCTTTGATTTTCTTCATGCACAAACAATATATAAACACACACACACACATATATATAGATATATATGATGCTGATCTTCATCCTGTGATTTTGTCATCCTGCATCCATCTCATGATCAGTCACATTAATACTGTTTATGTGATCCATTATTATAAGTGATTTTATTATATGTTAATCCTTAAATGATCAACAACCACTTAAAATGTGATTGTGGATGACAAAATAAAAATTGAAACTACTCAATGCATATAATTGAATTCAAATCTTGATTTAATGGTCGGTCATGACGGTACGTGAAGAACTACTGCACTTCCATGGAGTACGTACGTACGGTCAACCAATCTGAGTCGGAGAATATTATAGTTGGAGAAATGGGATTTGGTTAGGTCGACAATAGGGCTCGAACCATAAAGCCCGACTAGATCAATGCCAACGCCAACACATGAGAGGGATTAAAAGAAGAATTAGGTTCCGTTTGGATGTTGAGTTTTAATTGAGTTCTTTGTAAATAAGTACAAGATTTGTGAATCTTTAAATATAGAGATAGAAGTGAAGATACTATAACTCAAAGCTTGAGCTTTGGTGATATACCAAATCCAATACCTTTGTTTTAACTCCCATATTATCAAATTTTGATAAAACTTCCCTTTTGATAAGACCAATGCTTGTGCTCTTAGGTCGTCATGACTGCATCATCATATATAATTTCTTTTAAAGTCTAATCGTACGGACCAACATAATTTCTAAAATAATGATTAATTCCTTGCATATCGAGTACTAATTAAAGACAGGATTTCTAATTCATCTTGAGCGGTGCTTTCCTAGTTACCTTTTTTTTTCTTTTTTTCTTTTCACATTTTTAATATATTTAAATATTTTTAAAAAATAAAAAAATACGTTAATACACTTAAAAATCACCTTTTTAATCACTAAATAAAAAAAAAAATTGCTCAGTAATACACTGTAACGGTCAAATATGGGCCGCATAGTATCTTTTTTCATTCATCTTTACCATGTTTAAAGAAAATGTTAAAAAAATGAACTGTGTACGTTTTGTACTTAATTGGTTATACCGAGAGGAAAAAGAGTATGCATGCCAATTTTCTTTTTGGTGAATAAATACATTAAGCAATAATTTGTATATATAGCACATATATCGATCTTTCAAGCAATTATATATATATATATATATTATATTAGTGGACGTTAATTATGTGGAATAAAAAACGTGGTAGCTATATAATTATCATAAATAGGAAAATACCTTAAAAAATATCTTGGTAAATATATTTTAGCAAAAAAAAAAAAAAAAAGGGATCATAAATATTGGAGTAATAATAGAGACAACACTTTTCACAATATATGATGATGTAAAATGAGGATATTTTTATAAAGTTGTGTTACTTTTATATAGTATTTTATAATAATATCTTTTATTTTAAAATATGATGGTGAAATATTTTGTGAAAAATATTATATATTTATTATTTTTTAAAATATTATACCCAAAAAAAAAAACACCGATCATATATATTGAGGTGGGGTCAATAGATCTAATCAACAACGATGTTTTGTCCAGAAAATCTAGCTAAAGATTTGTTGTCCCTTTACCTCTCTATATAACGTCCGCTACCTCTCCTTTTGATCTCCCCCTCCCCTCCACAGTCCACACACACACACACTCTCTCTCTCTCTCTCTCTCTCTCTCTCTCTTTCTCTCTCTCTCTCAACTTCCCTTGTTGCACAAGTTATTGTTACCTTCTTTTTCTTCTTTCTTTTGTTTTCGTCTTCTAGCTAGCTAGCTAGCTGCGTGTTTTTTTAGCTAATTAAATTTATAAACCTAAAGTTGTAGTAGTACAGTACGTATTGAGTCTAATTGGTGTCACCCACGAAAATATCAATGAAGGAGAGCGGAAGAAAACAAGGTGCAATGTCGCCATGCGCGGCATGCAAGCTTCTTCGAAGGAGATGTGCGCAGGATTGCGTGTTCGCTCCTTATTTTCCAGCCGACGAACCGCACAAGTTTGCTAGCGTGCACAAGGTTTTTGGAGCAAGCAATGTCAACAAGATGTTACAGGTTCAATTCCAATTCCCATGCATGCATCTCTCTCTCTGATCTCTCTCTCTCTCTCTCTATATATATATATATATATTAGTAATTAATACTTTATTATCTTCAAGTCATTTTCACATAGAGAAGTGGTCTAATTTAGTGATGTACGTTGGGTATCTCTTGGACTTTTCAAATATTCTAATGGAGTAGAAAGGCTCAGATTATAACCCTAATATTCAACATTTGATGAGGAATTTCTTAACTAGTTTAATTAACAACACTTAAAATTTTGTCTATATATCTATATTGGCCCACCCAGGACTAGTTTATAAACATATATAGTGCTTTAGGCCGCCTCGTTCACTTCCAAAAGCTTTTCATCTTATATATCTTATCTCATCTAATCATTATAACTTTCTCAAATTCTTATACAAAATAAAATAAACAATTTAATTTTTTCAAATCTTAAAATAAAAATAATATTAAAAAAATATATTATAACAATATTTTATTCAACTTTTAACTTTTATCTTAACTCATCTCGTCTTATCTGTAAAAACAAACGAGACCTTAATTAAGTAGCTAGCTAGGTTACTAATTAATAACTTACTCCTGATCGTCTTTCCTCGCCACTCAATAGTAGTTGTCCTACTCTAGCTCCTAATTATAATTGTTTGAAACTTCTAGCTTTTAAAATATTAGCTAGAGCTCTCATATTGGATATATATATATGGCATCAGTAGTACTAGGGTTTCAATCGTAAATTCGTAGTACATACTTTGATAGTTAATTAAATGGGTAAATTAGGGGGGAAAATAAGGTAGAGAAGTCTAAAATTATAACATAGAGATTGCGTGATTTGCTTCTTTCATATGACTAGATCAGAGGCAATTCTGATCATGTAGATCCTATATATTTTAGATGATCACTTCCTATTCCAAATTTATTTTTATTTTTTAATTTCGGTTTAACATATATATATTGACTTCTTCTTATATATATATATATATATATTTTGATCTATTTCTCTTGTGTTTTTCCTTTTAATTAATCTAATTATTGACAACAACTACTTGCCTTAAAACAAAATCTATACTCAATAAATCACTAATTTCCTCAAAAACAAAAACATAATACCAATAAAAAATTAATCGTTTAATTCCAGATAAACCAACATATATAAATATTATATTAACTTTGCATTTAGTTTATTCCTAGAAATTAAGGCAGTCCTTCTTCACTACTTGTGGCGATTTTGGGTATTATTTGTGGCAATTTCAATCGCCGCAAAAATCACTAGTAGGGAGCTGGGAAATACTAATTGGCAAACGCTTATAAATATAACATAAATTATCTCATTTAATTGATTAAGATGGGCATGCCCAAAAAAAAAAAAAAAAATTAGAAACAAAGAAAAAAGATAGACTAGCTAGGGTGAAAAAGAGTTCAAATTAATTTCGTACGTATTGGGTACTAATTAACCTGATCACGATCACGATCACGATCGATTTGACTGCCATTTTATCAAGCTGCTAGCTAGTCATGCATCACGCATGTCATACTCAATCCCTCTTTAATATTTGATGCCCGCCGGCCCTCATGATCAGATATTTAATAAATCATGAACCTACGACGTGTATATATATATATATATATATATGTAAAATATGTGTGTGCTTGTAAATATGCTTAGCACAACTAATATATATAGGAATGACTGTATAAAAATAATTTTCATTTAATTAATATGGTTTGATGTGCAGAATTGTCAGATCAGCTAGCTAGCTGATCATCCTTGTATCTTTTTATAGCTTATTTCTAATGATTTCAGAGACCTTAATTAATACATTAAATTTCTTAACTTTTTACATGCATATATATTGAAAATTAGACTTCCTTATTTCTCGTGTGCATATATATATATATATATGTATATATGTATGTTGATCTGTTGAAACTAATTTTGAATATTGTTGTTTAATTAATTGCAATATTTAATATTTTTTTTTTAATTTGCATTAATATTCTTTATCAAGTACTAGTGCCGTTAGCGACTAATTAACTTAATTAGGAAGAAAATATATATTGAAAAAAGCGAAAAAGTAATCAATTAAGCCAGCTTCATGATGACTAGCTTATACTTTGATCTGTTATATAGTGGTTAATTTCAGTTGGAGACCCGACCCAAAGTAATTAAGGCCCTACAGATCATCAATATGCATGATTCCCTGAGTGATTTGAGAATAAAGGCGATGATCTTCATAAAATCATTAGCTTTAATTATTTGAAACACATACACATGCAGTATGATTGTTTTAGTTTAATAATTAAGTACAGCTTCTACTTTACGACCATTAACATTCATGATTTAGGGTCTGTTTTGGAATCATGCAATTACAGCCAGCTAGCCTTTTGGTCGACTGATCAGCGTTAAATATCTAATATTCTTAATTAATTAATTTATGGCAAATCAAGTAAGTCATTCATAATTGGGCAGTAACAATCATCTTGCAGTCCAGCTTTTGCTTTAAGAACATGCATGATCATATAGTAATTAATTCCAATAAAACCCGGTTCATGTATGGGTCAGTAAAAATATTATTTATTACAGGAATCATGACGTCATATATAATATTTTAATATATATATATATATAAGACAATTATTTGATTTATTTAAATTAAAATAACTTAATTTGGTATAGGATATTATATAACTATTTTGACACATCAATATTAAAATATAATTCTACTATATATATATATATAGCTAGCTAGCCAACTTTTAATTAATTTGTTAATTTCTTTCCTGTTTTTTCTCCTTTTAAAACATGTACGTACAGTCATGATCCTCATGAATATATAGAAAGTGCATGTACGTACGTGCATGATCTCTTAGGGGTACGTTGTGAAATAAATAAAACTAAATATGCAGGAATTGCCGGAGCACCAGAGAAGCGATGCAGTGAGTTCAATGGTGTACGAAGCAAACGCTAGGGTAAGAGATCCTGTGTATGGTTGTGTGGGAGCCATCTCATCTCTACAACAACAGGTTGATGATCTCCAAACTCAATTGGCACTTGCACAGGCTGAGGTTGTACACATGAAAATGCGGCAGCACCCAGCTTCTTCGATATCCACTAGTACTACTACAACCTCTAATTATCCACCCACAACCATGAATTCTCCTCCTGATCTGAATAATTCATTCCCGGCCTCGGCTAAGTCTCATCATCATTATCATCACCATCACCTGCCTTCTCAGACCAAGTCTTTTTTTCCCATGGACATTGTGCATGAGATAGATCATCAGGCCAATATGGGAGAGTCTTTGTGGTCATATTAGCTGTCTATCTACCTAGGTTGCCTTGATCAATTAGATTGATATATTTTTCCTTATTAATTAATTCCTATCATATATATATATATATATATATATATATATAATATATATAGGGCTTGCTCATGTATTGCCTACCCGGCCTACCCCTCATATAGTTACTTTTTTTTGTCCCCTCCGATCCTTGTTAACATATATATATATATATATATATGTAACTTTGTAGCACATGATCTAGATCTCTACCTTATGATCTAGATCAGATGATGTTCATGATCATTAACCATATATATCAGAAATTTCTAAACATGTAATTATGAGCAATATTATATAACTAGTGTATGTATATTTGTTTGCCTTTTTAATTTTCCGCACGTCAATGCGCGCCAATGAGTACTATTATTTTGATGATCTGGTATTGGCTGGGAAGATATCACTTTTGCTAAGTATATATAATATTGCTAAGGGCAAACTTCTGTGCCACTCACCATGCGTGCGGTATCAAACTCACGGAAATCTAAGTATACATAGAAAACCTGATTAGCCATGCATGCAAGCGCCCAACTTAAAATGATCGCCTTTACACACTCTCAATCTTAGATTGCTTACTTACGTTTCACAAGTTGCACTTAAACAACCAAGTTACGTTTCATTTCCCCCCAAGTATTCAACAGTACAATGATATATATCATGGCCGGCCATAGAAACCAAGTTTCATTTCCCCCCAAGTATTCAACACAATTATGATATCATGGCCATAGAAATCTAGGTTTTCTCCTGTGTTGTGACTTCCCTCAACAACAATATCACCTACTCGATGAAACAGTACTTGGAAACGTATTACATTAAAGAGGTCATCTGGTCATGGGATATAGCATACAACATATAAAGAGATAGAGTTGGGCTAAGCATACAAGGTCAATCTGCCTAGCTCCAAGTTGGGAAAGAATTTACGATATTTTCCTCAAATCAACATTGAGAAAGTATATGCACGACCCCACCCAAGTGATCAATTACAAGCCTCTACGAACGAAAACCAGCCTATGATGGACGTCGTAGTACCAGCCTTAGTATGTGAGGCATTTAGAAACCAGTGTGGGCGAGTTGCCCAAAATGTATTATGTATATGTGATTTCGATATGAAGTTCATATTTGTATACACCGGATGGAAGGGAATAGCGCATGACGCCCGTGTATTTCTCCATGTGTTGAGAGTCAAAGATCCATCCGATTTTTATGGCTGCCCAGGGGTAAACTTCTTATATTATTTAATGCAAAAATGTTTGATTTTGTGTTATTTCTTTTCCGTTTCAAGTCATCTCACTGTGTGTTTTGAAATCTATGTTGTTAGGTAAATATTATTTGGTTGATTTTGCTTTCCCATGCACTACGGGGATTTTGCCCTTATCCCTAAGAACAGTACCACACAAATGTGAGCACCATAAGCAGCGTTAATTTTGAGGGTAGGAACACTATTTTAGTTACCGTCATTCATCGCTTCGTAATATCATAGAACACACTTTTGGTGCACTTAAAGAACGGTTTAAAATTTTAAGCTTAATGTCTGCATATTCCGTTGGGAGGCAAGGACTCATCGTGACAGTATGTTGTGTGTTACAAAATTTCATTAGAATGGCGACTCCTGACTATTGGTTATTTCGGTATTGGAGTTGGACACAACTCCCTATGATTGAGGAGTATGTTCGTGACGGGGTAGGGCCATCTCGTAGTTTGGACATGACGACTAAAGAAGCCCAAACTATGGCTGCAATAAGAAATGAGATTGCCATACTGATGTGGAAAAATAAGGGTGGCCATTGAACGTCTAATTGAAACTAGTGGTGTATGTGTCATTTTCTTTATTTATTGTAGTGGTGTACTTGTTAAGCAGAATAGTTGTATATGTTTTACAATATTTAATATTGGTACTACTTAATGCACATTGAATATAATTATTTGATGACATGTGTTGATTTAGAAATGAGATCATCTTACACACATATTATAGTTTATAACGTTAATAAATTTTGTAATTTGAATTTAATAAAAGCAATATATAAGTGTTTGCTACTTTGTACCAAATAATTAGGTAATTTTTTTAAATACCTAAGTTACAAGCAAGCATGAATAATCTATGTACAATGAAATTATTTGATAGTTATTAACATTGGCTCTAGCAGGGTGTCGAGCATGGCTCGAGAGAAAATTGAGGTTTGTGTCTCACTCGAGCCCACTGTCGCACAAGACTCGAGCGAACTCACGTGTTGAGTTTTTCTCAAGCCCACTGTCTAGCGCGCACCTCTAGCGAAGTCATGGTTAGAGCTTCGCTTGAGCGCTAGGTCGAGCGACAGTCGAGCGAATTCACTGTTTCTCGATTTTTCAGCTCCAAAACTAGTCTCCACCCCAATAATTAATAATTATTCATACTAAAGAGTAAAGTCTAAGTTAGTAAGTAGTAACTATCAACATCATAAATATAATTATAGTAAAATATTTTTTTAAGGAGTTAGTTACATAATCCACATTAATAATTCACTTAATTTTAATTTAGTAATTTAAATAATTTTTTTATTAATTTATTTGAAAAAAAATATGAAAAAATAATAAAATAATTAGGCCAAACGGAATGGACTAACCTGACCATACCAGACCGATAGCTACCAGTCCAGTCCGGTCCCTATGGATGTTCGGTTTGGAAGAAATGATGGATCGAAAATTTCAATCCATCACCGGACTGGACCGATTTCACCCCTAACTATTTTTCGTGTGTGTGCATTTTTATAAAGGTTTGTATGTAGGTAACTATGTGTTGGGTCCCATGGATAATATTTACTTTTTTCGAATGCTGAAAAATTGGCATTGTGGTTTGCTTTTCTAGTATACATTGTCTCAAGTTGAGTTGAATTTATTACAAATTTGGAAATAGAAAAATTAATTTAAAATATAAATCTTAATTTTATATTACCCAATATATTATCCAATTATTTTAAAATATAAAGTTTAATTTACTACAAATTTAGTTTAATAATGTTACGTATCTTTTTATTTTTAATTAATATTTGATATTAATTAATGAAAAATATTTAAATAACTAGAACCCAATCATTTAAAAATGCACACAATAATTAGTGGGACCCACAACTTTTTCAAATCCCAAAAAATGTTAAAACCATCTCATCTCACCTCTATGAACAAAACACACATATATTTTAGAAACTATGTCATCTCATCTCAACTCAAATATCTCAATATTATTCACACAAATCTAAAAAAATCTCATCTCATCTACGAAAACAAACGATGCCTAAAACTACTTAGGATTTCGATTTAATTGCACAATTGAATTATGATATGTAAAGATGGCGTATTTCTATTTGGAATTTTTTTAAGCACTTGGGATCATAATTAGAAAAAATGGATTCTACCGTTGGATTTGCGAGAACTTTTAGGAACTTGTGGTGCAATAAAAACTTTCGTGATTTTCAGGTGCCAAATTGGAACAATTAGAAATCGCCACGTGGCATCTAGTGGGCCACGTCTCCAACCAACTGTCACCATGCCATGTAGGATGCCCCAATCAGCTAAGAATCACTAGGAAACCTTACTTTACACATGACATCATCACCTCCATTTGGATCTCATTTACACATGTCTGGCTTATTACATGTGTAAGAAGGATGAGTGTAAAACAAGGCAAGACCGTGCTTTTCTTACAAAGCCTTACACCCTTTTTTAGTACCACGCCTTTCATCATTTTAGCTTTGTACCACCTGCTGATCCCCTCCCTTATTTGAAGTTCAAATCCCCCAAAACCGCCTTTACACTCCTTCAGATGCATGCATTCTCACACACAAGTTAATTTATTTCACAAGCAACCGAAACCACCATGCTTGCACAGCATGCACAGCCTATACCCTACCCCTTGTGGTCAGCTTTTCTAGCCATAAAATCCTTCCTCCACTTAAGCCAACTGCCCCTCCCTCATGCCACTCAGTTCACTTCAAGTCCATTGTAGCAAATCACATGTTTAATTCCACAAGCAACCTCCAATCAGCCCATGCCATGCCTAGCTTGTACCAAAACTCACTCTCTCTCATCTCAAGTTCTTCTTGTTCCCATGTCCACCCTCAACCTTTCTCACTTGCACACACACTAGCACTTCAACCCTTGCACAAAGAGAGAAGCTGAGTGTGAGAGAGGAGAAAGAAAGGAGCTAGCTTTTCTCTTAGTGGCTAAATTCGGTAAGCCCTTTCTTCTTCAACTCTTCCTCTTCTATTTTTGTTACTTAAGCTAAGAACATTTTAGCATGCGTGTTAGAATGATTTTCTTTAAGTGAAATGGTTGATTGTTTTTGAAGTTCAAATATGCTCAATTAGGCTAGCATGATTTTGTGTTGTTTTGAAGTTGTAACTTGAAGTGCCTTGTAGCCCTAGGTATTGCTTGATAAATTAGATTTTGATGTTTTTTATGGTGTATCTAATCTCAGTTTGAGCTTGTAACACAAATACTCTCATTCAAAAGTTGCTTAGAATCCTTGGCGATTAGTGGAGCCGAAAACTAGTGTAAGCAGTCTTTGAGAGTTGGTTCTTTTGAACTCTAAAGTTTCTGTTTGGTGAGTGCATCCTCTAAATCATTTTTAATGGGAGTTAGTTCAATGTGTTAAGCCTAGATTTGAATCATGGAACTTGAGTTTAAGTTGAGTTTGTAATGTATAGTTGTGGATGCAAGCTTTCGGTGCAAGCTTTGAGGTTCTTAGCTATTTGCTTGAGTTAATATTGAAACTTGGTAATGACATAGTTAAAATTGTGCTAAGACCTAGCTAAGGCCTAACTATGATGATCATGAGTGAGTTATTTCAAGAAAATCAGCATGCTACATAAGGATTTAGTCAAATACTCACGAGTGAATGAAATGCATGTTTCGGTTTCTAAGGTTAAGTTAAGATTTTAGTTTTATCACTTTGATATCACGAATTAATTCCTTAGTGTTGTGTAATACCATCTAGAAATTAGTTCTTAGCATGTTGATAACTAGAGTTTGTGATTTATTAAATTCTTAGTGTTCATTTGTAAAAGAAAGGTAAGGGACATCATGCGCTAGGGTTCGATTTATTATGTGTAGTGTTGTAATTGTATTTGTTAGTTTATCTTATGAAGATATGATCATGTATGATATGAATCTAGTAAATTAAAATATTATTAAGCTCTGATTTAGAATATAGTTAAGTTTTAAATTTCAGATAAGTCATTATTAGTGTGCAATTAGGCTAAAATTACACTTGGTGAATAGGTATCGTCATTGAGTCGGCTTTGGGGTATTTCTCATAGTTATTGTGTGGCTCACTAAAATCTAAGTTTGAAAATGGATTTAGAATTGGAAATACATAAGGCTCATAAAGTTTTGTGAGGTTCGGGGCTGGATTACAATTATTGAAATTTTAGGGGTATATTTGCAAATTTAGAAGAGTTAAGGGGCAGTTTGTAAATAGTACTCTAAAGCCTCGTTTGGAACTTGAAATGAATTGAGATCAACTCAGTTCAGTCTAATTTTAAGCTGAGTCTAATATCCAAACATACAACTCTCAAATCACTAAACTTATCTCAACTCAAAACCTTTTTACACGTAAGACCCACAATCTTTTTCAACTCAACACCTCTTTATACACAGGACCCACAACCTTTTTCAACTTCTTATAAATACATCTAAAGTCATCTTAATATCCAAACACATTTAAACTCATTTTAGATAAGTTCCACAAAACTAACTCCACCATCTCAACTCATAACTATTCATAAAGGACTAAACTCATCTCAACTCAATATCCAAACGGGGCCTTAAGAGTCTTAGATTTGTAATTTCTTTTGATAACATGATTTCTAACCTAAGTATATCTCTCATTTCATGTGAAATAAATTTATAAAACTTAAAGATTTGTAGGTTAGTTTCTAACTTACTTTCGGTTTATGCTAGTATGATAAATAATAAACGACATGTTAGTGATCCATGTATGATTCTAGTTTCTCATCAGTATCTGAAATATTTATGTCATATCATGTTGTCATCTATAATGAAGTATGAACATTTATCATGAAGCATTAACATTGTTTAGAAGTATGAGTCAAGCATGTCGCTAGAATTTTGTAATGAACCCAATGCTAGGATTGAAGATTGTCTTAGTGGAACTCCCCTGTCCACTTTGGAATGCATAAAATGGAGTGGAATGATCTGAGTTGACAAAAAACCATCAACGGATTTTGAATGGGACTAAAAGATTTTCGGAGTGAAGTCGTAGCACCTAACGCTGGTGGGTGCGAAATAAGATATTTTTTTATAAAGGCGATTCGATTTGCCAAAAGCTAAAGGGTACTCATGGTGAAGGCATTACAATCTGCCTGAGTATTCCTTCTCTGTAGGACGTATTCACAACTTGTCCAAGGACTCGTGATGTGGTGGGATAACCAATAGGAGCACACAGTTTATGGGGAATCGTGAGGTGTCCACCCTCTATAAGAACAAGAAAAGAATGAATGAGGTTTTATGAAATCAAGTATTTCATGAAGTATGAAGTTTCGATGACGGGCCCGTTTGGATAGTAAGATGAGATGAGTTGAAATTGTTTGTGAATAGTAACGAGATTATTAGTTGAAATTAGATGAGATAAGATAAGATGGTTTCATCTTACCTCTGTATTCAAACAAGCCATTTTTAGGAAAACAAGCATGTCATGAAGTATGAAGTCCTTATGACGATGACACTATTTTTTTTAATAGTAAGCTCATGTCATTTTTGTATTCACGTCATGTTTATTGTTATGCATGCTTTGTAAACTGTTAGTAGATTAATAGTATAACTTACTAAGATTTGTAAAAATCTCACCATAGTAGTTCCAACTACCATTCCCATCCGAAATGGTAGGAGATGTACTAAGTTGTCCTGGAGAAGGACGAACAAGCCTCGACAAGATCGATTGGCAAGAGATTGAGCCTAGAGGATTTATTGGAGACTATCCTCCAATTTTTTAATATCATTTTACTGTTGATAGCCTAGTTGTGTGAGTGGTTCAATCTGTAGTTAGGAGAACATGTAGACATTTGTAACTAAGGAGTTCCTACTCCAGTAAAATGCTTCTTTTGGTTTAAGATTTTACTTTTGATGGATGTTAAACCAGCATATATATTAATACTATGAAAATTATTTTGGGATTTTTGTTTATTCTGGTACAATTTAAAAATGAACAAATTTTCCGCCGCAATTATTACATATAATTGCTAGATGTATGATATGTGTATTGCATATTATCTGTCATGAACGGGCCGGGAGTACGTGACCTTAATTGCGTTACATGTCTCGACGCTCTAGTCTTCGTTAAGTTCCAAGTGATGGTTGGGTCTTCACACACTACTATGCACAAATATTTTGAGATATTCGTCCAAATGAGTCCTTCTTGTACTTGTATTGACAAGTAAATAGAATAGATAAATAAAATGTTTTAGGTTCTTTGTTATTTTTAATAAGGATGCTGATGTGAAATTCAAATGCCACATGTCGAGTTCTGATTGGTTACTACATGGGAACCTCAGTAGATGAATTGACGGTAGATGGAAAACTCACATACTTAGAGAATAAATTATAAAAGATTGAAACCACGAGAATAATGTTTACAAGGGCTAAAATCCAGGCAATGATTTGTAACTATCCCTTTATATTTTTATAATGAGTGGCTTTAAGCTAGTTTAGTTTTTGTAATATAAACGGAAGGTAGTTTATGTGTACGTAACTCATGTCTTGACGATTGTGAATCTGGTGTTGATAATGTTGCATTTATGTTGCAAAGCTCTAGATATGTTATAAGATGTATTGGTGACTGATCGAGATGATGTCGTGGGTATTTGCCCTGGCCGAGGGCGACACAGTACTACTCTAAGCCGTGCTAGTAGAGTCAGACTTCTTCTATAGGCAGCTTGTTGTGCAATGTTGATCAATGCATGGGTTCACAATCTCAGTCCACTCCCTTAAGTAATGGTCTAGCTTACTGCATCTATAGAATATGGTTGCCTTGATCAATTAAATTGATATATTTTTCCTTATTAATTAATTACTATCACATATATATATACAGAGCTTGCTCATCATGATGTATTGCCTACCCGGCCTACCCCTCTTATATTTACTTTTTTTTTTTTTTGTCCCCTAATCCGATCCTTTTTAACATATATATAACTTTGTATAACATGATCTAGATCTCTACCTTATGATCTAGATCAGATGATGTTCATGATCATTAAATATATCATAAATTTCTAAACATGTAATTATGAGCTATATTATATTATAAGTAGTGTATATATAGTTGTTTGCCTTTTTAATTTTCCGCACGTCAATGCGCGCCAATGAGTATTATTATTTTGATGATCGATCTAGTATTGGCTAGGAATTAAGGTATCACTTTTGCTTAAGTATATATAATATTGGTATATATTGCTAAGAGCAAACTTCTGTGCCACTCACCATCATGCGTACGTGCGGTATCAAACTCACGGTCATCTAAGTATACATAGAAAACCTGATTAGCCTTGCAAGCACCCAACTTAAAATGATCGCCTTTACACACTAGATCTCAATCTTAGATTGCTTACGTTTCACAAGTTGCACTTAAACAATCAAGTTTCATTTCCCCCCCAAGTATTCAACAGTACAATGATATCATGGCCGCCCATAGAAACCAAGTTTCATTTCCCCCCAAGTATTCAACACAATTATGATATGCGAAAAAATGGAAATGAATGCATTTTTTATCATAAAAATGAATCGTCCCTTCCTCTTTTTTTTTAGATATTTTTTTAGATATATTTCTTGATCAGTAATAATAATGCCACTCATTTGAATTTGATATACACAAGACTCTTAATTTCGTTAAGAATTTTTTATTATTTTCAAATAAAATTACTTACTTTAGTAATCAATAATCAATATAATTAAAAAAATGAATTGGATTCGAATCGGATACCGTATACAAAAGTATGATCTATTTCTGTATTCACAAAAAATTAAAAAAAATGAGATCTTCAAATAAATAAGAAGATTTTGTTGATTCATTTCTAGATCGAATTAATATTAATAATATAATACAATGACTCATTAAATTAGTAAGTATTGTGTATCAGAATGAAATGTAAGATAATGGGTATGTTTATTTCTTTGTCTTCATATACGAAGACATGGTACGGGAATATAGTAAAAATGTACCATTAATCAATTTGCAATCGCGGATACATATGAATCCTGGTCATACTAAAACGATTACCATTATTGGTATCAAACGCCATAGAAATCTAGGTTTTCTCTAGTGTTGTGACTTTGTTGACCGTTTCTCACGGAGGCCGTTCGTAAGAACGAGTCTCTAGCTCCCCTTCATTTTAGGAGTTCTTAAAGTGGTCCACTCCGAGTGTTCATCACGTTCGAAGAACATTGGAACTGCCCCATGATAAACTGAACACATGGGACACATAGCCACCAAAGCTTGATGGAAGCTTTGGCAATAAATACTACAGTTTGGTCTCCAGATTCACTCATTCAATCTCCTTCAGTCCTACACCATCTAAATAGAGTGATCAGAGTTTGGAAGTGCCAAATATTAATGAGAGATCACAGCAAAACCGTGAGGAACATCAATGGCTGGAGGTACTATTTCCTTGGCATTAAAGTTTTTCGATTATGTTTTTAAGTGTTTATTCCGCATTATAGAATCGTCATTTTGCTTACATTTAGTATCAGAGCCCCGTTTTATTCGCTGCCTTGGTATTTTACTGATGATCTGTTTGTCCCTGTTTTTGGTCGAAAGTTTTGAAAAAAAAAAAAAGTTTTGATTTCAGGACATTTTTTATTCGAAAGAATATTAGAAATCATGTGGAAATAGTTTTTCTAAGCTTTATGTGGTTAAAAACATGTTTTTTGACGTCAAAAGTGTCCAAAAAATCGTGATTTATAACCCAGTCCAGAGGTTGAAGATGACCAAAACGACATGTAGTTTTGATTTTGGACAAAACGACATGTCGTTTAGTTGGCCGGCCTTTTATTAAGTATGGAGCTAAACGACACGTAGTTCACGTAGTTTTTAGTTTTGGTGGAAACGACATATCGTTTAGTTGGGCCAACATTCATTCCGTCATTTTTATGTTTTGGAAAAACAACATGTCAATTATATGGGCCTAGTTTTAAAGAAGGAGAAAAACAACACGTCGTTTTTATTTTGAAAAAACGACATTTCATTTATATGGGACAGTTTTCAAAAAAAAAAAAAACATTGAAAACAGAGACAAACAACGACATTTATTTTCCACTTTTATACTTGGTCTGTGAAGTGGGTTTTTGGGCCCACTCCCTTTGTACTTATAATTGTTGTGCTATATTGTTATACTTATAATTTTTATTTGATTTAATTATATGCAATTTGGATAATTTTTGTTAAATAAAATTATATATTAGATTTATTAGGACCACATAAAGAATATTAGACATTAATTGTAATTAATTATACTTAATATGATAAATTTTATCGCATAGGAGTTTTTATTATATTTATATTATTAATTAGGATAAAATATCAAGTTATTTATAACTTACCCACATGAATTATGAATTAGGTAAATAATTTGATAGTTTTATCATAAAGTTTAATCTAAGATAGAATATATATATATATATATCAAATTATAATCATAATATAATACCCTTTAGAATTATGAATTAAGTATATAATTTGATAAAATTCTATCATAAAGAATAATTGAATCTACTTGAATTAAAATTTTGGCCCACATGCATTTTTTGTCATTAGATTTAATTTTTAAGCATGATTTATATTGGTAAAGCATGAAATTTTATTTAGGCCTAAGTTTTAACGTAGGCATGTAATCTATAATTTTATCCAATCGTACAACTTACCAATTTCTCTGATATTCGTTATGATATCCATCAATTTAAGGGATATAACTATAAGGTTTAGAATGAGAGAGTTTTTCTTCATTTAGGGTGGATGGGCATAAACTATGCTATTAGGAAAGACGAACCACCAGCACTCACTGATACCAGCACTGCAGCGAACATCACGCTTTATGAGCGATGGGAGCAACTAATCGCCTCAGCATGATGTTCATTAAGACTAGAATTTCTGCTGGTATTCGTGGTTCTGTCGATCAACATGAAAATGTTCGAGACTTGCTGAAAGCCATTGATGAACAATTTGTCACTTCACACAAGGCACTAGCAAGTATCCTAATCACGAAGTTCTCATGCCTAAGGCTCACCAGTATGAGAGGTGTGCGCGAGCACATCATGCAAAATAAGGGACAATGTAGCTCAATTGAAGAAACTCAAGGTTGAAATGTCGAAATCCTTCCTGTGCACTACATCCTGAACATCCTTCCGTACCAATATGGACCTTTTAAAATCTCATACAACACACATAAGGATAAATGGTCAATTAATGAACTCATGACCATGTGTGTTCAAGAGGAAGGGAGACTGATGATGGAACAGGGTGAAAGTGCAATGCTGGCAACGCGTGGAAAGGGCAAATCTCAAGCCAATCAGAAGGGAAAGGTAAAATACCTCCCCAAGCTGGTATTAAGAAAGATTTCAGGTGTTTCTTTTGTAAAAATAAGGGATATATGAAGAATGAATGCGCTAAATTTCAGAAATAACTTGCAGACAAAGGTAATCCAACCTCATTTGTTTGTTATGAATCTAATATGGTTAATGTCAATATTAACATATGGTGGATTGATTCTGGATCAACAATCCACATTTCGAATTCCTTCCAGGATTTGTAAAACCTAAGGAAGCCAGTGGGAAGTGAGCAAAACATCTTATCAGAAAACAAAATGGGCTCGCATGTAGAAGCTATAGGAACTTGCTATTTAATTTTAAGTAGTGATTTTGTTTTAAAGTTAGAAAATACCTTTTTATGTTCCAAGTTTTTCTAAAAACTTGATTTCAGTTTCAAGGCCGGTACCTTTTTCATATTCGTTTAATTTTTCATATTCATCACTCAGTTTATTTTATAAATCTGATTGTGTTGGGAATGGTACTTTGTCTAATGGTGTTTACTGCATTAATTTACAAAATAATGCCACTTATGATTTAATACATGTTTACACTAGCACTAAAAAATGTGTTATTAATGAGGATTCCTCTAAATTATGGCACCAGAGGTTAGGTCATATCTTCATAGAAAGAATTAAAAGATTAATAAATAAATGAGTACTTAATACTCTGAATTTTACTGATTTTGAGACTTGTGTGGACTGCATAAAAGGAAAATAGACCAACAAGTCAAAGAAAGGTACCAATAGGATTTCAGACATATTAGAGATCATACATACTGATCTATATAGTCTAGACATGGACTCACATGGTCAGAAATACTTCATCTTTTTTATATATGATTACTCATGATATTTGTATGTCTACATGCTTTATAACAAGTACAAAGCATTAGATGCCTTTAAAATCTTTAAGGCTGAAGTAGAGAAACAATGCGGTAAGCAAATTAAGATCCTGAGATCAAATAGAGATGGAGAATATTATGGTATGGTAGATACACAGAGGATGGACAAGCATATGGATCATTTGTAAATTTTCTTCAAGAGCATGGGATTGTTGCCCAATACACCATGGCTGGTTCACCGGACCAGAATGGTGTAGCAGAAAGAAGAAACCGAACATTATTGGGCATGGTGCGGAGTATGCTTAGCAGCTCTAATCTTCCTAAGTCCTTGTGGGCTGAAGCACTTAAGACGACAGTGTATATATTAAACCAAGTTCCAACCAAGGTTGTTCCTAAAATGCCATTTGAATTATGGAAATGTTGGAAATCGAGTTTGCGACATATGCGCGTTTAGGGATACCCATCTGAAGTGAGCATTTATAATCGACAAGAGAAAAAGCAGGACCCAAGGACCATTAGTGGGTATTTCATTGGATATGCTGAAAGGTCTAAAGGTTACATATTTTATGGTTCATCTCACAGCACTAGGATTGTGGAATCAAGAAATGCAAAATTTCTTGAAAATAACTTAATCAGTGGGAGCGATCAAACCAGGAATATAGCTTCTGAGAATGATCATTCAGAATCTCAACCTTCCACCTCAAGTGATAGATTGGTTATTGTTTACAGCACCCCTCAAGTACAAACTGGTGTTGAACAACCAATCATTGAAGTTCCACAAGCTGCTGACGACATTCTAGTAGATCAGGTAGTTCAAGAGTTGCCAAGAACTTTTGAATAACGAGTTGAACCACATACTTCTCAGGAATATGATGGTACAACATTAAGAAAATCTGTTAGACCAAAGAGATCAGCAATTCCTAATGATTATGTTGTGTATCTGCAAGAATCTGACTTTAACATTGGAGCCGAAAATGATCCCGAGTTCTTTTCACAAGCCATGAGTTGCAAAGAATCAAAATTATGGTACAATGACATGAAGGAAGAGATGAATTCTATGAAGAGTAACAGAGTTTGGGATCTTGTTGAGTTGCCTAATGGTGTAAAAGTCATTGGATGTAAATGAGTCTTTAAGACAAAGAAAGACTTATTGGGCAACATTGAGAGATACAAAGCAAGGCTCGTTGCTAAGGGATTCACTCAGAAAGAATGAATCGATTACACGGAGACTTTCTCTCATGTATCTAAGAAAGATTCATTGCGCGTTATTTTGGCATTAGTAGCCCATTTTGACTTAAAGTTGCAACAAATGGATGTGAAAATGGCATTTCTTAATGGAGATCTAGAGGAGAAGGTTTACTGAAACAACCTGAAGGATTCCCCTCTAGTGATGGTGAGTAATTGGTTTGCAAGTTCAAGAAATCCATATACGGTTTAAAACAAGCATTCTGCCAATGGTATTTGAAACTTCATAATGTAATTTCTTCATTCGGTTTTGTAGAAAACATTATAGATCAATGTATATACCAGAAGGTTAATGGGAGTAAAATATGTTTTCTTATTTTATATGTGGATGACATTTTGCTAGCAACCAATGATAAGGGTTTGCTGCATGAGGTGAAACAATTCCTCTCTAAGAATTTTGCTATGAAGGATATGGGTGAGTTATCTTATGTCATTGGCATTCAGAGCCATAAAGACAGATTTCGAGGTATTTTGGGTCTGTCTCAGGAAACCTATTTTAATAAAGTTTTAGAGAGATTTCGAATGAAGGATTGTTCACCAAGTGTAGCTCTCATTGTGAAGGGTGATAGGTTCAATTTGAACCAATGCCCAAAGAACAACCTTGAAAGGGAACAAATGAAGAATATTCCATATGCTTCTGCTGTCGAAAGCCTAATGTATGTTTGAGTCTGTACAAAACCTGGCATTGCATTTGCTGTGTTAATGTTGGGACGATATTAGAGTGATCCAAGTTTAGACCACTGGAGAGCTGCAAAGAAAGTAATGAGGTACCTTCAAGGAACCAAAGACTACATGCTTATGTATAGACGGACGGACAATCTGTTAGTAATTGGCTACTCAGATTCGGACTTTGTTGGGTGTATTGATTCACGCAAATCAACATCATGATACATTTTTTTGATGGCCAATGGAGCTATATCATGGAGGAGTGCCAAGCAGACTTTGACTGCCACTTCCACTATGGAAGCCGAGTTTGTCTTTTGTTTTTAGGCTATTTCACATAGTGTATGGCTTAATAGTTTCATTTCTGAGTTTAGAATTATGAATTTTATCTCTAGACCCTTGAGAATGTATTACAACAATTCAGCTGCTATTTTTATGGCTAAGAACAACAAAAGTAGAAGTCTAAGTAAACATATCGACATTAAGTATTTAGTCATAATGGAACGTGTTAAAGAAAAGAAAGTGGTCATTGAGCATGTCAGCACTGTGCTAATAATAGTTGGTTCCATTATGTAATTTTTCATTGTATTGACGATGTTATTTTAATAAAATTCTTAATTATTCTGATGTTTTTCTCATATTGACGTACACCTTAATTTAATTTTGAGAAAATTCATCTTTGTTGGACCAACAATAAACATAGGGTTTATTCAATAAGAAATTGTTGCCACATAAATTATAATATTTAGAAAATAAATACATAATAATACATGGAAGGTAATACTCGTCATTAGAGGACCTATCATCATGATTCATATATTTATTACTTAAATACATATTATCGATGGGTTTAAGATGAGACATTAGATTAGAAGTGTGGACCAAGTGGGAGAATGTTGACCGTTTCTCACGGAGGCCGTTCGTAAGAACGAGTCTCCAGTTCCCCTTCATTTTAAGAGCTCTTGAAGTGGTCCACTCCGAGTGTTCATCACGTTCGTAGAACGTTGGAATTGCCCCATGATAAACTGAACACGTGGGACACGTAGCCACCAAAGCTTGATGGAAGCTTTGGCTATAAATACTACGGTTTGGTCCCCAAACTCACTCACTCAATCTCCTTCAGTCCTACACCATCAAAATAGAGTGAGCAGAGTTTGGAAGTGCCAAACATTAGTAAGAGATGGCAGCAAAACCATGAGGAACGTCAATGGCTAGAGGGACTATTTCCTTGGCATTAAAGCTTTTCGATTCTGTTTTTAAATGTTTATTTCGCATTATAGAATTGTCATTTTGCTTACAGACTTCCCTCAACAACAATATAATATCACCCACTCGATGAAACAGTACATGGAAAAGTATTACATTAAAGAGGTCATCTGGTCATGGGATATAGCAAACAAAATATAAAGAGATAGAGGGCTAAGCATACAAGGTCAATATGCCTCCAAGTTGGGCAAGGACCCCACTCAAGTGATCAATTACAAGTCTCTACGAACGAAAACCATAGCTCTCATTAAGATATTGCGTTGCGACTATGAAGTGAAGGAAGCCTCTCAGGAAACTGAACAAGAAATGAGAAATAAGTACCCACACTTGTTTGAGGTTTAGTGACCTAAAACTTAAACACTAGTTACTATCCATGCATATGAAAAAAAATCTGAACTGAAACAATACATAAGACTTGTCTGCTGTGAAAGCGATGACAGATAAAGCAAAAGCAAACACAAGCCAATAAATCACATGATACAAAATTAACGTGGTTTGGGAACGTGCCTAATCCACAGAGCTACTAAGGATTTTATTGTATTGAGGAATCACGAAATACACTTTGGGGCGAAATCTCACTGTTCAGAATACTCAGGACACATATAATATTCATTAAGTACATATTTATAGTGTCACACGGCGGAAACTCTAATTTTTACTTTTCTGCATTATTCGCTCAAGCAGAGTGTCGAGTGTGTCTCAAACAAACTCTCGAGTGAGCCTTGAAACTCTCTACCTGAGCTCTCTTGAGCTATCTATTACGCGAACATCGAGCGAACTTTCTGCTAGCGTTTCCTTTGATTGAAAACAGTGCCAAAATTTTTTCCAAACTGCACAAACTCAACATTGTCCTTCTCCAAAATCCATAGAGACATGAACCCCAATCCATATCACAAGTCCTGGAGAGCAACTAGATCATGCACATGGTCGTTAACTAGTTTAAGGAGATTAGAGGACCTCAACGGAAAACTAGGACGACCTCGAGCTGGATTCGTGGGACAAAATGTGGTTAGATCTTATCTCACCCCCACAAATCAATGAATGAGATCAGATAGACCAAGAGCCCACTAACCATAACCTACCACATGACTCAAAAGTAAAACATTAATTGACCTATTATCTACTCGCATACATGTTAGTAAATCTTGAGGACATTTTTTAATGAGGGAAGAAATGTAATACCCCAAGTAGGGAGCAAGCTAGAGGAGGAGTTTTTTAAGGAGTTTCTACAATTCATGCTCAAAAGAGGATTATATGGTATATATGGTCCATTTTACGTTAAAACAACAAAGTTCTTGTTATTTGTGTAGAGAAAACACAAGTTCTCTCTATACGTTCAAACTTAAATAGAAACTTGAAGTTTCTTCCCACATTTATCGTAGGGGACTTAGTAAAGGTTCAACAGTTGGTTAGAATGCATGTATACGTCAAATTATATTGAAAATTGAGACTGGAATGCAAGTCTTCATGATGTGTTTCTTCCAAGCAAAACCTACACGGTGTTGGTCCGTACTATATAAGCTTTGTAGGAGCCATTCTTCCCCATAACAAAATCCTACAAGTCATAAGACCTGCAATATTAACAGACTTTATTAGCAATCAAACTAATAAAATGCGTGTAAAATACCTGCGCTTCAGTGTTACAACCACCGTGCACAAAAAGCTTGGAAGAAAAGCTTATGGCCTCGTTTGAATGTTGAGTTGAATTGAGTTCTTTATGAATATTACTGAGTTGAGATGGTAGAGTAAGTTTTGTAAAGTCTACCTAGAATAAGTATAGATGTATTTGGATGTTCAGATAAGTTAAGATGTATTTATGGAAAGTTAAAAAAAGTTGTGGGTCACATGTAAAAATGTGTTGAGTTGAAAAAAGTTGTGGGTCCCCAGTATAAAAAAGTTTTGAGTTGAGATGAGTTTAGTGATTTGAGAGTTGCGTGTTTGGATGTTAGACTCAGCTTAAAATTAGATTGAATTGAGTTGATCTTAGTTCAGTCCAAGTTCAAAATGTGGGCTAAGTCTATGTAATTATTTACTGACCAGATAGTTCAAAGTATTTTTCACATGAGATGAATTAAAACATGGTTTCCTTGTGAATAACCTATTAAGTGTCTGGAAGACTGGAAGCATATTTTATTTAGTGAATAATCCTGTTTTTCATTCTAATCTTTATCATTCTCAATCACACATGGTGACTTGTCAAATTTCAAGTAGGTCATTTAAGTAGTTGGTAGAAAAGTACACTTGGCATACGATGCATTACCATGTGTGACTAAAAATGATAGAATTTACAATAAAGACTGTGACGCCCCCAATCCTTGCTTGGTATTTAACAGTGACTAAAGTGTCAAGACATGCTACACATGGTTACATATCCATGTACATGATAGATATATCCATGTACATGATAGATAAGAATGCAATGCACCTAGCATACTTCTAGCAGTATGCTATAATTGTACCGAAAAAATTTAACTCAATCTATCATTTGTACCAAAATAAACTATAATCCCGAATATTTGATAGTAACCATAAACACAACACATTGTACAAACAGTTAGTCAATACAATATACAAACAAAAAAAGTAACATATTGTCTTGGAGTAGCATACTCTTTCATTACAAACTTGAACCATCACATAGCTTCTCCATAACACATACTTAATAAAATAAACCATAAATAACTGACAACATATATACAACAACATTCCTCCATCCAAGCAAAGATTCTTCTCAGTCAATTCGATCCAATCCTAAGGTCTCTTCTTGATTAAGACTCGACTTTTCATATCATGTCACAGATTCTATCATTCTAGGGTGAGAATGGTAGTTGGAATTATCACGGTGAGATTTTCATAAATCACAATAAGTTAAATTAAAAACATATAAACACTTTATAGTAGCATGGTTAACAATAAACATGACATGTATGCATGAATAACATGAATTTGCATTACAAAAACTATATTTTTCTCTCATCCAGATTCCTTTACAAAAGTAGGATAACATCATACTTTCAAAACATGCTTGCTTTCATAAAGCATTGTCATCATTGTCATCATAACTTCATTTTCATCGGAGCATGGTAACATCATCTTTTAAACATGCTTATGGTACCTCACGGCTCCCATCATAATCCTTGTGCATTTACTGGTTATCTTCACCACATGATAGGTAACGTCTGCCTATGGCTTCGTCTCAAGAGTACTCAAGCTTTACATAAACGTCATTCACTTAACGTACTCTCTAGCCTCCACCAGCAAGAATGCACATACTTACCCTTGCTCCGAAACTATTATTATCACATTCGAGGCCACTAACTATTCTTCGTTAGCCCAGGATATTCCACTCCACATTTATGCACTCTAGAGTGGTCAGAGGAGTTCAACTAAGATAATCCTCTATCTTAGCTTGGGTCATAATAAAACATGTTTAATGCATAAGTTATGCTTTATGACATGTACATATGTTTCATGAGAGATGACAAAATATCATGACATAAATATTTCTGATATCAATGGAACTTTAGAACTTAACTTAGTTGAACTCGTTGTTGGTGTGCATTCCGTGTTCACGTATCTGCATAATCATAATATAGAGTTAGGACTCAGCTTAAGAACTTTTTATTAAAAACTAAAAATGACATTTCTAATATCATTTAAGACTTTATGTTGAATGGTCCTTGAACTTTTGCTAATCACTCAATAACTCCTATACCTTTTACTATTGTAATTTGACCTCAACCTCAACCATTTTCCATAAAACAACATGAAATACTCTCTTTCATGTAACATTATTCTCATGTACAACTTGCATAACCATCAACATTAACTCGTTACAAACATAAAACAGAACCTAAATCCATCATTCTCTCATAAAGTTGCGACTAAAAAATCAACAAACACAAAGGTATACATACTCTATTCATTAATCACTTGAGCCGAACGCAAATGCATAATTTCATATCTTTCTCTACCCAAGTAGTCAAATACAATACCATTTAATCCTCTATTCATTAATCACTTGAGCCTAACACAAATGCATAATTTCATATCTTTCTCTACCCAAGCATTCAAATACAATACCATTTAATCTCATAAACATATCCATCCACTTATCACTTAAATAATCACACAACAAACCAACATAATCACATGCTATCAAAGTCATAAATCTGTCCATACTATAAAAAGATTACATACTTAACTCAACATACACTAAACTACCATAATTACGTAGCCATACAAGCTCAAACTGTGACCTCCCTTGATCCATGAAATCCAACACCACACCATCAATATAAAACATCTTTCCATAGCATCTATGCTCCGACACAAACACAAGCACAATCCCAAAACTTTATATATTTCCTTGATGGCTCCATAAAAGTCCCAACCATAATGTCACTTTAATATTTAGTACTAATTCACATAATTCCATTTAACCCTTCCATATACACAACTCAAGTTTATAAGACACACTAACATACTTGTTGTCCATGTAAATCAATCCAACACAATTACATACCTTTATGACTTCCATTCATTCACCATTCACCGAATACATAAATCTGTCCATTATCTAGGAACCGACACAACCATTACACTTTCCAACTTCACTTACAACTCCATCATTTAATCCCAACACTTCAAGACAATCATTCTCAATCCAAACTTCATACATTCTCATCAAGCATCTCAATTTTAATAAATTAAGTAACATGGTTCAAAATTCAACATAATCAACCATTTACAATCCACTCCAAAGCTCAAATATCAAGTACATGCAAAACTAAGGACCAGCCTTAAAATCTGTCCAATACATACAATCAACTCAAAGAACACATATTCCATTAATCTATCATTCAAGTTCAACATAAATTCGCCACACAACCATATATTCCACAAACTCGATCCACACATGATACATTAAGTTTGACAACCATATACATATAACCAACCAAAATATACTTATATCCTACTTATTTATTACCTAAGATCAACATACAGTGCATTCAAGGCACCAACTCTATTTCCAAACTTCATTCATAAACCACATATTTAATACCTACAGTTTTGTCCAACCAACCTTCACAAACCCTTTACTTAATCATTAACCCTTTTGGCCATACGTCCACATTTCCATGTTACAGCCAATGCAAATACATGATTCCATTCCAAACCAAGATCTTTCTCTGCCCCAACACTCAATTACAACACCATTCCATCTACGTAAAAATAATACTCCTTGAGATAAAGAGATAGAAATTATACCATAGATTGAAGGGATGTTGTGGTGGTTCACAATTGAGGATGTTGAGGAGGCTTGGTTTGTTCTAGTTTGGAGAGCAAAGCAGGGCCTTTCGTGACTCCCGTCTGATTGTTGAGCGAGCTAGCTCACGACATTGAGAAGGAGACTAGTAACACCTCGTACCCGAAGGGTCAGGGAGTTAATTCTTATCGCCTAAAATCACATCCAACAGTATATTTATAGAGTCCACGTAACATAAGAAAAATAAACTAACTCATAAAATCCTTTAATCAAAAGTATACATTCATACACAATCATCACTGAAATCCTCAACATATAATAATAAAGAACTCCACACAATCTAAGAAAGTCATCAAGGTTCCACAAAACTAATTAGAGAAACAAACTTTCCAAATAAGACTTTAATAACTCATAGTACCCTTTCGTACTTAAACCACTACGCCCAAATGTAACAACCTGCCTAATTAACTATTAGAATTAACCTTTAAACACCCTTAGATTAAGCTTATGATTTTGAGCTTTAAATTTTTTTTATTATTTTTTTATTACTATTATTATATGTGACTCCTCCAATCCCCGCTTGGGATGGAATGTAGACTTAGAGCGTTGGGACATGCAACACAAGGTTACATACCCCCGTTCATGATAGTTAATATGCAATGCACCTAATACGCAACTAGCAGTATGCAATAATTGCAGTGGAAATAAAAGGTTAAGGTGAAAAATATGCCAGAATAACTAAAACATCTCAACTTCATTAGATAATCATCATATTCGAAATACTAAAGTAGCATAGACTTATATACAAAGTCATATCATTCTCTTCATGCGATCTAAAGCATAAACGACTTGGGTTATGAACATCAAAATTAAGTACAGATTCCTCTCCAGATCCGACTTCTCCTCAATCATGCGAATCCAGTGCTCCATCAATCTCGACCTGATCGATTTCTGACACAACTTCTATCATTCCGAATATGGTCCCATAAAAGGGTGAGATTCACTCGAAATCTCACTAAGTTAAACAACTAACTGACACAAATATAAATCAATCACGAAAAATGATAAATATACAATGCAGAAAATCAGTATACATGTCTCCTATCCAGATTCCTCAACATCTTTTAAAAAATATGAAGACACGGGTTTTTACTCAGTAAGTAATTTCGTCATCATTTTTTAAAAGACATAACTTCTTCATAAAAATTTCATCATAAATTATCTTCATTAGAGACTTACATCATTATCTTAATTAATAACATAACGTGTAGTAATGTCACAATTCCCCATATGCACTGTGAGTACCTGCCGGTGATTGTAGTATATAAGAAACTACGTTGTCAATACTCTTTCTCAATACATTGGTAAATAATATAACATCATAAAAATTTATAACGTGTACACCCACCAGCGCTAGGTGTCACAACCTGTTGATTTCGCTCCAACGTTCTTTAAAAAGAACTCATTCGAAACATGTTGACTATTATTCGTCAACCTAGGGGTTACAACTCCATTATTAAACACTCCAGAGTGGACATAGGAGTTCCACTAGGATAATTTTCTCATCCTAGCCTTTGGGGTCGTGATAAAATGATTTTCATGCAATGTTTTGAAACATATTTTTCATGACATGTGCATATGTAGCAAGTTTCATGAAAAATGACATTTATATGCAGTATACCAAAAATGGTAAAAATATCACATGTCCTGTAAGTATGCACTCAATGTATCATATGACATGATATTTTATGTTCAAAATGATAATTGAACTATGAATGAACATTTATCTATAATTCATAAATAATTTATCAAGGTGTAAGATAGAGGCCAACTTACAAACTTTCAGGAAAATTTGAAATTAGCATCGTAGCTGCATAAATTATGTGTATATTAGGTTAGGGTATTTAAAAAAATATCCCTAGACTTTCAAAAATTGTCATTTAGTACCTAAGTTTTCACTAATTGCAAACGAGCTCCAAATTTAGCAAGATTTCATGGACTTCATATTTTTGGTATTCTAAAACCACATATGCCTTTGGATTTTTAAAATTCAAAGTGGAACTTGTTCAATTAGTCCCAACCCGTGGCATGCATCCTACTTGATGCCTATGTGTATTTTCAACTATTGATGCCTATGAATGCATGCATATGAGATTTTCTTTAATCACTAATGATCACTAACATCTTTAGTGATATTATGAAGTATAATCCTTAAGCAATCAAGTTCATCCCAACACTTAAGCAAAGCTAAGAAATCATTAATCACCAATATGCTTAAAACCGATTCATCCTTGATAATCAAAACAAGATAGATTTAAAACCTATCATGGCATGCTTCTAATCACAAATTAAACCTTCCATAATCATGTTAGGATAATGATAGATCATATCAAATCATGCTTAGGACATGCCATAGCTAAATTTCCAATTAAAAACATTCAATCATTCAAACCTTCCTTTAATTGACCCGGGTTTGCATTAAGCATCGTAACCTTCTCAAAACTCAACCAAATTTCTTACCAACACTTGGAAAAAAAGCTTGAAATTCTAAGTAAGATCAAAAGGAAGAAGACTTACGAATTTTGTGGTCTTCCAAGCTCTCTAGACTGCCTTACACAAGAATACTCAAGAACTCACCAAAACTCACTCGGTTTGCACTATTTTGATCTCTAAGAGGGGGGAAATGCTCTCAAGGCTCAATATGATGCTTGGAGTTGTGGTGTGGGTGAATTGAGAAGGGGAGCAAAGTATTTATAGGTGGCCAAGGGGTGACAGACATTGGCTTGGGTGCTTGGTGATTGGGTGAAGGTGAAGTGGGAGGTGCTCAAATCTGGAAAATTTCCAGATTTGCTTGCATAAGTTTAGGTCGCTTGTGTAGAATGAAATACTACCCTAAACCACCATCATTTACTCTTCCCAATAGTTGCAAGGGTCCTGTAGATGACTCCAGGTCGCGGGGCATCATTTGGATGGTAGAAGATCCCTCACCACCCTTGAAAACAAGTGGATGGAGGTAGTTTTGTGGTGGCAGAAAATCAGTTTTGTTTTGGATGTTTTTGGGCAGCACAAAATGAGTCAAAATCCTTCATGATGGTCATGGGACTTCCTGGTGATTGGATGAAGAAGGAGGTGGCATGGGGTGGTGGTGCAAACCATGGCAGGAGGCTGGTTCAAATTCAATTCAAATGGTTCCTACACAAACTAGACCAAGGTGCACCCGGTTTGGTTCTTTGAGTTGGTTGATGCAACCAATTTGGTCCAAGGCTCAAACTAGAGGACAAACCACAAAAATGTTGGGCCCAAGGGCAAAACAGTCCAAGCATTATAAAGGGCAATGCACAAAACCGATTGAAGCATGGTTTGGGCTTGTTATGTTATTTTTCTTAATGACATGTGAAATGGTTTAGCTACGATATTAACATGGTATAATCATGGTTTAAGGGGTTATTAATTCAAGAAAATTTGAATTAAAAAGTTTAAAAAAAGATTAAGCATAATTAAGTTTTGAAGCATGGCTTAAAACGCACTAACCTCAAGTATGATGGTTAACGGCCTTAGCCAATTTTCAAAACTTAATTTAGGTACTTTGAGTGTGATTCGGGCCTAAGGAAACCAATGGTATGGTGTATTGGACATTTGATCTTTGAATGGTAAAATGAGTCCAAACATGGATTTAGGCCATATGGGCTTGAAAAGGGCCAACGGTCTAATCTACACCAAAGGCCTTATGCCTTCGTATACTTGAGCCAAGACTAGTCTTGATTTCCTAAGGACTTGGTTCAAGGTTTTCTTGGGCTAGGCCCATGAATGCACTTGAGTCCTAAAAAACCTCACCAAAATTTCTAATAGGCTTGCCTCTCTAATCCTTAGCTCATTAACACTAAGTATCAACATTAATGTTAATCCCACTACCAACCTAAATGAAAGTGATTAACTCATAATTAAAAATCTAATCTAGAGTACTTAAGGAAGGGTTAATCAAGTGGGGTGTTACATCAATTTATTTTGTTTGCTTATTTTGTTATTTTACTTCAATGTGGGTAGTTAGATTTATTTAGATCATGACACTTAGTGTCATTAATTATTAAACATGAAGGATTAGAGAAGCAAGCCATTTAGTAATCCTATTAAGGCCTTTTAGAACCTTAGGACATTTGTGGGGCAAGTCTTAGAAGCCTTAAACCAAGTCTCATAGGAGTGCAGACTTGGTAGGATGGCCTTAGCCCAAGTATGAGGACGGCATAAGGCCTTTAGGCTAAGCTCGGTATGGATTTGACCCATGGCCCAATTAGGTCAAGGTAAGCCTTTTAAGCCCATATTGTTGGATCTTAAGGCCTCCTTTAATCCCTCAAAATCTGGAAACAAGGTCCCCCATCACTCAAACCCACAAGCCCATGAACCCGCACCCATGGCCCTTTTAAGCCCACAAGGCCCAAAGCCTTGTTTTGCTTCTATTCACTCTTCAATTTGAAGTCCAATACATCATTCCATGGGTTTCCTCAAGCTCATATCATCTCCTAAGTACCCAAATTAAGTCTTGAAATTGCGTTAAGACCATTAACCAACTTATCCATGATTAATGATCATTAAACCATGTTTTGGAACTTAATTTTCTTTCTTAATATTTTTAACCATTTTAATCTGAAATTTTCTTGTTTCATTATTCAATTACATTACTCTTAGATCATATTAGGACCCTAGGTAAACATCCACACATGTCATTAGAAGAAATGACATATCAAATCTCAAACTCTACCAATCGGCACACATGTGTGCCCTTTGTGTGCAATGGATTGTTTTGCCTTTAAACTCAATATTTTTGTGTCCTTTTCTCAAGGGCATATGGTCTTTAAATACCTCATATGATCCCTTTAGACCCAGACCAAGCCTTGGATGAATTTGGTTTAAAAAATCAAACCAAAACCCCAAACCGATTCACCTTAAACTCTAGTTGGATGGGAACCAAATTAGTTGGGTTTCAACCTCCCATTTGCCCATGGCTAAGCCACCAGTCCATGCCATATCTAGATAAACCCAGTTTCCAAGAGGCCCTCATGGTCATCATGAGCCTTTGACCAAGTTTTTCCATCCAAAGAAGGCACCAAAACCGAATGGCTTTTGTGCACCACTCCACTCGGCAACCACCCTCCCTTGTATCATCTTCTTTGAGTTGTACCTTCATGATCACATGGCAGCCAACCCTCCACCTTCTACCACCTGGAAAAAAAAAAAAAAAAAAAACCCTTCAAGAAGTGAATATTGACCTGCTCAAATTATCCTTGAAGAAGAGACAAAGGGATGAGTCAAGGCTATGATCAAAACTACCCAAGGAAAAACCACTTGAACCCGTCAACTCCATAGATGGTTTTTGCTTGTTTGTATTCACTTCCTTCTGCACCACGACCTAACCAGCACCCTTAGGACTAATGTTTCAATTGTAGTGATGAAGTCATGGTGATTTAGGGCACTATTTCGTTTTGCAGTTGCGACACAAGGTGATGAAGTGCAAGCTGAAAATTCAGCCCCTTACACCACCGCCCATCTCAACCAATCCCCATGGACTTAGGCCAACGTCTCCACCACCTTGGCCACCTACGAAAGGCCCCTCCACCCCCTCATTTCCTCCACACCTCATCTCCAACTCCACCTTGAGCATTGAGAGCCATCTTCCCCCTTAGTTTTGAGGGAAACCAAAAGGTGTGTGAGCTTGAGTGTTCTTAAAGTTCTTGTGCTAGGAGCTTGAGTTGGCTACAAAATTTGTAAGTATTCTTGCTCTAGATATTAGTTTAGATTTCAAGTCATGATTTTTAAGTGTTAGAGTATTTTTCGTAAAACTTAAAAAAGGTTACCATGCTTGTTTCAAAGTCGCGTTCATTAAGAATAGTAAGTGTTTTAAATTGTTTTAAGTGGAAATTTTAACTATGACATGTCTTAGCATATTTTGATATGATTTATTATTTTCTTAGAATGATCATGGAAAGTTTTATTTTTTATTAGAAGCATGTCGTGATAGGTTTTAATTCTATCTTGTTTTGATCATCAAAACATGCATGGATTTTAAGTAAGTTTGTGATTAAGGCATGAAACGATGGAGACAATGAAATAGCAACATGAGATAATCTTGAGGCAAAACCAACAACACCCACAGGTTGAAAGGCAGGAGTACCGAGGGTGTTCGTATGAGAAGTTTCTGATATACAGATACCCTAATTTCATGGGGATTGAAAGACAGATGAAGGCCAACAAGAGGCTACTAGATCTCGATAGGACCTTCGAGATCAGCAGTTGTAAGGAGGAGCAAAAAGTACAGTACGTAGGGCATCTGTTACAAGGAAAAGTCAGAATCTGGTGGGATACCAAGAGGCAGCTATTAATAAGGAAATTGGGTAATATCAATGCTTTGACTTGGGGTAGGTTCAAAGAAGAGTTCGATAATCGATTCTTCCCTGAATCGATAAAGACCCGAAAGGCTCAAGAGGTTGCCACTTTGGTGCAAGGCAATCTCACAGTTGAACAAAATGCTACAAAATTCATGAAGCTGAGAAGGTTCGCTCTACATCTGATCGTCACTGTAAAGATGCAGGCTCAGAAGTTTCAAAGAGGATTGCAACCCCAAATTCACAGTTACGTACATGGGTTTTACATCAACAATTTCTAGGATTTGGTTAACGTGACTGCAATAACTGAAGCAGAACAACGAAGTGTGGCGGCCCAAATTAACCATGAGCAAAAGATGACTTCTTCCTTCTCTGCAGGAGGGAGTAATGCTGAAAGAGGGATTATACAAGGAGCCAGTAAGGGTGAAGGCATTATGATAGCTCCACTTGCTACCTGTAAGAAGTGTGGAAAGAACCACGGTGGAGAATGTCGAGTGGGTTTAGGAGTATGTTTCCGATGCAGTCAGTCAGGACACATGATTCGGGAGTGCCCTCAGAATGCGCAAGGTCGAAGGAATGCTCCTAACAACCTGCCCAATCAGAGGCCACCTGTTCAAACTCATGTGTATGCCATCACCCCTGGAGAGATAAACGAGGACATACCTGAAGATGAAGAGATGGGAGTCATCACTGGTAAAATCACATTATATGAATGCATGGCTTGTGCTTTCTTTGACTCTAGCGCTACAAGGTCTTTTGTGTCCGTGATGTTTGCACACAGGTGTAACCTGCAGACTTAGACGTTACCTCAAGCTATAGTAGTATCAATTCCTCATGGAAGCATGATTACCTATACCTGCATGTTAAAAAACTGCCTATTAACCCTGAGAGAGAGATTGATTGAAGTCGACTTGATCGTCTTCAACCAACTAGGGTTCGACATTATACGAGGAATGGACAGGTTATCCAAACATTGTGCTAGGATAGATTGCTGGCACAAGCAAATTATCTTTGATTCACTCGTAGATGGCCAAATCCGTCATACGAGAGGGACTGTGAAGGCTACCCCCTCTCTAATTTCAGCTTTGCAAGCAAGGAAGTGTATCGCTAGTGGTGCCACGGCCTACCTAGCATTCATACTGGAAGATTATGGTTGTAATAAGGAGATTCAAGGGATACCTATAGTTGAGGAATATCCCAAGGTTTTTGCTGACGATCTACCCGGATTACCCCCCGATAGAGAAACAGAGTTCACTATAGAGCTAGAGCTTGCTACAACCCCTGTCCATAAAGCACCTTATCGTATAGCCCCTCTAGAACATAAAGAATTGAAGGAGAAAATAGAAGAACTACTAGAAAATGGCTTTATTCGACCTAGTTCATCAACTTGGGGTGTGCCCGTTCTGTTCGTAAAGAAGAAGGATGAATCGTTAATGATGTGCACTGATTTTAGAGAATTTAACAAAGTAACTGTTAAGAACAAGTACCCATTACCACGTATCGATGACCTGTTAGATCAATTGCAAGGAGCATCAGTGTTCTCAAAGATATACTTAAGGTCTGGTTACTTAGGGACAAGGATATCCCTAAACCGGCATTTCAGACTAGATACGGTCACTATAAATTCTTAGTGGTGTCCTTTGGTATAATCAATGCCCTCGTCGCATTCATGGATAGGATGAACAGAGTATTTAGACCATACTTGGATAACTTTGTTTATTCACCGATGACATATTGATATACTCGAAGAGCGAAGAAAACTACAAGCAACATCTTAGTTTGGCACTGGAAGGCTAAAAGAACAAAGTTTGTACACCAAATTCAGCAAATGTGAGTTTTAGCTCAAGGAGGTAAAATTTTTAGGGCACGTAATCTCAAGGCAAGGAGTATCAGTTGATCCCAGCAAGGTCAAAGCTGTGGTAAATTAGAAGCGTCCAACTAATGTGCATGAGATCCAGAGTTTCTTGGGATTAGCTAGTTACTATTGGCGATTCTTGGAAGGATTCTCTAGGCTGTTAGGACTCCTTACTTCCCTAATCAAGAAGAAGAACACTAAGTATATTTGGAAAGAGAAATGTGAGCAGAGTTTCATGGAACTCAAGGAAAGGCTCACAACCGCGCCAATACAAGCCCTGCCGGAACCCTATAAGCCTTACGTGGTTTTTAGCGATGCATCCAAATCAAGACTCGAATGTGTGCTCATGCAAGAAGGGCAGGTTGTCGCCTATGCTTCACGACAACTAATGAACCATGAGCAGAATTACCCCACCCATGACTTGGAACTAGTCGCCGTAATCTTCAATTTAAAGATTTGGATGCATTACTTGTATGGCGCAAAATGTGAAATCTACACCGATCACAAGAGCCTCAACTCCTTATTCAGTCAGCAGAATTTAAATATGAGGCAGAGAAGGTGGTTGGAAACTATTAGTGACTACCAGGGTGAAATCAAGTATCACCCTAGCAAGGCAAACATAGTGGCAGATGTGCTACGTCAGAAGACGCAAAATGATGATCCCACGGGCCCCGCCTTGGAAGTAGAGTCCCTTCTACACAGTATGAGAAGTTTATTAATCAAGGATCTTCCTACTGACGCATCCCTGACCACAATACAAGAAATTGTGCCTATGGAATTTGTGACGCCCCCAAATTCCGCTTGGGATCGGATGGACATTTGAAGCGTCGAGACATGCAACACAAGGTTACCTGCCCCCGTTCATGACATATAAGATGCAATATTCCTAACATGCATCTAGCATTATGCAATATTCGCAGCGGATAATTTGTTTCTTCAGCAATACTATGCACCAAACTGAAATATCCCAAATACTTAAAACATACTTCATACAAACAACTAAGATCACAACACTAGTCCAAAATGGTTGTGATCAAAAGAGTGTTAGAGATTTAACTCCACAAATACAAGTAGTAATCTGAGGTAACTGCTGTACTACCATCTACGTCACACCATCGCTTAGTCGACCGTTTCCAGTTGGTCGATTCCCGGTTCTCCTTCAGATCCTGTAGCAAAATCTACCATTCGGGGGGAATGGTAGTTGAGACTACCACAGTGAGATTTGATTACAAATCTCAGCAAGTTAAAAAGAAACTTCCACACAGGTTAATGATGCATGCATGGCAGTAAAAGCATGAATGCATAATAAAATCATAAGTAATCATAGCATAACTTGACATACAACATAACATAACTGGCATAACTTAAACTGAAACTAAAGTTTAGCATGAACGTGACTTGAAACATAACATGGACTTGAAACATAGCATGAACGTGAACTTGGAACATAACATGGACTTGAAACATACCATGAATGTGAACATGCATAATTTGAACTTGAACTTTAAACATAACATGAACCTAAGCATGACATAACATAAATGTGAACTTGGAACATAATATAAACGTAAACGTGAACATAACATAACATGAACTTGAAACATATTCTTGTCTCATGGGATTACCATGATTGCGTGAACGTAAACTTGAACATAACATAACGTGAAACATGACTTGAACTTGGAATCTTATTCAATAGACTTAATCATTAAAGTGACCATATGGGTGCTACACAGGTCCCCTTGAGCCGTGTGTCCCTGTCGATTACCGCATCACATCACAGGTTTCTATACCAACTGTGAGTGCGTTAATACGTACTCCACAGTTGTTGTGGCCCCACGTATTCTACGTGTCATAATTGTTGTGTCTCACGTAGTGTATGCTCCATAGTTGTTGTGGCCCCATACTTCATGCTTCACAGTTGTTGTGGCCTCATGACTTATTTGTTTGTGCCACACTTGCTGTGGATACACGTAACATAATGTGTGGCACCATCGGCGTTTAGTGTCTGGCCCGCTCCGGTGACCAGCTAATTTGGCCTCATTCGCAACCTGTTAACTGTACTTCGTCAACCCAGGGAATTTCACACCTATTTAGACACTCCAACGTGAACAAAGGAGTTCCACTAGGATATTACCACATCCTAGCGCTTAGGGTCGTGATTGACATGAATAACTTAACTGGCATACATGACATTTCGTAACGTGACGTAACATGAACGTGACATAAAAGACAGAAGTCCTGACGTAGCATAACGTGACATGAACTAAGACGACAGATATGACATACTTCGAGACATAAATGTAACAGAGAATATTTCATAACATGTCATACATGTAACATGCAACATTTCATAATATGGCATACCATATAATAGACAACATTTCTTAACATGGCGTAACATGTGACAGTGAACATTACGTGACATGAAATACATGTAATAGATGGCATACTTATCTTAACATACTTGCAATGTATAGCAATACGTGACAGAATATCTTGTGTAACAGAAGAATAATTCATGACAGAATAAATTCTGTGTAACAGATAAATGTAATGACTTGACATGGCACATATGTTAACATGCATACATACACTTTAGTTCCCTTACTAATCACACATACACATTAAATTGATAGTAAGTTAAAAGCTAACTTACCTCAATCTTCGCGCTTTGAGACAAAACTCAAGTGCGATCACGAGAAACTGAAAGTAGCGGTTTCTAAAAATTAGAACTTAATCACTAACAATTAGGAATATGGAAAAATATCAATTTCGAGTAAAATTACCATTTTACCCTCTACATGTGGAAAAACGACCATTTTACCCCTAAGTTAAGGATTTTGTATCCTAACTCCAAAAATCACCAAAATTTACATACCTTATGTAAATTTTGTCCTAAGCTCAAATATCAATTCAAAAAAATTTAAAACTAAACACAACCATTAAAACTCTATAGGGCCGAAACTTACAAAGGTTATTTCCTTTGATTTTGTTGTAATTCTTTCAAATCTCAAAACTCATGATTAATCCAAAATTTTTCTTCTACTATACTCATAACATATTCCTAAGAATAATCATGTTTTGAATCATGAGCAAAAGTCATCAAAATCACCAAAATCATACTTGAACTTTTTGGTTTTTCTTCTAAGTTCAAAACAGAATTTTGTTTTCCAACTTGTTTTGATCAACCTCGTGATCCATGACTTATAAAGATGTGATTTTCAATCTAAAACATCACATGGTTTAAAAAGGTGTCCTAAAACAGATCCAAGCTTCAAACTCAAGATCACGTGGTTAAACATCACCCAAAACATAAATTTAGCCAAGAACATCATCACTTTGGCCTAACCAAATATCTGAATGCATAAAATTTCAAATGTTCCGAACTAACATCAAATATCTTCAAAATAACATTCTAACATGTATATAAGATGCTTAGGATCTTCCAATAAAAATATCAAAACCATTGGACTAAGATTAAACCATAAAAGATTTAAACTTTCTCAAAACAGAAATTGTTTTTCCTCTTCCAGTTTCTAAGTTTCTAGATCTAAGAAAATATTTCACCAAAACTTTTAATCATGCAACAAATCTTCAACCAATAATCATATACACATGTTAACAGTACTCCATAAAAATTTCGGACCAAGATCTATTCATTAGCTTGGTCAAAAACTCCAAAATATAACACACTCTCCAGTTTATCGCCTAGAATGACCTTTCTGGGGTCTAAACAACTTTTGACCGATCAAATGATCTCCAAATGGAACGAATAAGGTATCCACGTAAACTAGACTCCAAAAAAAAAACTTTCATGAAGGAAACTTTGTTAGAAAACACTTACAAAAGCTTCGAAACAGGCGTTCAAAAGAGGTACGAAAAACTGTCCGAGAGTGTCTTTTGTGTTCTATGAAGGAAAAGTGTAAATGAGAGCTGCTTTTCGTGGGAAGTGGACTGGAGAGCTTCTTACACTCCACCTTGATAGGACTGAAGGAATGGTTGAGTGTTGGCCTTTTCTTCTCATAAAAATCAGACCAAGATCTTTTCTCAAGGTGGAGTATGAGAGTAAAAGAGTGAGGTGGCCCTTTAGTTTTGTCTTTCAAGAACCTTCTAGGCACTTCTTGTAAAGATCTGGCCAGCCAAGTGGGGATACAAAACTTAGCCATGAAGCAATCCTATGGTGACCAAATTCGTGGGCCTTAATGGGCCTAAACCGAATGGGCCTAAAATTTGGGGTTTAAAGAGGGTATAGGTTGCTATCAAGCCCAAATCCAATATCACTTGGTCCAATCAATTTTTCAAGGTTAACAAGGTTGGATAATGATGTTCTAACACAAATTTGAAGGATTAATAGCATGTGGAAGTGATTTAATTAAGTGATTAAACACAATGCTAGAAATCGGATTAGAAAATGTTTAGAGGCCAACTTTAGGGTTTTGGGGAAACCGTTTAGGGTTTTGATTTCAACAAAACTTTTGGGCTTTCAATTGGATTCCCACCATTTAGGGTTTTATTAGGATTGAAGCCCTCTTTGATCTGGCACAATTTGGTTGAGCAAATGAAACAAAGTTTTGCTTAAGTGGCATGATTTCACACCTTGATTCCTTCAAATCCAACAAACGTTCCTTATGGAGCCATGTGTCTAAAATTATTCACTGAGTGTGGCTAAGATCTTTCCAAGTGTCCAAATAAAACTTCTCCAATCTAATTTGGACATTTCACACTGTGATTTTGAAACACTGCAATTGGTGCGCTTACTGAGATTACTATTCACTCCGAAAAAGTGAATCATAAACTTAACACTAAAAATTCCTAAATATTCACATTAACCTATAGTGAAAATCTTTTACCGAAATTCAACCTCAAAGTACCCATAAAAATAATTTCACAATTTCCAACAGACGTTTCGTCCAGAATTATGAAAATAGGCTATTGCACCATAAAATCCTACATAATCCACTGAGTCTAATGGCGTGAACCATAATGCATTCTAACACTTCTAACCACCTCAAATAAATAAAACTTATATTTCTAGTACCATAGTGAGTGATAACACTGACTATGTTGACAGACTAAAACCTATGCGATTGGTCGATTCATAAAACTTATGGGATTTTTACGAGATTCCTAAAGTCAATAGAAATTCCACCAATGAATTTCTAGCGGGCTGTTACAGAATTGGAAGAGGTGAAAAAGCGACAAATTGAGGATCCCAAATGGGCAGAAATCAAGCGGAAAGTAGAAAAGAAGGAAGGACCATAAGCTTTCACCCTTAGAGATGATGGGTTGTTATACTACCAACCCTTTCCAACTTCTACCACTTGAAAAAAAAAAGCCTTCAAGAAGTAAAAATTGACCTGCTCAAATCAGCCTTGAAGAAGAGACAAGGGAATGAGTCAAGGCTATGATCAAAAATACCCAAGGAAAAACCACTTGAACCCATCAGCTCCATGGATGGTTTTTTATTGTTTTTCTTCTCTTCCTTCTGCACCATGACCTGACCAGAACCTTTAGGATCAATGTAGTACATGTAGCGATGAAGTCATGGCGATTTACGGCACTATTTCGTTCCACCCTTGTGACACAAGTTGATGAAGTGCAAGCTGAAAATTCAGCCCCTTACACCACCGCCAATCTCATCCAATCTCCATGGACTTACGCCAACGTCTCCACCACCTTGGCCACCTATAAAAGGCCCCTCCACCCCCTCATTTCCTCCACACCTCATCTCCAGCTCCCCCTTGAGCATTGAGAACCATCTTCCCCCTTGAGTGTTCTTGAAGATCTTGTGAGTTCTTGTTTGGAGCTTGAGTGGGCAATGAAATTTGTAATTGCTCTAGATATTAGTTTACATTTAAAGTTGTGAGTTTTAAGTGTTAGAGTGATTTTTGCATAAATTTAGGAAAGGTTACCGTGTTTGTTTCAAAACCGGGTTCATTAAGAATGCCGAATGGTTTAAATTGTTTTAAGTGGAAATTTTAGCTATGGCATGTCTTAGCATATTTTGATATGATTTATTAATGTCTTAGAATGATTATGGAATGTTTGATTTTTTATTAGAAACATGCCATGATAGGTTTTAATTCTATCTTGTTTTAATCATCAAAACATGCATGGGTTTTAAGTAAGTTTGTGATTAAGGCATGAAACCTGATTTATTCCACCTAGGCGTGATAATTAAGCATATAGAAAACTTCTGATTGGGATAAAAATGAAGAAACATGTTTTGGGTAAAGTTTTGAAAGCATGCCTTTGTGATTTGCACTAAGAACGTCAAACTTGATTAATGGAGGATTAATGAAGATTAAGATTTTTAGCCATGATTAATTGTTGGGATGAACTTTCTTATCCAAGGATTGCCTTTCTCATATCATTAAGGACTATAGTGATTATTTGTGATTAAAGAAAATTACTTAAGCATGCATTCATAGGGATCAATAGTTGAAAACACATTAAGGCATCAACTAGAGTGCATGCCACGGATTAGGAGTGTTTGAGCTAGTTCCACTTTGAGTTTTACAATTTTAAGCTTATAGATGGTTTTTTAATAACAAAAATATGAGGTTCATGAAGTTTGATTAAATTTGAGGTTTGTTTACAAATAGTGAAAATTTAGAGTCTTAGTGGCAATTTTTAAAAGTTTAGGTGCATTTTTGTAAATATTCATTTTTGAACCATTTGATTCTGAACATATTCCATAGTGGTATTAATCCTAACTCACTATAAATTTGATTTCAGCCGCTACGACGTATCAAACTCAGCAAGTTTGCAAGTTGGTCTTTGACTTACACATTGATAAGTTATTTATGATTTATTGATAAATGTCACATTCATGTTTCTATTGTTATTTTGAGCATAAAATATTATGTTATATGATACATTGAGTGCATACTTACCTGACATATGATATTTTCACCATTTTAGTATATTGTATCTATAAATGTCATTTTCACATGAAAGCTCGCTACATACACACATATCATGAAAGCTCTAGAAAATAAAATTAGTTCATAATGAAATTAAAAGAACAAATAAACCTGGTGTTCCTCATTGGAGTTAATTGATGAAGCATATGGCTCTCACCTCTACTCCCGCCAGATCTGCCTCCTTGAAAGAAACTCAAATAATAAATTATGAACTATCGAAACCTAAACTAACTCTCTAAAACTAAAAACTAAGATTAAGAACCAAGACTCCCTATTTATCCCATAATACAAGATTAAATAGATGTCAAAACTCAAATCCGGAAACAAAATAAATGCGACTAAAATCTAGCCTAAAAATCTGAAAAATAGTTTTTAAAGATAGATATTAACATAAAAACAAATTATCCCAAGAATATCATAATTATCTAAAATTGAAGATTCAATTATATGCGGCTTGATTTGTGGAGTTTGGGAGGATTTGGTCTAAAATAGATTGATTGTGGACTCAGAAGGGTAGAGGCAAGTACAGGTCACAAAGGAATGCTCCCCTAATTGTGTCCTGTTATGCTAATCGAATATTTTCCTTGAAGGTGCTGATGTGTACTCCATGGAGATCTTCTCGTCTTTTTGTTCCTGTAAGATGAAAGAAAATGAATAATATTAAGCAAAAATAATAAAAAATAAAATAAAACTTGTGTTGCCTCCCAAAAGCGCTTTGTTTAAAGTTTGTAACTAGACATTGTCCTCTCATCATTTATTACTGGTGAGATCGATCGAACACTTTTTGGAGTTAAAGTCTCCATCCATATAGGGTTTTAATCTCTGTTCATTTATTTTAAATGTGTCTTTTGTCTCGCGATGGACTTCGACCGCCCTATAAGAAAAGACACGGGTCACCACAAACGGTCCCCACCACCGAGAATGCAACTTTTCCTGGAAGAGTCGAAATCTTGAGTTAAATAATCGAACATTCAGCCCGACTTCAAATTCCCTTCTCAGAATATTCTTAACATGCCATCTCTTCGTTTTATCCTTGTAAATCTGACATTCTCATAATCATCATTGTGGAACTTCATCCATCTCATTGATCTGCAATATTCTCTTCTCGCCAGTCGCTTGTAAATCAAAGTTCAGTGTTCTCATCACCCAATAGGCTTTGTGTTCTAGCTCCACTGTAGATGGCAGGCTTTTCCATAAACGAGCCAATAAGGTGACATCTCATTCGGTATTTTGAATGTTGTCCGATAGGCCCATAGCGCATCATCTAACCATCTTGCCCGGTCTATCCGAGAGACACTCACGGTCTTCTCCCAGTATGCGCTTCAGCTCCTGATTAGACACCTCGACCTGGCTGCTCCTTTGAGGATGGTATGGGGTCGCCACGTGATGGTAACTCCATACTTAGCCAGTAGCACTTCAAATAGGCGATTTCAAAAGTGCCTCCTACCATCACTGATTATGGCCCTCAGAGTGCCAAATTGGGAAAACATGTTCTTCCGTAGGAAATTCACTATGACCCTCGCGTTGTTGGTTGGCAAGGTGATCGCTTCCACCCATTTGGAGACATAATCTACAGCAACCAAAATAAATTTGTTAGAATATGATGATGGAAAATGACCCATGAAATCTATACCCCAAACATCAAATAATTCAATCACTAAAATATTGTTTAAAGCCATCTCATGCTTCCTAGAAATGTTGCCAACCCATTGACAATGATAACATAAATTAACAAAATTAAAAGAGTCTTTGAAAATAGTCAGCCAAGAAAAGCCGCATTGTAAGACTTTCGTTGTTGTTTTTGCTCCACCAAAGTAACCGCCCGCTTCCAATGAGTGGCAATGTCTGAGTATGCTCACCATCTCCTCCTCGGGCACACATCTCTTGATTATCTAGTCCGCGCAATGCCGGTATAGAAAAGCTTCCTCCCAAAAATAATATTTAAAGTTGGAGAAGACTTCTTCTTTTGTTGATATGTCATTTTGGCCAGTAGAATTTAGGACACCAAATAATTCACCATGTTGACATACCATGGAACAACTTGTATAGCCATTAATTGCTTGTCTGAGAAGGGCTCATTAATTGAGAAGTTCTCCGTGCCAGCTGCCTCTTTAAGCTCAAGGCGAGATAAGTGGTCGGCCACTACATTCTCAGTACCTTTCTTATCTTTTATTTCCAAATCGAACTCTTGTAGTAGTAGAATCCATCTTAACAGTCTTGGTTGGGCATCCCTCTTCGACATCAAGTATTTAAGAGCTGAGTGATCGGTGTAGACGACCACCTTTGAACCTATAAAAAAAAAAGTGAAATTTGTCGAAAGCAAACACAAACAGCTAACAATTCTTTTTCAGTAGTACCATAATTAAGTTGAGCTATTGTTAAAGTCCGACTTGCATAATAAAAAACATGAAAACTTTTATCTTTTCTCTGCCCCAAAACAGCCCCTATAGCATAATCATTGGCATCACACATTAATTCAAAAGATCAATTCCAATCCATAACCAACGATAGAACCCAGCTTGACCCAAGAAGCTCCTCACGCCTTTCATAATGGTCGGTGGTGGGAGTTTGTCAATAACTTCAATCTTTGCTCGGTTGACCTCAATTCCCTTGAAGGAAATGCGGTAGCCGAGCACTATTCCCTCCTTGACCATGAAGTGGCATTTTTCCTAATTTAAAATAAGATTTGTCTCATTGCATCACTACAAAACCAAAGATAAATTAGATAAGCAGTTATCAAAAGAATAACCAAAAACCAAGAAGTCATCCATGAAGACTTCTAAAAAAAATTTCACAATATCCGAGAAGATGGAAATCATGCATCTTTGAAAAGTGGTTGGTGCATTGCAAAGGCCAAAAGGCATGCGCCTATATGCAAAAGTCTCGTAAAGACAGGTGAAAGTGGTCTTCTCTTAATCCTCGGGTGCAATGACTATTTGATTGTAACTAGAATATCCTTTCAGAAAAAAATAGTAGGCATGGCCAGAAAGTCTTTCTAGCATTTGATCAATAAACAGTTAGGAAAAATGGTCTTTCCGAGTTGTATCATTCAGTCTTCGATAGTCTATGCATACTCGTCATCCCATGACCATCCTCATCAGTATGAGTTCATTGTTGTCATTCTTGATCACGGTTAACCCTCCTTTCTTTGGAACGACTTACACTGGACTTACCCATGCACTATCTGAGATTGGATAAATGATCCTAACATCTAAAAGCTTCAATACCTCTTTATGCACCACTTCTTGCATTGATGGATTTAATCGCCTCTAGGTTGGCCCATCGGTTTAAAATTATCCTCCATTAAAATCTTGTGCATACAAATTGAATGACTAATTTCTTTGATGTCTGAAATGGTCCAACCCAGGGCCATCTTGTGTTCTCGCAAAACTCTTAGCAACTTCTCTTCGTCTACATCACCCAAAGAATTGTTAATAATGACTGGAAAAGTAGAGTTCTAGCCTACGAAAGCGTACCTTAAATTTGATGGAAGCAGTTTGAGTTCAAGTTTGGGCAACGTCGACTGAGATGAGTTTAGCTCTTCCATTTTTGGTTTTATTGAAGGAGAAAGGGAAGGTGTAGCTTTCAAATATCTCTCACACTCCTTGACCTTTTCATCTTTGGATTAAGACATACCTCTAGTGGTAGGTTTTGGAATTCGACTCCATAGTCTCGTCAACCTTGACTATGTCTCGGTCGCTTATTTGAAAACAATAATGTACCTCGGATGGGAGTTCCATAGATTTAAACACATCAAAAGTGACTTGCTCCTCGTCGACCCTCAAAACGAGTTTCCCTTTCTGAACATCAATTAAAATTCTCTTCGTCGCAAGGAAAGGTCCCAGTATCAAAGGAATCTCCTTGTCCTCCTCCATATCAAACACAATGAAGTCAGCCGGAAAGATGAACTTATCAACTTTCACCAGTACGTCCTCAATGAGTCCTCTCGGGTATTTAATAGATCTATTCGCCAATGGTAGAGATGGTGGTTGGCTTTGCTTCTCCAAGGCCTAATTTCCTGAAAACAGAGAAAGGCATTAGATTAATACTTGTCCCTAAATCGCATAAAACTTTATCAAAATAAGAATTTCCTATAGTGCAAGGGATCGTGAAACTCCCTGGATCTTTCAACTTAGGCAGCAGCTTCTTTTGTAAAATTGCACTGCTCTCCTCGGTTAGCATCACAGTTTCATGCTCCTCCAACTTCCGCTTGTTTGATAATATATCCTTCAAAAATTTTACATATTTAGACATTTTCTCTAAAACTTCAATGAGAGGAATATTAATATGCAAGTTGCCTAAATATGCTCAGAAATTTAGAAAAATGATTATCAATCTTATTTTCTTTAATCTTTGCGGAAAAGGAATTGGTGAATCATAAATTTAAGAAATAAACTCCCTGGATTTCTTAGATTTTGCAGCCCCTGCATTCTCTCTAGTCTTCTCAACTTGTTGGTCGATCGCCTCTCGATCGGTCTCGTTCACCTCGTACTTGGTTTCCTTCTTCTTGGACTCTACATTTTCAATAGCTTCTTCATCTCGCTTGGTATTTACCGACAGTCGCTGGTCATATGTCCGCCCACTTCTCAGTGTTATGGCTTTGACATGTTCATTTGAATTGGTTACAGTATTGATCGGTAAAGCCCCTGTTGTCCTCATAGTAAGCATGTTTGAGAGCTGATCGATTTGTGCCTCAAGACTTCAAATTGAAGCCGAGTTGTTTTGATTCACCATATCAGTCTTTTGCACGTGCTGCATGATCATATCTTCAAGTGTCGGCTTCTTCTCTTGCTATGAAAATTGTTGAGGTGGTTTAGCCGGCACTTGGTTATTGTTCCATGAAAAATTAGGGTGATTTCTCTATCCGGGATTGAACATGTTTGAATAAGCATTATTTCAATGTTGGAAATTGGACACGTAATGGGTTTGTTCATAACTCGATTGGGCAAAAGAATTCCCCACTTGGCAATCTACACTTGAATGATTTTCTGCGCAATGATCACAAACAACATTAGTTTGAATAGCATTAACGTTCATTTTACCTATTTGTTTGGATACATTTGCCAACTAGGCCCAATTTTGGCATAGCAAAATCTCTGAACGCCTTGTACTCCTCGTCGACCATTTTAAATTTAGAGGTGATGACCTCTTTTTTCTTCTTTTATTGATCCGATGTAAAGTTCTTTCAATCTCGGGATTGAAAGGTGTTTGCTCTAATAATTTAGATCAGGACATGCACTTCTGATTCCTGAAAACAAAAACCAAACAGAGATCTAATTTAAACCAAAACTTTTTTAATAAATAAAATAAAATCCAAAGTAGTAAAAATCTAGCTGGTATCAATATCAATAACAAATAACTATTTCCCGACAACAGCGCCAAAAACTTATTCGGATAAAAATATATCCACAAGTGCACAGAATCGTAATAAATAGTAAAGTGTTTTAAAGAAAACGATTATCGAACCCACAGGGAATAATTATGCTATTGAGTATTGAAATTGACTAGATTAATTACTATTTGAAAAACTAAAATTTGAAGAATGGTTTATCTAAATTTAACTGAAGAAAAGAATATTAAATTTGAGATTTTAAAAATAATAAGAATAGATTTAGAGCATATGACTTCACCTAGCAAATCCCACACAATTTATTATTCTTTTTTGTAGAATCCCAATTATCCCAAATTGATGATAAAAATCATTTAACTATTCAATACTTTTCTCTTGAACAATACCAAAAATATCTTCAACTAATAATTCTATATCTCTTTGTGAATTTAATTAATTGAAAACTCATGAAGTTCTTTGGATTTTTCTTAAAAATACACTAGTCATGGAAAAGCATCTCTGCTTTCACTCAACTAATGGTATTTAATCCAACAACTTTAACCACAAATCATCTCTCAATCTCATTGCAATCCAAAAGATCGAACAATAGTTAGCTAGAAAATTGTAAGCATTAAGAATAAGGAATAAACACTCAATTATGAAAATATTGGAAATAAAATAACTTAGAATATAAATTGTGTGTTCAATACTAGGCTACATCAAAGCTCTAGAAAATAAAATTAGTTCATAATGAAATTAAAAAGAAAAAGAATAAAACTGGTGTTCTTCGTTGGAGTCAATTAATGAAACATGCGGCTCTCGCCTCTACTCCCCCAAATCTGCCTCGAAAAAAACTCAAATAATGAACTTTGAACTATCAAAACCTAAACTCAAACTCTCTAAAACTCAAAACTAAAAACTAAGATTAAGAACCAAGACTCCCTATGTAACACCCGAACCCAGTCAAGCTCATTTTATTTATTTATATTTATATTTTCTTCGCACATTAATTTTGTTTTTTTTTTTTTTACCCTAAGTTTCCTGTCGCCCACGGCATCCATGATCACACACGTCTCTAGTGTTTTTTTTATCCACTCCATACACATGCACGACTCAGTTTTCATCCACACGCACGTCTCCCTCATCCCTCTAGGGTTTTCTCATCACATATATATATACACACAGATACACTTATCCCTCGTGCATGATGAAGCCAAGTTGCCGCTGCCCTCCTTTCATGACCTCGGCCAGCCAAACTTCCCCATAGCGCAGCCGTGTAGCACTTGAACCACTACCCCAAACGAGCCAAGCCCGTAACGCAACACGGTATAACTCGTGGCGCCGCTGCACTGCACCGTAGTGCAACGCGAAGACAACCGCGCAACACCCCAACCACTACCACGACCGAGCCCAGCCTGAAACACTCGAACCACATCCCGCACGACTGAAACCACCATGATTGCTGCTGCTCTGCCCTGCACCTCCGTACCAAGCCGCTGATATGCTTTGGGACTTGAAGGACTCTGTTTTTGCAAGCCAAAATAAGGGAAGCATCCCCACCGTCGCAAGTCTCGCTGCCCAACAGTGAGTTTCCGTTCTCTTTCACGCCAAGCTCTCTCTCCGTCCCGCTCTCTTTCTACATGAGGTCTCTCTCTCATCTCTCTCTCTCGCTTCCAGCATCTCCACCATCGTCTGCCTAGCCCTCGCTGCGTCGCCCGTTGCCGTGTGTTTTCTTCTTGGGTAAGCCTTGCCATGCACGTTTGGTGTTTTATGTAGGTTTGCCATTTTGTTGGTTTTCAAATAATGGAACAATTACATTAATACCCTTTACTACGTATTATTTAGATATAGAATTACAGTTTTGCCCTTATTATTAGATGGTTCCAATTTGAAATTTTGTTTATATTAAATCTGTTTTTACATGATTTATGTGGGAAGTATAAGAAATTTTACAGAAAATAAATAGAGTTTTCAAATTGTACTAATAGTAGCATATTATTTTTACAGTAAGTGTGAAATTTTATTTTGAACATTTTAATTATGATTACAGAAAATCACTTAAGTATTGTAACATGTTATTAAGTAAAGTTTTATTTTTAGAGTAAACAATATTGGTGTAATGTTATTTCTACATTTTAGATATGATTTAGTCTATTTAAAAATAGTTATGGTTTATTTTAAAATATTTTGGGATAGTTATATTATCTAGTATTAAACTTTATAGTTTGTTTTCATTAATAAATAGGTCAGACTTTTAAATGTTTTAGTCAAGTTATTGAATCAATATTGATGATTTCAGAAAGTGACGATTTGTATATTTTAGGTTTTGAGGAATTTAATAGGTTATTTTAGAAGCGTATGATTGAATATCGAAATATGAGATTAATTGGAAATTTACGAGAATTATGTGATTATTTTATAGGTGACGATTAATTATTGTTCGACATTTTTTAGGAAAATTCTTAAAAAGCTAAAAAGTCCAGGTAAGCAGGGTTCCTATGCTAAACTTTACATTAAAATAAAATGAGCTGAGGTTATTTTTGAAAAATATACATATTTGATTTTGAAAAGAAATTTGAACTACCTCAGTTATTTGTTCTGTATTACTCATGAGATTCTATTTAAGAAGAAATTATTTTCTATCATGACTGGTGTAGACATGAGCTTATTTTTTACATTTTGTTTCTGAACATTGAAAAAGAGAGCGAATATGAAATTTTGTGCATAAATTATGTTGTGTTATGATTTTGTTTTGTTCTGAAGATTTTATGTACTCTGATATGATCTGATGTGATTTCTGAAAACCTCTGGCATAACATTCTATTTCTGTTTCTATTCCGTTCTGACCTCACCACGGGTGTAAAACTGTGGCCTCTGTTCGGGTTGGTACCAACTTTTCTGTTTATGGTGCACCCACTTTGGAAACAAAGTGGTTTTTCTGCGTGATCTTTCCTATGTGCACACTCGGAGCTCCGAGAATGAATAAGGGGAAGATTCACATTCTGTTTCTGCTCGGTTAGCTACCGAGATTTGCACAACCCTACCACGGGGGTTAAACATGGTATTTGTTCTGATATGATAAGATAAGATGTTAAGTTTCAGTTTATGCTATGCCAAATGGATTTTGATCATGAATATTTTTGAACTTTCGCTCTAATATTTTTGGTAACATGTTCTGACGCTGCATTTTGAAAATAATATTTTGGATTCTGGATTTTGAAGGAAAATATTTTGTTCTGCATTCTAAACTCTGTAAATGCTTATGTTTACACACTAGTATATGTCCTCTACTTACTGAGTTGTTGATAACTCATCACATATCTCCAAATATTTTTTAGATAATTTTGATGGTCCAGCTGGAGAACAAGAGTAGGAAATTTTAGCAAGGTGTGATGATCATAGTGGAATAAGTGTCTAAGGGTACAAACGCTTATTTGAGAGTCGTAGTAGTAAATTGAGTTATTTTCTGTTATTTTGATTTAATGAATTAAGGATATTTTCGAGTCTTTGGAGAGTTTTTAATTTATGTTATTGAGAATTTTTTTATTGTCCTTATGAATGAACAGAGATTTTTGGGTTGAGTAAATGAATTGCTATTCTTTGAAAGTTTCTGGATTTCATAGTTGTGTTATTGAAGTTGATATTAAGTATTTAGAGCTAACTCTCCGGACCTCCGAAATCGGGACATTACAGTATCTCCTTCACTAGTTCTTTTTTTTTTTTTTTTGAGGATATTGTTTGGGATGTTGGACAATGCTTCCTATGTTGGATTCATGTATGAGGATAATGTTTGTATAACAATAATTAAATATTTTTTAACAGATATTATAGATATTAATTTGATACATTAGCTAGAATAAGTTCTGATAACTTTTATAAAGAAAGTTAAATCATACATAGGAATGGGAACAACAAAGACCTTGTGAAATCGATATTACACTAGCTCCATATATTTCTAAGTCTGGTTATATAATTGTCATTAATGCTCAATTAGATTCGATTGGAGCTGATAATGAGTTGAATTGTCTCTAATTTGATGATGATGTTGAATGAACTCCATAAGTTCAGTTGTATAATTGTGTAACAATTCATGAGGACTATATCAACTTGTCCGTACTTGAAGTCGGGAAAATGATTATCATCTTACTCGTCTTTGATAATCATGTTATATAGAATTATGCATGCTTTCATAATTTTTTTAAGATTATTGATTTTAAACATTTGAGTTGGTCTACGAACTATTGCGAAGTGTTGTTGAAGGATCCCAAATGCACGCTCTACATCATTTCTTGATGATTCCTGTGTTTTTACAAAACATTTATTCTTCTGCCCTTGTGGGGATGGGATCGTCTTAACAAATGTTGACCACTTTGGATAAATAACATAGACCTTGTAGTACCTCATAATGTAGTCATTATCATTAATTGAGTAATTGATTAGAGAAGCACACCATTGGGCGAGTTCAGTGAAAATAAAAGATCTCTCTAGCACGTTGATATCATTATGAGAATCGGGTAATACAAAAAATGCATATAATATCCAAAGATCATATGATGCCGCCACTTCCAAGATAATAGTTGGTTCACGACTGTGACAGGAGTACATACCTTTCCACCCAGCTAGGCAATTTTTCTACTTCCAACGCATGAAATCAATGCTCCATAGCATCCCGAAAAATCCGCATTGTTCACCAACAGAGAGCAATTCAGCAATATTATTGACATTTGGAGACATTAAATATTTATTGGAAAAAATAGTTACGATGGCAGCCACAGATTTTTTCAAGCTCTCTATTGCATTGCTTTCTCCAATCTGTATGTATTCATTCATGAAATCGGCAGTTACTCCATATGCAAGCATTCTAAGTGTAGTAATTATCTTTTGCAATAAAGACCAAGTCTTCCAGCATTATCTCTTCTTTAGATGAAGTATGTCTCGTAAGCCTTTACCTCATCTTGAATACGAAGTAAAAGTTCAAGACCCATACGAAATCCCCTTCAAAATAGATTTAATGGATATATTGGTGATTTTACAAAATAGTCTCGAAATAACTGTTTGTGCCCTTCTAAATGATCACGCCTAATGTACTTAAGACGTTGACAAGTACGACCAAGATGAGACATTGATCCTCCATCTTCATTAACAACTATCTTCAACTTATTTTCAAAGTCTAAGTGAAGCAGCAATTTGCGAAAGAAAAAACAAATCATTTAAAAAGCGAGTGGAGAATGAGACCGAAATGAAAGTTCTCTTAATCTGAAATGAAACTTAGGTTGCTCTAGATGTCAATGAAAGGGCAAGTGCTCTTATTTATACACCAAATTAAATATTACTCTTTGAAAATACATCCATTAGGAAAAGAACAAAAAATATTACCGTTACACCAAACACAAAAATCATTACTATTAAGTAATAGTTCAAAATGGAAGAAAAAAAAAAAAAAAGACAAGATTGAGTAATTAAGATTGTAAAAAGAAGTGAGAAAAAAATAATAAAGAAATAATAGAGAGATTATTTTCTAGAATAGATAAAAAATAGGAAGTGTGATGTATGAAGTTTTTGAAAGATAAGTAAAATTTAAAAGAAAATTTTAAAAAAAAAAAATCATTTTTTACCAAAATTTTTGTTAAATTTTGAAGAGCCGAACGTGGAAGCTCTTAGATAGTTAGGCCAAGGTGCCACATTCTTATCAACTGATTCTATGATAACTTTGACGAGAAGTGAAACTTTCCCCCGTAAAATTAGATATGACACATTTCAGTCTCGCCTATATTTAGGTTGGAAAGAAACAGTTCGGAAGGAAGCTCTTACCTTCCTGAAAAATAAAGCAGTCCTAATTGTTTTGTGCTCTTCATAGGGCCCTCGACAGGTTTAGAACAATAGTGAAGGATGAAACTTTCACACGGCTCGACGCATGCATATAATCCAACACTATTTTATTATCTCCTGACGATAAATCACATTAGATACTTCTTTTTTTTTTTTTTCTTTTGGATTTAAAGTTGAACTAAGCAAATCTTGGGATGTGTTGTTTTGACATGAAACAATAAAAATAAGCTGTTTTCCACATTTTTCAGTGTTCTGGCATGGGCAGAATTACTGGTCATCAAAAAAACCTAGCATGCGGTCAGCCTAACAAAATCTGGAGCAAAACAACGGCTTACCCTTCTACATATGCTTTCATTCGTTCATAACCTTAGCCCCAACAAACCCATACATAATGAACCCCCAAGAGTTGCCATCGGCACCCCACTAAATGTCCACCCCCACAACACCCAATGAGCCACTGGATGGAATAATCTTGAACAAAAGTAGAGAGATGCGTATACTATGATGACATGTTCTCTTTGATCATTTGCAGAGAGACTGCCACCAATCTTTACCCCCGAAGCTGAGTTCTTCATATTTTAATTCTCTGCAATATGAAGAAGTCAACTCTTTAGTAGTAATGTTACAAGATGTGAAAGAAGATCAATTAAGAACAAGGTGAAAGAAAGGAAAAAAAAAGGGTTCAAATCTCTCTATTGATCATTTGATCTTATTGTTCATGGCAGAGGCACAGAACTCCTGGTAATGATGGCATATCACTGTTTTTGTTATTTTCAGTTAGTGATGGTCCTTCCCCCCACCCGAACCCCCTCATCCAGGGGTGGTTTCCAAGGCTATGTAATCGTGATATGCAAACCCTACTATAAAACCATCATTGATTTCCTCTTGAATGGCCACTTGTCAAATAATAATTCTTGACTGCCTAAAAAAATAAATATAAACATTTCAACTTTACGTCAAAGAAACACAGCCTTAAAGATATTTGCTAGCACATTCAACTGTCTTCTAATTGGTGCACATCACAATGATACTACTGAGACAAGCCTCAAAAATGGTAGAGGGCAACACTCATGAAACATTGTGATGAAAAGGTGTCAGTGATAAAATGCCTGCAAATGTCACACAACGAACACAAGAAAAGAGAGGGTGGCTGAAGGTAGGCATACCACTAATCAAAAACCATCGCAAGCAATGCACTTTGATTTTAATGTATGTTGCGGTTTAGCAATCCTTGAAATGATAGGTAAAGATCTTTGTTATCCATCCCAAATATCTCTTCTGCTTTCCTTAGAGTTTCCTGAAAGAAAAAAGTTACAAACCATATACTACTTGAGAATTAGATAAGTGCGAGCAGTTTTAAGAGATAGAATAGCAAATAACTAGGCATTTAACAATTCATTACCTCTCGGGTTTGCTTTTGACCATTTAGTTCCTTGATATTAGCCAGAAATGCACTGAACTGCTCATATGATAACCGACTCCTGGATTACAGAAACATGTAAATCACTGTTTAAAGAGCTCTATTACTACCATAACAAATTAGCCGGTATAAAACTCAATGGACATACACAGACTCACCTGGCTTGCCGAAAAAACTCCTTTCCATCTATTCGAGGAGTGCGCCCTACATATTTTTTTAATTACAAAAGAAAATTATTAATGGCAGACGGCAGAATGCAACAACATACAAGATGTGATCGAGGAGAGGTATAAGCTAATCTACAGACTGTCATCATCTATTACGGAATACAACACAAAATACAGTGGAATGTTTTGCTAGCTACAAGGGTAAGCCATGAGCAGTTAGAACTCTTAGCCAAGCATGCACCCAACGAATACCAACAAGTAGTATGCTATACTCAATAAGGTGAAAAATGAGAAAAACTGCCCATTGAAACAGCAACTCATAAAAACCTGGCTGTTGTCGTCCACGAGGAGGAGAGTTTGCTGCAGATGACTGCTGGCTTGATGGGTACCATGAAGACTGCGTAGTCCTTCCTTCGTAGGGCAGTCTTGTGGGAGATGTTGAACCAGAGTTTTTTCGGGGAGAACCAACAGCAGAATAACTCGTAGGGGACACACTTGTAGAAATAATTTTTGGAGTTCCAGTTGGCGTAAGCTGTGGAGTGATATATGGAGTAATAGAAAATCTTTGCCTAGCATGCCTTGATGCTGCGGACAACAAAGTAGCTTAATTTCTTTTCATGAGAAGTAATAACATGTATAATTTCAAGATACTTAGTTTCATGACTTCTAATTTACAACCTAACTATAATAACAACTTACGATGGCCCAAGGTTTTAAGCTATTGAAAGGGGAACAATCTAGCCACACAATCTAGGCTCAAAGAATAGCACAGACAAGTTCATATACCTTCATCAGATTGATGTCCCATGTAGCCATTTGTCCCCTCATCTGTAAGCATGAAACACAAGGTGCCCACGAGGTGGCAGGCAACATAAAAGAAAGAAATGTGAGCCTTGACAAAAAGCAACACATTTGCTAAAAAAAACAGAAGATAAAACAATCATATTTATCGAAGATTAATGAAATCAGATGAATAGTACCCTTGTCTGGATATGATTTGGGAATCGATTGGTCACAGGTTCCAATATCAACAGTTTCAGCTGGCTGTTAAAAGGAGATAAAAAAAAGATGGTATCTAATTAATTTTTAAGGTCTACATAAATCATATGCAATGCCAATGTTGAGGAAAAGCATAAAAACTTAATAGAGAACCTGAACCAAGATTGGTTGGGGAAGGAAATCTTACTGATGAATTGTCATCATTTAGGGACTGCATGAGTTGCTTCTTAAATTGTTCCAACTGTTAATAGAACAAAAACAAAAAAGCAAACATATGGGAGCACTCGTGTCAAAGAAGCTTGGATATCCACAGTAAAAATAATTAGGTAACACCATACAAGTGAAACAAACCAACTTGAAAGTAACAAAAGAAACTCAAAATGGGTATGAGCAAGAGACCAAAAGATGACAGCTGAAAAAAGTTGAAGCCCCATGTTGAAAAATGGTCTAGCACAAGGTTACATCAGTAAAAGTAGAAGCACCGTAAGTTCCATAAGATAGGATCAATATTTAGATATGGATATAAATAAAAAAGCAATGCAACCATGAAACATCCTATTTTCTCACATGCAAACTGAAAGGTGAGCAAATGACTTTGTGGCATCAAGGTAGTTGCAATGATGTACTAGAACCACAACTAAATATGTGATAGTAAGCCAAGCACTTTATACACGTGAAGTTCTAGCTTTACAAGTTACTTTTAGCTAAGCCAGCTATAATCAACTGGATTTTGCTTGAGCCTAGAATCCATATTGGCTACTCCTACTGTCCAGCCTTTAACTTGGGAGGAGCTTGAGCCAAAAGGAAAAGTACTAAACATATATCAAAACTCTTTCCATTAACTTACCCAAAGGAACCCATTTCAGTTGCATTTATTCCAAAAAATGTGAAGTATTTTCTCCCTTTTCAACCTAAGGTACTATTGGCATTTTAGTACAAGAGACATGTTGCTGGGAATCATTTGCTGTCAGGGTCTCATAGATTGTGCATTTCAAATGGGAATATTTTCAGGGCAGAGTTACTGTATATGAGGCAGCAAAAATATATGATTACTTCATCTCTTGAGTATCCTGATCAAAATCAGAAAGTAAAACTTCAATCCAAACTGACCTTTTTACAGCTTCTTTTCATTATTATCTGAGTCAAATAATTTATTAGACTTTCAAGTTTGACAAGGAATGAGTGAAGTCCAATGCAAAGCATTGGGCTTCTTAGATGTTTAATTTTGAACTAAACATCTACGAAGCCCAATGCTAGGCATGTTTGATGAGGACATCTATTATTGTTATTTTGGTTATTTTACTTATGTTTTATTTATTTTATTTGGGTTTGTATTAATGGGCTTGGGCTTCAGCCCATAGACTTTCTAGGGTTTATTTAGGGTTTGTGTTATTTTACCATTTAAATGCTTGTAATGAAACATCGAAGGGGAGTTTTTGGATATTAAACAATTCAGCGCTTGTTACAGCCGACATTCTTCCAACCCTCTTTCTCTTTGTCTTCTTCTTCTCTTATCTTTTCTGGCTTCTTTTCTTCTCTGTTCTGCTATTTATTCTGTTTCTCTTTCTTGTTCCACTATTATCCTACATCATATTTGGTATCAGAGTCAGGTTCTATGGTTTTCTCAAACAGTAGAGTAATCTTTGGACCCCACTTTGTTCATCATTTCTTCAACCCAGATACCCAACACCGAAACCAACCCATTACCACGTGAATCTAGTTCACCATTTCCATCCACCGAAAACCACATCAATTACCCAGAACTTTTCTCACCCATATCTTGAAACCCATCTCCACCGAAGAACTCCCTTCGATCCAAACCAAAACCAACCCATTTCATCTTCTTCAATATTCCGAAACCCACAGTGCATTCCAGCCCTTGAAAAACACTGGGTCCCTTTTATCACTCCTCAGACCGCCGCTATCGAGGCTTCTGCAGGCAGCAACTCCATTAGAAGCATTTCCTTTCGTGTGAAGTCGTCACCACCCATGCGATACCCATCTCTGCACAATTTCTCAACGAACAAAGGGAGTCACTATTTCCTATCTCTCTTTGGTTTTATACTACCAGTTCATTTTAAAAGTGTATCAATTGTTTTCTATGTGCTGCTGTTACCCGTAGTAATTTCATCCAAACCCATCGGAATAGACCCATTGAGCCATGACTCATTTAAGTTGACCATTTGACTACCCACTTGATTGGACCCCTTGGCTGATTTAGTCTTGGATAATTTTCCCGACATTTGCTACGGCCCAATTTGCTTCCTTCTAACATACGAGTCCAAATTTAGGGCTTAAAACTAGTATTTTATTTATTTATTTATTTATTAGTATTTTATTGTCTTTATATTTGCTTATTTTTATTTTTATTTATTTATCATTTTAGATTTCGTGCTAATAGATAGATTATATTAGTGATTCATTTCCCTTAAAACCTTCGTATACTCTATCCACTTAGTCCCCGTACTAGTTTCAGTTTCCAGAGTGTGTGATCAACTCCAATTCAAACTCTTCAAACCCTCTCAGAAACGGTATCCACGTGAGAATAGGTTCCTAAAGTCTAGGCAACTTCAAATTTCAGCCAATCTCCTAAGTGTTCACGTTGTTTCCCCCCATCGCCTATAAGAAACTCTCAAGCCTCTGTGATGCACACGTTGAAATACCAAGAGAAACAACATTTCCGCATAAGCCATATTTCTGCCCAACCATCGCCGACCACCCCAGGACGTCGGAGCCCTACCCACAGTGGCAGAAAACGCCGGCCAACCCAACCCCGTTGAACCCACTCCCTCAGGTAAGCCCCTGCCGCCGCGCGCCACCTTCCTCCCTTTCGGTTATTTGAGTTTCAAACCCATTTCTCTCTAAACTCTCACTTTTTCTCTCTCTCTCTCCCTCTCTCGGTGTCGCACCACCATAGGGACCCCCCAGTCACGTCGCCGGTCACTCCCAGCCACCCAGAGCCACCGTTGACACAATTTTTATAAAAGCTTTTTAAAGGATTTCAAAGCATATGTTGGAGTCTATTATTAGTTAAATTCCTTATACGAATTTAATTACGTAGAGTATTACGACACGTTTTGCTAGGAAGTTATTAACGTCTAGAATCTCGTTTAGGTAACGCGCTACAAGTTGGAAATCAGGAAGCAACGCTAAGAGGTAAATAGTATGATCATATTAATATATGCGCACTGTGAATATTATTGTTATGTATGAAAATGTAATGTGCTTATGATTGTTAACTACGATACGCTAAGAGGCAAGTCAAGGTTAGTTCACTTTTCGATCCTTGATGAAATATGAGATTATGCTTGAGTGAATGAATTTGTTGTTGATTGATTTAATGTTACTAAATTCATATGAAAGCCATGAAATGTTGAAGTGGTAGTTCAAAGTCAAGTATGCCATGTAATAGTCAGATTACGCAAGCCATGTTCATGAAATGCTTAGGTTATATATGCCATGTTTGTGTAATACTTAGACCATGTATGTCATGTTCAAGTAGTACCTGGATCATGTATGTCTTGGAACGTCATAAAACATTCATAGCATGTTAGGTAATATCACGTTATACCATGCCATGTACAAGAATATGCCATGCTAAATCATATTATGCTATGCCATGTACAAGAATATGCCATGTACAAGAATATGCAATGCCATGTCATGTTACGCTATACCATGTACAAGATTATGCCATGTTAGAAATGTTCATGAAGCCTAACCAAATCTCATGCATTAAGAAAGATAAGAAATGTAACGGTGCCACGGACTCAAGCGTGGTTAACCATAAGTTTAGTGAACCACGGACTCAAGCGTGTTTCATTTCATGTTATGCAAGTTTAGTGAAACACGGACTCAAGTGTGTTTCGCTCCATGTTATGCAAGTTAAGTGAAACACGGACTCAAGCGTATTTCACTCCATGTTATGCAAGTTAAGTGAAACACGGATTCAAGCGTGTTTCACTCCATGTTATGCCAGATAAGTGAAAACACGAACACAAGCATGTTTCACTTCATGTTAAGACAAGATAACTAAGATATTATGCATTCACAATTACATGTTTTGATTATATATGCTTCCGCTTATGTTAATAACAAAAATGTATGCTATTAAGTCTGTGATGATATATGTATGTAAAATCTTTCAGAAAGTCATGTTACGTGTTTGATTGAAATTCATGAAGCTATGTGTATGTTATGAAGGGTATCATAGAAATGAAATGTATGTTAGGCAAAGACTATATTTTACGATATGATGTACTACTTACTGAGTATTCAACTCATTATTTTTGTGTCTTCTTGTTTTCTTCCATGTCTGATTCTCGCAGATGATGTCCATGATGATGAAGAGCTGGATGGCCAAGAATAGATCTAGTACAAAGACTTAGGAATGAATAAGTGATTTTATCACCAGAATTAGATTTCTTTTATGTCATTCATAAGATTAGTTTATGTTCTTTTATATTTCGTTCAGTTTCCAAAACAATCATGTTCAATTCAGTTTTAACGTTTTGAAGAATTTCAATAAATGAGGTATTTCAGGATATGAATATCTTTACCGGGTATTATGTTCTAAAGGTTGGTAATATCTCTATCCTACGGGAAGGGGGTGTTACAATTGGTATCAAAACCTATCCCAACCAGAAATGTGGGACTTGAGCCGTCCTACTTACAATGGACAAGCCCAACGAGAACGTCGAAAATTTAAGGGGGGTAGATTGTGATACCCCATATAATATGAATATGAGTAGGTGGTGTATGGGATCCCACATTGCTTGGGAAGGAGAAGTTCTTGCTCTTTATAAAGTTCCAATGGGACTCTAATTGTATCATTGACTAGTCATTTTGGAGTATAGGTCATGTGGTTTGGGCCTTCTATTGGGACGTTACATTCCTACTTGTAAAAAAAAAAATTATTGTTAGCTCAGGTTGATATTTTTCATTGCTTGCACTTATTGTTCATTGATCTCTCCATTGCACTTAATTTAGCTGGTGTTGTATTGCATGCAGTTGCGTAGTAGTCGTCTTTTCACCTCTAGTTCCAATACCTTTACCATGGATCCTTCCCAATTTGATGCCCTCACCCGACAATTAACTCAACCAGCCACTAACTAGCAACATTTACAAACTCAATTAGCAGTTGTCCAAACTGAGATGGCTGCTACTCTTGAGGAGAACAGGGACCTAGCTACTAGGTTGAACAATTTTGCGGAACCCCCTCATTCATTTGACAACTCTGAAGCGTCCCATAATAGACACTATCGTCGTCAATGAGGTGGTCGACAACATTTTAGACGTGATCGTGGAGATAGAGATTATGATCGTGAGCAAGAACGAGACCATTACCGTCAGGGTACTCAAGTCTCCTACTCGCCATGAAGAGAGCTTATTTAGAAACATTAAGTTAGATGCCCCTACTTTTGATAGTTGCTAAAATCCTCGAGTTTTTACTCAATGGATTAGGGATATGGATCATGGCTATAAGCCTAGGAAACCTTTAGACCTTATTCTCATGTCCCCACATGCAAGTGTCTGTATCAACTGAGGCATTTGTACAACATCTTTATGACTTACATATTGAGATCAATAAACAACTTGAAGCCAATAATGCATCATATAAACTTCGAGTTGATTTGCATAAACGACATATTAAATTTAATATTGGGGATTATGTTATGATCCAAAGTAGACCGGAACGGCGTCCACTAGGATTCGCTTTCAAATTGCAAGCCTGTAGTGCTGGTCCTTTTAAAATTTTAATGTGCGTTGGTCCAAATGCATGTCATTGATCTTCCATCACATTTTGGTTGCCACTCTACTTTCAATGTTTAGGACTTAGTTGCTTATAAAGGCCATTTCAATCCCTCCAATGATCCTCTTCTACCTCCATCTGTGGACCTTGACCTTTAACCTTTCGTCACTCATACTCCAATACTCTCTATCACAGCACACAAAGATAAAATTGATGCTATTTTAGATGAACAGATTGTGTTGACCAATGATGGAGAAGTTCAATGTTTCCTTGTTCGTTGGGTAGATATACCTGATTCTGACTGTACATGGATTCCCAGATAGACTCCAATAGCTTGATCCAGATTTATTGGAGCCTTATTGGAGTTAGCAGAATCTTCCTTTGCCCGGATCACCATCCACCCATTCTAGGGGAGTTGGTGGGGACACCAGATTCAGGCCTCCACTCACGTGTTTATGGGCGTCGGAAGAAACTTGCTCAACCACTTAGCTTATGGTTGGGTGATTGATTGCAATCTTGTTGTGATTTGCAACTCGACAGAATCGAGTTTTTCCCACCCCGGGAGAGAGGGCATTTCCTATTATTGTTATTTTGGTTATTTTACTTATGTTTTATTTATTTATTTGGGTTTGTATTAATGGGTTTGGGCTTTAGCCCATAGACTTTCTAAGGTTTATTTAGGATTTGTGTTATTTTACTATTTAAATGCTTGAAATGAAACATTGAAGGGGAGTTTTTGGAGATTAAACAATTGAGCGCTTGTTACAGCCGCCATTCTTCCAACCCCATTTCTCTTTGTCTTCTTCTTCTCTTATCTTTTATGGCTTCTTTTCTTCTCTGTTCTACTATTATTCTGTTTCTCTTTCTTGTTCCACTATTATCCTACATCAATGTTCGTGGTAATCAAACATCAACCAGAAAGGCCAACTAGAAGCCAAGAGGCCATATCAACTGGACTCATTCACTTAGTTTCACAGACTTTTCCTAGCCACTTGAAGGATATTGTCTTACAAACAGACTTTTGCTGATAAGTAAAAGCAATTATATTATAAGCGCAATGGACATGCAACTCAAGTAGAAAAGCAGTATGCATGAGAAAGCACCCAAAAAAGTGGGTGTTTAGAAACATCAGGATGAGCATTAATACAACACCACTCGAAGTGACTTCAAAAACAAAGTAGTAAAGCCCAACTCGTATTGAAACTTTGGGCATTCCTTTTAATCCAAATGCACTACATTAAACAATAAGGGATAGTATTCCAAAAGTGTTAAGATTATTTGACTAAAATGAAACTACATGAGATTCTCATCAAATTGATGTTAACATCACAAAGCATAAACAAATTTGATTTAACTGCTTGAAAACAAAATGAAGAATCATATAAATAAAGCGGAAGGGCCAACCCTAACTGGTGCCAAACTTACTATGATTGACAAACGCTAGCAGTTATTTGTGATGCAATGATTACAATATGGTAACCAGCCCAAAACAGAAATATTCAAGACAACAGATTAGCTTTCAGCTATTTCACATTTAGTCCTATTTCAAAGAAAACGGCATTCTATCTATTTCATCATCACTATAATGTATTCATTAAGCTTATGTCTTATATAATGATGGACTGAAACCCAGGAACTGATTAGCACCAATTACAGTTGCTTGATTTAATCTGGTGAATGTTAGCATCTTAAAGAAATTCTCACTATTTGGTGGGAAGGGATATGGGTGAACAAAAGGTTGCAATGGAAGGAATTACCAGAAGGAAAGCAAACCTGTGGTTTACCACATAAGGAAGAAAGGAGGGAAAAAGTAAATGTTGCGCTTAGGTTGGAAGAAAAGAGAATCACCCCACTTTTGCAAGTTCCAGCCCATCAGCAAAAATTAGTAACCCTCATTTCTTTCCATTCCATTTCTCTCCAAACTGAATAAAATCATTTTACTCTACTTTTCCTTAGCCCACTTACCTACAACACTCTTCCCCCCAACTAAAAGTAGTACTTATTCTGTGATCACCATATGCATACATATATATACTTGAGATACACACACAAAATATCTTTGGTGGGCCCAGGATGAAATGAACATCCTTTGCTTTCTTCCTTTAACCCAATCAACAATGGCAACAATCATCTTACTATCTCTTTTCCTATACCAACTTTCGTACCCTCTACTCTTTCCCCCAACCAACTGAAGTATTTATTCTATTATCGTTATAAGGTCTAAGAATCTAAATTTTCAGTGAACGTGACCCAAAGAATATGGAATTATATCTCACATAGTATTAATTAAGATCAAAATCACTAAATAAAAAAATGGATATTGGTGGTTGGCTCAAGTGGTAAAGGCCTTGGTCTTGGTGGTATGCTCCCTCCAGGTCTAAGGTTCAAATCTTTGAGTGCAAACAATTTCTAAAGGTCATCAGACTGGAAGAACTTCCCCTTGAATTACCCGAAATGCACTTGCGGGAAACTTCCTGCCGATGGCTTATGCACCCCCGGGATTAGTTAGGACTTTGTTCTCAAACACCCGGTGCCAATCAAAAAATAAATATGTAACAAAATGGATATCCGATCAAATTGAAATTCAACCGCTTCACTTGTAATCCAATTTAAGAAAGTCACAACTCCCAACATATATGCCGATGTTAACTAATCTTAGGCTGCAAAAACAACCATAAAGACATTTTAAAGCTCCATACATCTTTAATAAAGATTATGACCAATAGACTTTTTTCTGGCCATAGGCCTATTACCTTTTACATTCTTGCAGAAAGAAAAGCTTTACAGCATGTAGCAAATATGCCATTGCTAAGCTTTACAGAAAACAAATGTTACATGACAAATTATTGCTAATTATGACCAGAAATAGAATTGTTTTCCTTTTTTGTATGTAATGGAATAAGTATATACATACATGTAAATATGAGACTACATTGTATTTTGGTGGCTCATTCCCAACAACAGTCAAGTAACTAGCTATTGTCATTAATTATGAAAGAATCGAAACCCAAAGGGCTGCCCAATTTACACTATTCCACTCTCTGAAACGAAAGATTTTTGTTCTCTAATCCCATAAGAAGATTTGCAAGATAAATAGAACACAAATTAGTATTAGGTTTTTTATAAGGAATAGAACACAAATTAAAATAACCCCAGTGAATGAACAATAAGATGACTACAGTTCAACCAGAAAAATAATAAGACCTCCCTCACCTTTGCCAAATCACGGCCAAGTTTTTTTGCAGTCATTGCCAACGAATCCCGTTCCCTTGATAGCCTCATCTTCAATCGAACAAGTAAAAAAGAAAAAAAAAAGTAAAGGATCAGAACAAAGAGTTTCAAATGCTTCAACTAGAAATTCAGATGCCTATTTCTATTACAGAGAATTTCAAGTTAAAAAGACACTTTCAGATGTTATGCACTCTTGTTCTCTCTCTTTTCTTTTTCTTTTACTTTCTTTTCAATTTTGGGACTCAAGAAAACAACACCACATATCTCTAGGTCAGTGATAAAAATATTGGATTTGAATGATTTTAACATATCGAAAATATGGATCTCATAATCCAATCACAACTTTTTTTTGCTAGTTCTGTAGGCAACCTAGGAAAGATCAAGTCTCAAATTATTTTTCCAAAAGTTTTCAAAAAATGTTTTCAAATTCAAACCAAACATCTTCCAATCTCAAAAAATTTACTATTTCAACTTTTCATCCAATTAGTCTAGATTAGAGTGAAAAGTCAAAAACACAAAACCAAAACAACTTTTACAAAAACCAAAACAAAAACATCCTAAAATTGTTGCATTTAAACAAATTCTCCCATTCACATTCCCAAATCCTAATACAGAACATATTTTATAAAACAAATCAAATCTTCCCATCTACTTTCAAAAAACCCAGTAAAAAAATCTCAAAATTTTTCAAGAAAGATTTGTCAAAAATTCTCTGGTTTTTTTTTTTTTTTTTGTTGATCAGTAAAAAAGAAACTTTATTAATGAGAATAGGCATAGTCCAAGTACAAAATTCTCAAAATCTCATTAACAAAACATGGCCTAAGATGGCATAAAATGAAATCAATTTGCTGGCAACCACGGGATTAATGAAATACATTGGCTTATAAGGCTTCTCCCCTCAGCATTATCATCAAACTCCATCATTAGTTTCCGTCAACCGACGACACTATTAAACTTCAATTGAGCTTAATTCCTCATTATCTTTTAGTTGTAAAAATGATCAAATATAAAAACTCAAATATTTTTGCTTTTCTCTTCTTTTACACCCACGTAAAGCATCACTCTCTAAAATTCTGAGTGCAAACAATGACACCCGAGCCCATAAAACTTTTTTTTGATAAGTACCCGAGCCCATAAAACTCCTAAATCTGGAGTGAGCTTTTGAGTTTAGACCCATGGGTACTGATAAAAAAAAATGTTTAGACCCATGGGCCAACTGCTTTTCTGCATATTTATATTGTATTAAATTTTAATCAAGTTTAGACATTGGTTATATTTGAATGTATGGCTGAAAATTTATGCTTTTGGAGTAAATACCGAAAAACTAAAGAAGACAATGATCTTTAAGATCACCAACTCTCACACAGGGCATAATTGTGTGTTGGCTGCCCAGAGATTAAAGAAAATGTTTGAGATATGTATGAATGTTCTTTAAGTATTCAAGTTATTCAAAATGTGAAAATCTAATTATTATATTGTTTACTGTATTATATATTTGCTTACTTATTATTCGACTCACATCATGTTTATGTCTTTTTAAACGTTCTTGGTACTGAAGTCATCGATGTTGGGACAAAAGGGCAGGCTCTAGCACTTGGAGACCATGGCTTAGATTACACATTACCCTATCACTAGAGAGTTTCATTTATGATTTCTATTATTTTTATTTTTATTTGCTCTGGGTCTCCAGAACAATGTCTTGACTAATCCTAGAGGTACACAAGCCCCTAGCAAGGAACTTTCTGCAAGTGCACATTGGGTACATTTATGATGTCTTTTATAACATTGAGAGAGTTTATAAACTTATCAGCTTATGGGTTTTGCTATAACTATCACCATTTAAAGCTTTATTAATAAAATTTTCAGCATGTTTGAGCTGTTTATAGATTAACCTATAATCTGGCTCATGGAATATAAACCATAGTAGCATTTCTAACCGTGGTTTATAGTAGCATTATAGTAGCATTTCTAACCGTAGAGGAATGGATGTTGCACAAACTGTGCCAATTTTAATTTTCGTTTGAAAACGTTACTCAGTTGAGATCCACTAGAACACTAGAAAAAGAGGCCACCTCTTTATCCGGAATCTCAAAAATACAAAAACCCACAAAAATTTAACTAATCCCTTCTAACCCACCCCCACCCCAGAACTTTCTGACACAAACAAAACCGTCAAAATCAGACGCATTTGAGTCATAACAACAATTTTCAAGCACAATTCAGCAACTTAACAAAAATACTGGAATCAATTTTGCCAACTGCTGTTTTTTTTAACCAAACAAAAGAAAACACAGATTAAATTATATAAAGAAATTAAACGAATAGGGAAAAAAAGAATAAGGGACTACATTGTCGTCGAGAGCGATTTTGAGTCTCGAGTCGGCCTCCCGGTAGGCGTAGTCGAGACGAGAGACCTTCTCCTCCAGGTCCAAGACAACGCGGTCCTTGTCTTGGAGCTTGTAGCGCATGCGGGCGACCTCAGACTCGAGGTTGGACACACGCGAGGCTATGGCCATGGAGGTGATCTTCCGGGCCAGATCGAGCTGATCGTAGGGATCAGTCGGAATCACAGCCAGGATCTCGTCCGGGAGGTCGAAATCCGGGCCCACGCTCCCAACAATGCTCAGCGCCATACCAACCTGTTCTCCTCTATCCCTCTCTCGCTGGTGTCAGCGTGAGAATTATACGTATATACGAGGGTTTGATAAGGTGGATGTGATTGGCTTGGTGTGGTTGCAGAGGATATATGACAACGAACAGTCTCAACCTAATTCCATGAAATGACGCACGCTCAGTCTGTCGCTTTGGACACAACGAAAATTTGATCCCTTTTTTTAAATTATTTTTATTTTTATTTTTATTTTAGTTCGTTGTCTTTTGCTTTCAAAATTCAAAGTGGTGTTTATTTAAATAAAATTTGGGGCGGCACTTACTTTGTTGGAGTTTGAAATTTAGGAGGTTTCCCTCCAAACAGACCTTAAACCAGTTGATTTGAAATATTTTCCAGACATACGTAAAAATGTTAAGCACTTTATCTTTTGGACAGTGAAAATATTTAAAAATATTTATAAATAATAGTAAAAAAATAATAATAAAATATTAAATAATAATAAAAAGTAATGAATAATAAAAAAAAATAAGTAAAAAATAATAATAAAATAAAGAATAGTAATAAGAGTGTTTAAAAGTATCTGAGGTACTCCCATTAGTCAAACCAATAGTAAAATATTTTTTTTTTTGAAATATAAAGAAATGGTCTTAAAAGAGGACTCCATCATTGTATTTTACAAATATTTTACATTTTGAAACAGTGATCCCGCTACATGTAGAGGATTCTATTCATGATTGTAAACTTTTTTAATTAATTTATCTTTCCTCCTCATCTTCGATTTTCCTCATTCCTTCATATTTCTTTTCTTCTCATTTCAGACCCCCTCTCTCTCGTTCCCACACTTTCTCCGTTGCTTGGCGCCAAAGACAGAAGCAAAGCATTCTTCCTCGACTACGCTTGCTGCTTCCATCTCTAATCATTCAGTTTCAAGATCTGCTCTCATTGTTGAGGTAAACATTGGAATCTCTCTCTATTCTCTCACTCTCTCCAAAATGCATGAAATCTTAAATCTTTTCTTCTTAGAATATGGGTATAGGAGTTTGCGTGAGTTCATGCGTATACCGATTCATAGAATATATGGGTGAAATATGTTTGCTTTCTTGGAATCTCTCTCTCTCTCTCTCTAAAATGCAGGAAAACACAAATTTTTTCTTCTTAGAATATGGGTCTATGAATTTGCGTTAGTACATGATTGTGGGATTTTACAGCATATGGAAAGTTTTTGTATACAAGTTTGTTCTCTTAATTATTTGTTAGTTTTATTGAGTTTCTGTATATTGATGATTTTTTTTATGATCAGTCTGTTCTCTCAACAATTTGTGCTTTCCTGCAACTCAACAATAGAGAATCTCCAAGAAACTCACCTTACCACTTACGCAAACAATATCTCCCTCTTTATGCTTTGCTTCAAGACTTTTTAAAAAAGGTTGAAATGTAAAACGAGTACCACAAAAAAACTTCTTCGAATGCAAAAAAATTGTTTCTTTCCCTTGCTATTAATATCATTGATTGTATCCTCAACATTTATTGATTTTCTGCAATCTCACAAACCACTACCACCTTAAGAAATGAAAAAGAACAACTAGTTCTGACTCCCCTGCAAGAAAAACCATAAAAGTTATGTATAAAAAAATATTTCATCTCCCTAATGTTCTAAACAGCTAGTGACTTGCATAATTGGAATAGACAAAATCAAATGATCTAAAAAGATACAAAATATTAAATCAAAAGTAAGTATATCAATTGATGTGGTTTTGAAAAGATTGTTTTACATGGAGAAAAGCACAATTGTGTATAATGCAAACCATTTACACGGTTTGAAATATGAATGATTTCAAAATTATCAAAAAAAAGGAACCAAAAGTGCTCTTTAGCGATCATAGCTCATGTTTCCTGACACTTACAAAATGAACAATTATGACTACAATTACCGACTCATACTACAATTACTGACTCATACTATATCAGAAAAATTGATGAAAATTTATATCATACTACATCATAAGACTAAAAGACATTAGGTAAACTTTGCTTCATTTTCTAGATCAAACTTTGGGATTTTGGTGATCTATGTTATTTTTGTCGTGGAAAGAGTCTTGGAGGGGTCATGTAGATTTAAATTGGACTAAAAGTGTTTGTAAATATGTCAAAACAAGAAGTGGAAAAGAAGAAGCAGTTCCAATTTGTGTCTCTGATATATCTCTTTTTGGATAGTGAAGATTTGATGAATGCATGGATGTATGAATATTACGTGTCATGTATGAATGTTATGAAATTACTTTCTGATTCTTTCTGCTTTTTTTTTTTTTTTTTTGTAGTAAATTTCTTCTCATATAAGGTGTCAAGCAACCTTTAAGAAAACTATAAAGATTTGCAATGATTTCTTTATGAATAAAAAGATGATCACTTTAATTGCTTGTGTTCCCCAAGTCCACCTCCATTCAGGTATATCCACTGCACCCACACGATGAGAGGCATGCAATCAAACAAAGCACTCACTCCCTCTAGAATTTATGTAATCATGTTTGTGTGGCCCTCAAGAAGTGGCTAGCTCTGGAACAAATTTTCTACAGATTCTCCCAACCCCATCTGATTCAGAGGATATTTCTTTTAGGGTTGTGGGGCCTAAAGTTTATTATTACTTCAATCATTTTGAGGTTGAAATTTAATGCTTTGGGAAGGAAATCATGTACATTTTGCAATGGTACGTACGTACTACTGGCAACCTCTGTTTTGCTTTTGCCTTTAGGACGTTTGCTTGCTTGCTTTTATAACTTATATCTGCTTGCTTCTTGCTTAGTTTTAGTTACAACTCGCGGTTCCTGCCCTCCCAACTTCATTAACCCTACACAAAATAACAGGGTTACAGTTCCCGCATTACATTGCCTCCCCCAATGTATATGTATCATGTATATACATACATACATATAGATATATATATATATATATATTTATATATATAGATAGATAGATAGATAGAGGAAATCAAAGATAGATCAAGTTGAATATTTCGTTTGGGTTTGCTGAGGACCATAAACTGCAGCCCTGTTTTGGGTTTGTTGAGGACCATAAATTGTTATTATTTATGGATTATTTTATGAAATTTTTTTTTCTACTATTTAGCATGTTCATCTACTCTGTTCTTTGTTAGTTTAGCCTGCTATATGTTTTAGTTTAGCATGTTCATCTATTCTGAAATTTGTTTGGGTTTTTATCAAAACAAGTGGTACTTATCAAAATTTAGAATTTTACAAATATGAATATTGAGTTTGATTAAGTTACATGATCCCATTTTTTTTCTTTTTCTTTTTTCCTTTGAAGGATGGATTCACAACTCCATGGAGTTCATTCCTTCACTACCCTCTTACAGGAGGGGAAAGAAAGCTACAATGACTATCTCCTCACATCTTTGAATGACTTAGAATCCCAAGTTACTCCACCCAACCCAAAACAAGGGACTGCTAGAAAAACTAAATTTAGACAAGAAAACTTTAGTCCAAAATAGGACAACTTACTAGTGTCAGTTTGGCTTAATACTAGTTTGGACCCAATCAATGGGGTTGATCAATCTAAATATTCATTTTGGGCTAGAGTTCATGAATATTATGAGAAAAATAAAAAATCCACATCTTGTGAACGGAGTTTCAGCTCTTTCACAAATAAATGGTCTACCATTCAATATGCTACAAATAAGTTTTGTGGGGCCCTAACTCAAATTGAAGGAAGGTCTCCAAGTGGGGTTACTGAGCAAGATAAGGTGCACAAACAATATCATTTTATTTCATCATTTATAGGATAATGTATTAGATATATTTCACATCTCATTTATTGATTTTTCAGATTGAGCAAGCAAATGAGCTCTATTGAAGTAACCAGTCTGCAACATTCAACTTATTTCATTGTTGGACTATTCTAAGATACCATCCAAAATGGAAACAAACTGTGGCTGAGGGTAGCAGTGTGAAAACTAAAAGAAGATCAGTAACCCCAGATGGTCATATACCAGAGTATACATTCCTAGATGAAGACACCATATCTCCATCTATAGATGTAAGTCTAGAGAGACCCAACGAAAAGAAGGTTGAAAAGAAGCGAAAGAGGCAAGATAGTACCTCTTCCAATCTTGTTGATTTGGTGACTGAAATGAGAGAAGAGAAGAAGAGAGCAAATGCCGAGAAGAGAGAAGATAGGAAAGAGACTATCTGCCTTACAAAAGAGAGGCTTGATTTGGATCAACGGAGAGAAGATAATGAACTTATGAGGATAGACACCTCAAGTTTACCTCCAATGCAGCAAAAGTATTTCCGTAGCCTCCAATTGGAAATACTTGAGAAGCAAAGGTCTAGAAAGCCATGACTGGGCGGTGTATGGGCTGCAAATGAACATTTTTTTAAAGGTAACAATGCAGCCATTTTTAGGAATGCTCTTTTGTTAGTTTTTTGTATAGAACATTGCACAAACCTAAAGCTACAAATTCAGCCACATTTGGAAGTTCTAATTTGATAGTTTTTTGTATAGAACTACGCACAAATATGAAGCCATAATGCAACCAGTTGATAGTCCAGATTTTATTTTGTATAGAACACAACACAATTCGCACACTAAACTCTCTTATTAGTCTAATGTGTTATTTGTTGGGGGAATTATAATGGTGGCACACTAAAGTGTTGTTGTGAATGGTTTGAGAGTATTATGTGAATGAATGAACATGAATGAGTATTATGATAATGAATATATTTGCAATCTGAACTTACTTTATTATAGAGTTTGCTTTAATTACTATGTTCATGATTTGACAATGTCTCATTTTATTGATGAAAATGCTTCTTTTCCTTCTTCAGCAATGTGAAAGAGACATACTGGATGTGTTTTTCGTTTCCTTCTTCCACATGGTGGATTTTGTTGACTTGGTGATCTAGCTGATTGCTATACTTTCTTTACCATACTGCGTGCAAACACTTGTTACTCTTGAAGATTAATTTCTTTTAGGATGATCATTGTTTATTAGATAATATCAAATATTTGAAATAGACGAGGTGCTTTCCTTTATAGGCTATCTTAAAATATTTTATTTTTCATTTTATTTCTCTTCAGATTTAGGAAGATTAATTTATATATATATATATATTGTTTCATTAATATGCTTGCTATTTATAAGCTCCCACCTTCCTCTCTGCACTATTGAAAAGAAATATGATTGGTTTCTTATTGTTATTCAAAATAGTTGGAAGAAGTATAGTCATTAAAAGAAATTGACATTTCTAAGCTCTCACCCTTGCGTTTGAAAGAGACCCAGAGGTTCTCAAAATTGTGGTATACGTAGTTATAATTATTCAATTGGCTTTGACTACAAAACAAGACAAGAGACCCAAAAGTTCGACTTTGACTACAAAACAAGACAAGAATTTAACATTAGGCTTAACATAGTGAAATTAAGGAAATTAAGGTTACATCTCGTACAAAACAAGAATATAACATTAGGCTAAACATAGTGAAATTAAGGAAATTAAGATTACATCTTGTACAAAACAAGAATATAACATTAGGCTAACCATAGTGAAATATAAAATACAAGTACTTAAGATTGACTATATATTTTCCATAAATGTTCGATAAGATCCGATTAGAGTTGAGAATGAAGTCCTTGATCTCAAATGTGATGATGACGTTGAATGAAGTTTACAAATTCATTTGTATGCTCATGGAACATTGGCTCTTGGGATATTTCATTGTTTTGTTAATAAACGAAGTCTTCTACTCGAATATAAGTATGTCGTTCATCTTCTACGATCATATTATGCATGTCATCATAATCTCCTTTAGCGTTTGTCGATCATAAAATCGTGCAGGTTCGCATACAATTGCAAATCGAGCTTAAAGCACTCCAAAAGCCCATTCCACATCTTTTATTACTAATTCTTGAGCTGCAGTAAAATGTTTTTTTTTTTTTATGGCCATGTGGAGCATGAATTGTTTTGACAAACGTCGACCAAGAAGGATATATACCATTAGCAAGATAATATCTAATTGAGTAGTTGACCTTCAGAGCATGGCCTTCAGTGAGCTCTCTAAAAGCAGAAGAGTGTTCTAGGACATTAATATCATTATGAGAGCCTGGTAATCCAAAAAATGTATGCCATATCCAGAGGTCGTATGACGCTACGGCTTCTAAAATTATCGTTGGTTCATGAATGTGACCACAATACATTCATTTCCATGCACTTGAACAATTTTTTCATTTCCAATGCATGCAATCAATACTTCCTAACATCCCAAGAAACCCACGACTTTCTCCAACTGCGAGCAATCTAGTAATATTGCTTTTGTTTGGTGATTTTAAGTACTCATTGGAGAATATGCTAATGACAGCCTTAACAAATTTTTTCAAATACTCGGTTGCTATATTTTCTACAATCCTTAAGTATTCGTCCACAAAATCACCATATACTCCATAAGCTAATATTCTAATCGCAGTAATTATTTTTTGAAGGGAGGAATGGCCAAGTCTTCTAGCAGCATCTCTTATTTGGATGAAGTATGGTTCGTATGCTTTGACTTCAACTTGAATACGCAAGAAAAGATGTCGTTGCATTGAGAACCTCCTACGGAATAGATTTGGAGGATATATGGGTGATTCAGCAAAATAATCTTGGAAAAGACGTTGGCGGCCTTCAAGCGAATTTCTTCAAATGAATATACGGTGCGAAATAGAATTACGACGCGATGTCGAGCCTCTTTCATTACCCAAACATTTAGCTTCCATAGCAAGAGCTAAATTTAATTCTAACTCCTTGTCAAATGATGAAGAGTCAAATATCTCAAAGACGGGATTCATAAGAACTATATAGAAAGAAGAACAAGAAGAATTGTGTAAATATATGGAAATGAAGATGTTGATGAAACTTTATGAATAAATTGTGTTATTTAAGTTGAAATTTTGAGAAAACCAAAGGAATATTCCATCGAAAATGAATATTCACGGAATATACCAAAAAATATCTTAGGAATATTCTTTCACAATTATTGAAAATGAATATTCACGGAATATATCGAAGAATATATTAAGAATATTCTTTTATAGATATCGAGAATAGATATTCTCATAATATACTTTGAGCATATTTTCATTATATAATCTCTTATTTTTATTTTTTGAATTAATTTATATTTTGATTTAGCTTTTAAATTTTGATTACTTTAAAATAAAATATAATTATATGACATTGTATATGAGGAGATATTGCAAATATCAAAAGACATGAGGATATTATTGATAGTTAGAGAAAATATTTGAAATGAATAAAAAATGTTTAAAAAATATAATATTTAAATGATAAGAAGAAAAAATAGATAAGCTGATGTATGGTATATTGTAAAAATGAGTTTTGGTGATGTGATGAGCGTATGAAAATGCACTCTAGATACCCTATTATTGGACTAAAATGCTAAAATGTTAATAGAAATAATTGAAGTTAATGTATATTCTTGAATTAAGTTTCTATTTACTTTGGGATACTCCTAAGCAGATTTTTATGTTTAATTTCAGAGTTTATAAAAGAGCAAGTCCAAACCCATTCAAATTCAAAGGAATTTTAAGTGGGTAAGATGTTGGAACAACCTAAGAACTTTCAACGAGTGTAGGACTCTTCAAATAAGGATAATGATGGGGTTTGAGAGTAATTTGGATCAGAGTCCAAAATGTGCTAGGAGATAGAATGGACACACTTTAGTATTTTAACCATAAATTTTCACTCAAATATCGGATTGATGCGATTCTTGATGCGTTGGAAAGATATCTTAAAGGGCTACAAAGTTATCTCTAATAAGGATTTCTATAATCAAACTCCTAAAGTACGTACGTAGCTGCCAAGTTGAGTCCTAAAATTTAGGCAATTTTGTGTGCGGGAATATGAAGACATTATGATTTCTTTCCTACCCTATTTAAGGATATCATTAGCACAAAATTTGGGAGTTTAGAAGAGGGGATATGGCTCAATTTGAAGGAGGAAGATCTTAAATTAATTTCCATGGCCGCCGTTTGCTCTATTTTTCTTTGAAAATTTTTGTTGTCCATTATATTTATAGGTAACTAAATTCTCAAGTAGGACTAGGCATGAACTTGCACATTAAATGGTATTTTTAATTTATTCTTGATTTATGTATTTGATTTTCAATTACTAAAACTCTTTTGTTTTATCATTCTCAATTCATTGTTGATATTTTCTTCTACAAATAATCAAAGAATTTATTCTGTTTATGGATTCAGTCATGCTTTTTCTATTGAGTGGATTGACTCTTTGATTATATTTGGATCAATTATTTTTCTATATTGATTTAATTCTTTACTGCAATATCGTTTCCTGAGTATATTGTCGTCGTTGGATTTTCTCAATAGTGATAATAATTTACGTATTTTAAAAGTGGTGAATGATTTTTCAAATGGTTACATTTGCTTTAATCTTGATTTATAAATATATACATTCCGATTGAGAATATTAGAAATTGAGTTCCCAATTGAGTTATTCAATGAATTGAGAATAATTAAAATACCATATTTGTGCAAGGGATTTCCGACGCTTTACTGTTTGTCAAATTTGAGTACTTTTTATGTTAGTCACTTTGCTTTCACTTTAATTTGCATTTAAAATTAATCTTTGTTTTCTATTAATAATTTAATCTATTTCTTTAGTTTCTTTGTTCCTTCTACAATTCGTTTAATTTTTCTCTCTGTGGAATCGACACCCCAAAGCTGTACTACAACTATCGCATTATTCTTTGGGCGTAATAATGATATATTTTAAATTTTATGATGAGTAAGTCATTGGGAGTGCTCTATCAACCTTGACCACACCACGCATGTATGTTTTTCTTTATTTGTTTTGTTTGTTTTGTTTTATTTTTGTTTTCTCTTATTTTCTTTCTTTTCCTTTTTGTTTGTTGTTGTTTTCTTTATTTTCTTTTGCATGTTAGTTTCATTTTGTCATTTCAGGTTACCATCTTTGGTGCTTAGCTAGCTACTCACGTCACTCATCAGGTGTATTCTATCATTTTTAGTTATTCCCCATTCCAATTCGATTCTTAAACATTGAGGACAATGGTTCATTTAAGTTGGAGGGTAGTGGTGCAAATTCAATATTGAAAATGCTTGTTGGAACTCTGTGGCATATTTTCATGTATTAATTTTTTTTTTTAAATTTTGCATCACACGTGCATCATTTTCACATGTGTACTCATTCTCATTTATAGCCATTTTCGTGAATTCACTAAACCCACCATAATCATTTTTGCTGAGGCATTCACAGAACTTCTAATGCACTCATCCAAGGTTTGTGGTAAAATGGTGGTTTGACACATATAGCTAGAGAACTTTTTTACTTAAGTATTTGTGTGAGTTTTGGAAATGATTGAGATTCTACAAATGCAGTAAATTGTGATAAGCGTTTATTGATCTGCTGAATTGGGCACTTCTTGTGAGAATATCATTACATGGTTTGTGGTAAGATGGTGGATATAATTGGGATATGACGAACGTCAACTTAGAATTAACGTTTGAGCCTTTTAAGCTAATCCTTTCCATCATAAACTCGTAGTAGCCAACTTTGAGCCAATAAATCCATGTAGCTTTTTCTTTTCATATGCCCACTTTATCCTTACCTCTCCACATTGGAGTATAACCTACACACTTATTTTCCCTACCCTTGTTACTTCCAAGTGTGTATTAGTGGAATTCTTATTTTTTTTGCACGGAATAAAAAGAGAGAGAGAGAGAGAGAGAGAGAGAGAGAGAGAGAGAGAGAGAGAGAGAGAGAAAAGGGAAGAACATGAGTTACAAGGTGTTTAAGTGAGTGAGCTCCAAAGGCAAAAATACCAACGCTGGGTAGAAATAGCAAAATACTAGGGTGACATAATTGTTCACCAAATTATAAAAAAAAATAAAAAAAGAAAAGAAAATGAAAAAGATGCATTATTCGATGATCTAAAATTGTTAGAGAGTACATCAAGTGATAAGTGTGGTCTATTGAGATATTTAATAAGATTCCCTTTGTATGTACTTGGAAGTTTTTGAATCTTTTTTTATTTTTTTCATATAGCCCCAAACTTAAGCCACATTACAACTTTTTATGTTGACCGTTCTGATCCTAAGTAAGCTTTTGGAAAGAATGGTTGAATTCGCATTTGTTAGTGTTCCTATCATAAGATCAATGCTTGCTTGTTGCTTGTTCATAATTACATAAATCTCTATGTGATTGTGTGTACACCATTTCTTAATTCCATAGAGAGAGCCCTTACACGAAATACTATTATACCCGTGAGTTATGGAGTTAAACATTTTGCTTGAGACGTTTTTGATGTTGCATGTGTCAAGATTAGTGATAAGATGATTATAGCTTGGAAAACACATACACACTTTGTGAATTGCTATAAGGGGATTGATCTTGATGGGTTATTGGATTCCATAGTTTGCTTTTGATATGTGAATCTGAAAAATGTGAATTGGTGGCCTATTTTAGTAATTCTCATATCTTTCATTTTTTTAGCATAGAAATTGCTAGGGACTAACAATAAGCAAATTGGGGGGGTGTGATTAGTGTACGAAAGTGCACTCTAGATATCCTATTATTGAACTAAAATACTAAAATGTTAATATAAATAATTGAAATTAATGTATATTTTTTAATTGAGTTTCTATTTATTTTGGGATACTCCTAACCAGATTTTTATGTTTAATTTCAGAGTCTATAAAAGAGTAAGTCAAAACCCATTCAAATTCAAAGGACTTTTAAGTGGGCAAGATGTTGGAACAACCTAAGAACTTTCAATGAGTGTAGGACTCTTCAAATAAGGATAATGATGGGGTTTGAGAGTAATTTGGATCAGAGTCCAAAATGCACTACGAGATAGAATGGATACACTTTAGTATTTTAACCATAACTTTCCATTCAAATATCGGATTAATGCGATTCTTGATGTGTTGGAAAGATATCTTAAAGGGCTACAAAGTTATCTATATTAAGAATTTCCAAATTCGAACTCCTGAAGCTTGTACCTGGCTGCCAAGTTGAGTCCTAAAATTTAAGCGATTTTGTGTGCGGAAATATGAAGACATTAGGGTTTCTTTCTTACCCTATTTAAGGATATCATTAGCACGAAATTTGAGAGTTTAGAATAGGAGAGACGGTTCAGTTTGAAGGAGGAAGATCTTAAATTAATTTCCATGGCCGTCGTTTGCTCTATTTTTTCTCTGGAGATTTTTGTTGTCCATTATATTTATGAGTAACTAAATTCTCAAGTAGGATTAGGGATGAACTTGCACATTAGATAGTATTTTTAATTTATTCTTAATTTATGTATTTGATTTTCAATTATTAAAACTCTTTTGTTTTATCATTCTCAATTCATTGTTGATGTTTTCTTCTCCAAATAATCAAAGAATCTATTCTGTTTATGGATTCAGTCATGCTTTTTCTATTGAGTAGATTGACTCTTTGATTATGTTTGGATCAATTATTTTTCTATATTGATTTAATTCTTTGCTGCAATATCACTTCCTGAGTATATTATCGTCGTTGGATTTTTCTCAATAGTGATAATAATTTACGTATTTTAAAAGTGGTGAATGGTTTTTCAAAGGGTTATATTTGGTTTAATCTTGGTTTATAAATATATACCTTCCCATTGAGAATATTAGGAATTGAATTCCCAATTGATTTATTCAATGAATTGAAAATAATTAAAATATCATATTTGTGCAAGGGATTCCTGACGCTTTACTGTTTGTCAAATTTGAGTACTTTTTCGGTTAGTCACTTTGCTTTCACTTTAATTTGCATTTAAAAATTAATCTTTGTTTTCCATTAATAATTTAATCTATTTCTTTAGTTTCTTTGTTCCTTTTAAAATTATTTTAATTTGTCTCTTTGTGGAATCAACACCTCAAATTTGTATTGCAACTACCACATTATTCTTTGGGTGTAATAATGATATATTTTAAATTTTATGATGAGTAAGTCATTGGGAGTGCTCTAAGAACAACAACACTCAAAATTCTTACTAATGAATCGTTTAGTTATACAGATGAGATGAGATGAGATGAGATAAAAGTTGAAAGTTTAATAAAATATTGTTAGAATATAATTTTTTAATATAATTTTTATTTTAAAATTTAAACAAGTTGAAAGTTTATTATATTTTATATAGGAATTTAAAAAAATTATAATGATTATATAAGATGAGATGAGATAGTTTCAACTGTGTAACCAAACCAGGCTTATACTCTAGATTTCATTGTTAACTCACAAGTTACTTTGGCGTGCTTATTTATTGAACAAGTAGACTAGAGTTACATTATATTTTCTTATTCTCAGTTGTTTTTAATACAAAATAGAGATAAGGTAAACAATTTCTTAGAGCAACTATTTTAAACTCTTGATCTTAAAATGTGAAATTATTTTAAGAGAACCTAGTAGTCTCCTAAGTGACGTAGAGGTGCAATCACAATAATTTAACTTGGATTATAAAATAGGCAAATATATGAGTTTGTGAGAATTCTGCTCTAGCTTGAGGTAATTCAAACCCGCTTGAGGTAATTTGAATTAACCTTATTTAGCAATTTCAAAATATACATTATCAAAAAAGGGAAAGAAATTCTACTAATTGATCCGCCTCAAAAAATGAATTTTGTGCTCAACTTATAAGAATTCAATCCTACCACAATCCAAATAAATTCAAAACAAAAATATATGTACTTTGAAGATGAGATCATCTTTCATTTTTGTTTTTTGTTTGAATGGATAAGACCTGATTTGGATAGTGAGTTGAAATAAGGTTAGATGAGATAAAAGTTGAAAATTGAATAAAATATTGTTAAAATATTATTTTTTAATAATATTTTTGTTTTGAGATTTGAAAAAGTTGAATTGTTCATTGTATTTTGTTTGGAAGTTTAGGAAAGTTGTAAGAATTATTTAAGAATCTTAGGGGTGTAAATAGTCCGGTTCGGTCCGATTTTGAACATATTTTAAAACCGAACCGGTATATACCAGTTTTGAGATTTGAAGAACCGATACCGCACCAGTGATACCGCTAAACCAATACTTCTGATTACTAGTTTCGGTCTAGTTCGGTCCGATTTTTCTAGTATATTATAAAGTATATATAATATAATATGTATTAAAGTATATAATAATACAGTGATAATATATTGCAATATATTATAATATATATTATCATTATATTATAAACTATAGTGATATATTATATTATATTATAATATATAGTGATTTAGTATTAGTATAACTACTAATACAACAGACTATAGTGATAATATATAGTTATTTATATAGGATTTAAAATTTAAAATTATATTTGTGACAGCTCGCCAGAAATTCACTAGTGGAATTTCTATTGACTTTAGGAATCTCGTGAAAATCCCATAAGTTTTTACGAATCGACCAATCACGCAGGTTTTAGTCTGTCAACATAGTCAGTGTTATCACTCACTATGGTGCTAGCATATGAGTTTAATTATTTGAGGTAGTTAGAAGTGTTAGAATGCATTATGGTCTATGCCATTTGACTCAGTTGATTATTTAGGATTTTATGGTGCAATAGCTAATTTTCATAATTCCGGATGACACGCCTGTTCAAAATTATGAAATTTGTTTTAGGGGCACTTCGGGATTGAATTTCAATAAATGATTTTCACTATAGGTTAATATGAATATTTAGAATTTTTTAGTACTAAAGTTATTATGCATTTTTTGGTGTTTTCAAAATCATAGTGTAGAATGTCCAAATTAGGTTAGAGAAGTTTTATTTGGACACTTGGCAAGATCTTAACCACACATAGTGAATGGTATTAGACACTCGGTACCAAGAGGAACCATTAGATGGATTTGTGAAGGAAATCAAGGTGTGAGATCATGCCACCTAAGTAAAGTTTTGTTTCATATGATCGACCAAATTGTACCAGACCAAGGAAGGTTTTAATCCTCGCAAAACCCTAAATGGTTGGAATCCAATTGAAATCCAAAAAACTTGGTTGAAACCGAAATCATAAACGGTTTTCCCAAACCCTAAAATTGGTCTCTAAATCCTTTTTAATCCAATTTCTAGCATTGTGTTTAATCGCTTGATTAAATTACTTCCACATGCTATTAATTAATCAAATAATTGTTATGACATCATTATCCAATCTTTTAAACCTTGGAAATTTGATTGGGCCAAGAAAAATTGATTTTGGGTTTGATAGCATCTCAAACCTTAACCAAACCACCTTTAAACCCCAAATTGAAGCCCACTTAGTTGGGGCCCACCAAGGCCCACGAATTTGGCCACCTTGGCAAAACTTCTTGAAAAAGTTTCCTCCCTCACATGGCAGACCATCCACTGCCATTGGCTGCACCCATTAGTGCCTTGATGTGAAAAAGAAGTCCACTCCATCAACCTCCATCAACCTCCATCTTTCACAGCTGCTGTAGGCAGTCCTTTGCCCTCATTATTCTTCACTTTATGTCACATAGCCAACTCCAATCAAGGGTCTTTCATGCCCATAACTTCCCCCTCCAGGAGTCTAAAGTCGTGCAAGACACACTTCTCTCCATTTTATCACTTCTTGCCCCCGTTCTTAGAGAGAAACCCAAAAGAGCTCTCTCGAGTAGATTTCTGAGTCTTTTTGTGTGGCTATTTTCAACCCTTTGTAAGTATTTTCTCACGGTGACTCCTTCATTAAAGTTTTTCATCTTTGAGTCTAGTTTCCGTGGATATGGATATCTTATTAGTCTCATTTCATGCTCATTTGGTTGGTCAAAAGTATTTTTAACCATGGAAAGGTCATTATGGGCATGAAAGTAGAGAGTATGATATGTTTTGGAATTTTTTATCAAGCTAGTGGACATATCTTGGTCCGAAAATTTTATGGGGTGTTTTTAGCATGTGTTTATGAATTTTCATTGAGGTTTTGTTGCATGAATAAAGCTTTCGATGATAGATTTCCTTAGATTTAGAAACTTGAAAACTGGAAGTGGAAAAACAATTTTTGTTTTGTGAAAGTTTGAATATTTCGTGGTTTAATCTTATTCCAAAGGCTTTGATATTTTTATATGATGATCCTAAGCCTCTTACATACATGTTAGGATGTTATTTCGAAGATATTTTGTATGAGTTTTAAAGATATGATTTTCTATGCAAGAGGATTTCGGTTTGGCCTAAGATTTGATATTTTTGGGTTAGATCTATGTTTTGTTGAATTTTAGCCATGTGATTTTAAGTTTGATGGTTGGATATTCTTTAGGACACATTTTTAAACCATGAGACGTTTTATTTTGAAGATCACATGTCTTTAAGCCATGGATCAAGAGATTAATAAAAGTTAGTTGAGAGAAAAGTTTCTGTTTTTGGACTAAGTTTAAAACCAAAAAACTCCAAGTGTTGTTTTGTGATTTTGGTAATTTTTGTTTGATGATGTTATGAATATTTTAGAAGTAAGATTTATTTTTTTGGAATTCTTGGAGATGTTTTTATTAAGGCCAAAACTTGTGATTTACGGGTTTACTTTTTGTTAAACAATTTAGGTCTTTTTACAAAACATTTGGTGTTGATGATTAGATTTTCTTAATGGATATTTTAAGTGTGCTTTTAAACTTAGGATATGAAGATTTTTGTTACAAAATTTTGGTTTAATCATGGGTTTTGAATATGGAAGAAATTGCAACCAAAATCAAGAGAAATGACCTATGAATGTTTCAGCCATTGTGAGTTTTCCATAGTTGTGAATGGTTTTAAATTTTTCTGAATTGATATTTGAGTCTAGGAGAAAATTTACATGAGAGATGTAAATTTTGGTAATTTTTGGAGTTAGGATGTGAAATCCTTAAGTTAGGGGTAAAATGATCATTTTCCCACATGTAGAGGGTAAAAATGTAATTTTACTCTAAATTGTCTCTGTTAGTAATTAAATTTCTAAATTTTAGAATACCCTCTTATAGTTCCTCGTGTTTCCCGCTTTAATCTGGTAGAATGTGACGATTGTGGTAAATTAGCTCTTAACTTACTATCAATTTACTGTGTATGTGTGATGGGTAAGGGAACTACAGTTTATATTCATATGTTGTTATATATGCCATGTCATCACATGTTTATCTATTACACGAATTATTCTATCACGAAATATTTATCTGTTACATAATATATTTTGTCTCATGTTGCTATATGTTATAAGTATGTCACATTACGTATGCTATCTATTACAGGTATGTCATGTCATGTAATATTCACTGTCACATGTTATGCTATGTTACGAAATATTGTATGTTACATGTTATGACATGTTACGAAATATTGTCTGTTACATGTATGCCATGTTATGAAATATTGTCTGTTACATTTTATGTCATGTCTGTCGTCGTACGTTCATGTCACGTTACGCTACGTCAGGATTTATGTTGTTTATATCACGTTCATGTCACGTCACGTTACGAAATGTCATGTATGCCAGTTAAGTTATTCATGTCAATCATGACCCTAAGCGCTAGGATGTGGTAATATGTTAGTGGAACTCTTTTGTTCACGCTTAAGTGTCTAAATAGGTGTGAAATTTCCTGGATTGACGAAGTACAGTCAACAAGTTGCGAATGAGGCATAACTAGCTGGTCACCGGAACGCGCCAGACACTAATGCCGATGGAGCCACCCATTATGTTACGTGTGTCCACAACAAGTGTGGCACAAACAATTCATGGGGCCACAACAATTGTGAAGCATGAAGTATGGGGTCACAATAGCTGCGGAGCATACATTACGTGAGACACAATAATTGTGACACGTAGAATATGTGGGGCTACAACAATTGTGGAGTACGTATTAACGCACTCACAGCTGGTATAGACACCTGTGTTGTGATGCGGTAATCGGTAGGGACACACGGCTCAAGGGGACCCATATAGCACCCGTATGATAACTTTTATTAATTAAGTCTATTAAATAATATTCCAAGTTCATATATTTCACGTTCAAGTCATGTTTCACGTTATGTTATGTTCAAGTTTACGTTCATGTCAAGTTTCAAGTTCATGTCAATCATGATAACCCCATGAGATAAGAATACGCAATCGTGGTAACCCTATGAGATAAGATTACTCAATCATGGTGACCTCATGAGACAAGAATCTGTTTCAAGTTCTTGTTTATGTCATGTTATGTTCATGTTCACATTATGTTTCAAGTTCACGTTTATGTTATGTTGTGCTCAGGTTCATGTTATGTTTAAGTTCATGTTCAAATTATGTATGTTCACGTTCATGCTATGTTTCAAGTTCATGTTATGTTTCAAGTTCACGTTCATGCTATGTTGCTAGTCCATGTTATGTTTTAAGTTCACGCACATACCATGTCACGTTAAGCTAAGTTTCAGTTTCAGTTCAAGTTATGTCATTTATGTCATGCTGTATGTCAAGTTATGTTATGCTTACTTATGACTTTGATTATGCATTCATACTTTTACTGCCATGCATGCATCATTAACCTGTGTGGAAGTTTCCTATTAACTTGCTGAGATTTGTAATCAAATCTCACCGTGGTAGTCTCAACTACCATTCCCCCCGAATGGTAGGCGATGTGTCAAGATCATAGCAGGGAGCAGATACTGGTAGATTGGAGGAGGTTGACTAGACGTCGTAGATGCAACACGGAGCTTGCAACCTCCATAGTTAGGTCTTTGGATAGTATTCCAGCATCGTTAGTCGAGTTACGCGAGTTACTCAACGAACTAGTCCAATAGTATATTTTGGCAATGTAATTATGGAGTCAGGTCTCCGTTGTTTTGAGATTACAGTCTTTTGAGAACTGTGCTGTAATCGTGGATGTCTTAAGTATGCATGGTTTATGTTTTAACTATTTGAGATATTATAAGTTTGGTGCATAATATTGCTAAAAAAAAATTATCCACTGCGAATATTGTATAATGCTAGATGTATGTTAGGAACATTGCATCTTATATGTTATGAACGGAGGCATGTAAGCTTGTGTTGCATATCCTGACACCTCGAATGTCCGTCTGATCCCAAGCGGAATCTGGAGGCGTCACAATATTAATTAATAATCATATAGTATAAAATTATTTTATATATAATTATATATATTATATATAATATTAAAAATCATATAAATAATATTTTATGCAATATAAAAAATTAAAATATATATATGAACCAGTCTGTCTGGTGTTAGAAAAAGGAAAATCGAAACCGGACCGATTTCGACTGGTTTTGAGAAAAATTGAATCAGTACCAGTACCAGACCCGGTACTAGTCCGTTCCGATTTACCGGTTCATTGATTGTTTTTTCACCTCTAGTTAAGATGAGATCAGTTAAGATGGTTTTTCTATCCAAATTATGAAAAAAAAAGGCTCGATGCATATAAGAGAGATAACACAAGATTACATATATTTGGGGTTGGAACTTAACACTATTAACCCGGGTTTCGGACTAGGTACCCGGGTATACCCGGACTGTAACCCAGGTCGGAACTTAGCTCGGTTATGAACCGGGTCGAAACCCAGAAATCTGGGTTCCGGACTTGACCCGATTTGTTTTTAATACAAAAATTCAACATAGTTATGATCTAAATAATATACCATCATGCTACATTCTTGCAGTGTCATGGTAGGAATCATTTGGGTTGGTTTTGGACTCTTCAGCAAAATCAATTAAACATCTCCATTTGACTTCGTATTCTGGTTGGCATCAAGCCTCCCATTCGTTTAAAATAATATGGGTGCACATAATCAAACGACTCATTCGTTTGCCTTCCAAAAAAGACTATCTCAAAAGTATAATTTACAAATAAATGAAATAAGAAACATCAAAACATTCAAAACATTCAAACCATGAAGAAGGAAAAAAAAAATCAGATTCCTTGTTTAAAGGTACCCGGACCTAGTGTACCCGGGTTTGGTTATCCGGGTACCAACCTAGGTTTGTTTAGTGTTCTGGACCGGGCTGAGAAAAAAATTGGCCTGGATGAACATGCCTATTGACACTATTAAAACATAGTGCACTACATACACTAACAACATGCATTAAAGAAATAGTACATACACTAGCAACATGCATTAAAAAAAGTTAATAATTATTATTTAGATTTAAATAAAATTTGATAAAAAATAATATTGATCTAAAAAAATTTAAAAACAAAACTTCTTAAAATCTTTTAAAAATATGAAGATTCTCTTCTAATCCCATCTAAACTTCTTGAGTCTTCTTAAAAGTTTGAAAAAAATAGTTTTCATATTTTCTTCAAGTTCATAATTTTGCATCCAAAATATAAAAATGTGTATACATATATAAAACAGAGTAGCTGCTAAGCGGTCCATCCGCTTTATGCACATTAACAGCCCACCAATGGCTGGGCGCCGCATCAGAAATAACATTATAATCTGCCTACACTCTTTCGCACAGGATAGACTTGTAAAACAATTCAAACACTTACCAACGGCTACATGAGTTCATCTTCACTCCCACGTGCGTCGATCGACCAGCAACGCACCATTGCCAAAATCTGCCGCCAGAATCCACCGCCACCAGTCCACCACTTGAAGGCCGTCGTTGTCCTCCTTGGTCCTTTAGAGCAAACACTGACTTCATCAAAAACCAGTCCAGTAATTTGAAATTCGTTGCCCACTACACTGCCGTTGGTCCGTCCGTCGCCCACCATAGTTGCTCGACAATTCTAACAGTTGTTCATGGCTGACTCCAGTGACCTTGGTCATCCAGAGGTCTTTTTCTTCTTTTTTACATTATAAATATTTACACTACTAGTGTTTGACAAAATGTTTGAAAGAGTTCACTTCACATTATATTTTGAGGATCTAGCTTGGCTTTCAGTTTAAAGATTGAGAGATTTTACATTATAATTATTTACACTACTAGCTGAGAGATTGTTGATTTATTTGAAGAAAAAAAAATATGGAGAATGAACTATATTGTATTTTTTCTCAGTGTTGATACCAGGACAACACTGTCCCACCTTGTATTTTTGTGCTTATGCAGTCATGTAGTAGAAGTTTAAAATATATTTACATGAGAATATTTACAAAGAAAAGAAAGTGTAAAATAAGAAAAGAAAGTGTAAAATATTTACATGAGAATATTTTTTCTCAGTGCTTATGCAACCATCTCTTTCATAGCTTTGTTGATTTTTACACTTTAAGAGTGTAAAGATATTTTCATAACTTTAGTATATATTAATTATGACATGCAGCAAGAGTTGTATATATTGTCCCCGCTTGCTTGTAAATTTTCTTAATTCCTTTTTTACGTTTTGGTTTCCCAGATAGATATAAGATATAGCTAGAGAGAGGGAGAGAGATATATATATATATATATGAAAATAAGAGCTAAAAAGTAACTGATAGCTTTGTTGATTTTTCATTATGGAGTTATAATCATGCTCTTCTTTATTTATTTTTAGCTTTGTTGATTTTTCATAACTAATGGATTTATAATCATGTGGTTTTGTATTGAAGGAACCAATTTATAATATTGATAGTGATGAACTTGAGGCTGAAAGTGAAGACATTCAATGTGATGTGAATGTTGAAGATAGTGTCAATGTCGAAGATGGAGTGAATGTGATTCCCTCTTCAAGTAGTGGTCCGTTAGAGCCATTCATTGGTATGATATTTGAGGAGGTCGAAGACGCCCAAGCATTTTACAAGGCATATGCAAGGCGACAAGGATTCGCAATCCGGACGAATCATACTCGATTGTCGAAAGATGATAAAACTCTTTGTGCAGTAGACTATGTTTGCACAAGGGAAGGATTTCGGCGAGTAAGTCGGAAAGACACAGATCGACAACTCCCTGAACCCGTTGAGACAAAGATTGGATGTAAGGCAATGATGAAAATAAAGAAAGATGGTGAAAAGTGGATAGTCAACAAGTTTGTGGTTGGACATAATCATATTCTACTTACACCGAGAAGTACTAGCTTCCTTCGTGGGCATAGGGGAGTTACTAAAGTCCAAAAAAAACTTATTATGACTTTGAATGAGTCCGGTGTACCGACAAGGAAAATAATGTCGGTATTGAGTAAAGATTCAGGTGGTGAATTTAATGTCGGTTGTATTGGCAAGGATGTAGAAAATTACTTAGGAAGCAAAAGGAGGAAAATATTTGAAGAAGGGGATGCACAAAGGTTATATTCATTCTTTCTTGATCGACAACTCAAAGAACTTGGGTTTGTTTTCTCCATGCAAGTTGACAAGGATGGGAGTATGGGAAGCTGTTTTTGGGCTGATGCGAGATCAAGAGCTGCATATCAATATTTTGGAGATATTGTTACATTTGATGCCACTTACCTTACCAATATTTATAAGATGCCATTTGTGCCATTTTCTGGAGTTAATCATCATCACCAGACCATAATGTTCAGTTGTGCTTTGTTGGTTAATGAAACGGGAGAATCATATACATGGTTATTGAGAACATGGCAAAAGGCAATGCTTGGGCGTGCCCCTTCAACGATAATTACCGATGATGACAAGGCGATGGCTAAGGCAATTGTAGAGGTACTCCCGAATACAACTCATAGGTTGTGCTTGTGGCACATATTACAAAAATTTTCCGAACACTTGGCCCATGTATACAACAAGTTTCCGGACTTTCAGAAAGATTTTCGTCATTGCATACATGAGACAATTACTACTGATGAGTTCGAACAAGAATGGGTTTTGATTGTGGTGAAGTATGACCTAGGAGAAAATACTTGGCTGCAAAATCTTTACAGCCGACGGGATAAGTGGGTACCGGCCTACTTGCGTTCGACATTTTGTGCTGGTATGTCAACAACTTAGAGGAGTGAGAGCATGAACAAATTTTTCAAAGATTATGTTCGTTCAGGCACTATGGTTAGTGACTTTGTGCATCAGTATGAGAAAGCTATAGATGCACGTTACTTTAAAGAGAAAGAAAAGGATGTGCGGACAAAATCTACGAGGGCGATAATGAGGACACCTTTTAAAATTGAAGAGGAGGCGGCGATTGTTTATACAAGAAAGTCTTTTACGATCTTCCAAGATGAGCTGTTCAATAGTCTACGGTACCAAGCAAGAAAATTGTATGTGAGTGGTGAGGCCAAGACATATGGAGTGACTGCCCATGGTAAAGAAACACCTATTTACCACGTGACTTTGGAGGGTGATGAAGGACATGCTACATGTACATGCTATATGTGGGAGTTTATGGGGATTCTTTGTAGGCACATATTATGTGTTTTTGGCAAGAAAGCGAAGTTAAATATATTGCCACAACATTATGTTCTAGATAGATGGACTATTAATGCTAAGAGTCGACCCATTCCCGACATACCATGTTCTGATGACCAAGTGCGGCAAGGATAAGATGAGGCTACGATGAGAAAAAGCAAGTCAATGATACGACTTTATGACATTGTTGAACTTGCATCACAGTCAGCTAAAAAACACAATCACTTTACACTTGCTTTGGAGAAGGTTCACAAAGAGTTGCATGCAATGGAAGATCATGTAGAATGTTCACAAACGATGCCCACCAATGAATGTATACCATCTAGAAGTCAAGTTATATCGAACTTTTCACAAACGGTGCAGGATCCTCCACGGGTGCCCACAAAAGGGTGCCCACAAAAGGGTGCCCAAAGTCTTTGAGAGCGAAAAACCCAAAGGAAACACAAACAACAAAGAAAAGACGTTGTAGCATTTGCAAGAATGAGGGACATGCTAAAAATAATTGTCCTTCAGTGAGGTATAGTAGCCTTGTACTTATTTGTATTTTGCTGGTTTTTAATTAACGAAACTAATAAAGTTTGTTGTTATTTTTGTAGGGATTTTGGGCCAACAACTGACAACATATCAGAACACTTGGATTCATAGTTTCATTTTGAATATATCTTGTATGTGATATATTCCCTCTCTTTAGCTTAGCTATATCTATATCTTGATTGTTTTAGAAATATAAGAAATTTGAGGACCTTGTGATATGTCCAAGAATGTTTTTGAGAACGGCAAGGAGAAGCTGTTTTTGGGTTTGAGTCAGACAAGGAGGTGCCGAATTATGTATTCGAGGCAACTGAAGAAAGCTTTTGGAACCATATTGTATTTCTTGTATTTATATTGTATGGTATTGTATTTATTACAGAAAATGAACTATATTGTATTTATTTCTAGACATCTTGTACTTCTATTGGAACCATCTTCTATTTATTTGGAATTGAATATTTCAGTTTGAGAAAATATTGTGATGTGCAATATTCAACTGTTAGGACATAATAAGATATAGTCATTACATTAATAAAAGTAGTCATTACATTAAAGTACACCACATTACATGAGTCGTAGCACTGACTGAGATCCATTGTAATTTTTTGGATACATAACAATTACACCACAAACTACTATAAAAAATAACCATGACAACATTAACACTTTTAAGACTCCCTTGTACTTCTTCTCCATTGCTTTAAATTTGGATTCTTCGATGCATAGCCGCTCATTAAGTACCCTGTCGTTCCTCCGTTTAGCTAACTCCAAGGCCGTCTTACAACAGTTGTTTTACTCTTTTTGGAGATCAATCCACTCAAAAAATTCACATTTTTTACCCATCTTATAGTTTGGGCAATTGAAAAATCTTCTACCAAAACTATTAGATTTTCCAGAAATATGTAGCTTCGCTTGACAGCCACAGTAGCAAAGTGGTCTCTCAAAGCTACCTTTATCTTCCCCTCTTGCAGTCCAAGAACTTGAACTAGAATGAGAGCCCGAACTTCTCCTTGACTGTCATCATATTGAAAAGTCATTAATTTTAGCAATGCTAATAGATGGTGTATAAAAGAAACTATCATGTTGGTGCCAAAAAAATTATGTTATACTTTAGATCTGTGCAGTTTTGATTAGAGGATGGCCATCACCATGGTCATCAATTCAATATTGTTTCCCGCAAATCACCATGGCACAAAAACTGTTAGTGAAAATTTTTGGTTAGAGGATGGCCATCTAGAGGTCAAAAATTGGGTTTTGGCTGATTTAGAACTCTGTCCATTTAATATTGCACACTACTGTATTTTTGTGTCCTTGGATTAATGCACACATGATGAGAATCTCATGGAATCAAAATGACAAAATGATATATTTAGATGGCCAAAGAGAACATGTTACGTACTTGGATAAAGAAAACCCAACCAAATAATAATAATTATATATAGCCAGCTAATAAAAAGAAAAAAAATCCATGGTGAAAGTCAATATTTAAGTTGGAATCTTGGATAAGATAGGCAACGTTGAAGCTTATTGCTTGTATTTAAGCTGGAATCTTGAAGCTTATTTAAGCTGGAATCTTGAATATTGAAGCTTTATTAATGGCTTTATTACAACAAACAACGTTGAAGCCTATTGCTCGTATGCCTCCTTTTCAAAAGCCGAACATAATCTTACCAATTCAAACTTGATTTATTAATACCAAACAGCTCACATGGATCGAAGCCTATTGCACTTCATAAGACTAACCATCATCGTTACATGTACATTGGTATACAATGGTATACAAAAAACAATTGTTACATTAACACCTACACTTAGTGCTACATTAACACGTTAATATTGACACCTAGATTGTTAATAGACCCATGCCAACACTAATACAATGTCAAACCGACAATTTGATCAACAATTTGATCCACTTTGAGCATAATTTTTCATCTTAGAACTTTTATCAAACACTTTCTGTGCATCATGTTTTTTTAGGCTTCCAATCGGTTTCTCCCCTTTCTTCTTCACCCGTTTACATTAACACTTACAAGCAAGCACCAAATTCACACTTAAAAGAATCAATCATCTCACACAACATTGCTTATTGACAAATCATCATTCTCGTTTTCTATTTAACCTGTGAAAAGGGCAAACCAAAATTTAAACCAGAGATCTTACCGTTTTCTCTAGAAATGGAGCTCCCTCCATGCCACCGTCTGGGTAGAGCTTCGTTGGGGGTTGAGTTGCCGCCGGTAGGAGTTTCGAGTTCCGTCGTGGGGTAGAAATACCTCAGGTATGAGAAATACTGTCTGGGTCGAGCTCCGTTTGGGAATGGGATGGAGGGGATGGGGGATGGAGGGGAAGACGACGATGGAGTGAGACAAAATATTCTGCACAGGTATGAGAATACCGTCTGGGTCGAGCTCTGTTTGGGAATGGAATGGAGGGGATGGGGGATGGAGGGGTAGACGACGAACTGGAGTGAGACAAAAGAACACGGGAATAGCAGATTAGCCGTCCATTCGGGTGTAGGCAGATGTAGACTAAGTCAAATAAATTGTATACGTGGCAGCCAAGTATTAGTGGGCTGTTTATTGAAGAAGATCGGACTGACCGGTCACCAGGTATTCTCTACATAAAAAACCAAAAAAATACCACCTGAAAATTAAAAATTTGAAAATATGAGTTAAAAAATATAAAATCCAAAAAATCTATTCTTATAAAGTGAAGGAATATGAAATTAAATTACGTCTATAATGTATTTTCTTATAATTATAAACAACAAAGTGTATAATATATAGATTTATATACACATAGGCATGTATGCAAGCATCCTTATTGTTGAAGACATGTTTCGCACGCCGAGTTATTGGGCTCAATTACTTGCAACACAGAGAAGATGAGGGGCTCGAGGTTGAAAGGTCACTTCCGATGCCTAAGTTAGATTTTTGTTCCTTGGAGAGAATTCTAGTAAACAAGAGAACATAAGTCTCGAATTCTAAGCTGATGTCTGGCTTTTATAGTGCTCGTCAAGAGGGTACTTTGTATCTCATGTTAGAGGCCTTGGTTTCACGTACGAGATACCATGTTGTCGTCTTTAATGAGGAGTGGCCTCATTGGGCCATGCCTTGATGGCAGGTGGGTGGGTTCAGCCATCTTCCGTGCGCTCTATCAGTGACAGGGGATTTTGTCGTGATTTCCGTCCATATCCTGTATCCAATCCTTAAATGTAGCGTGGCTCTGGCACAACATGCTTCTACAGGGCAGTGTTAGGGTAGGTGGCATCCTACCTTTCCATGTCACCCAACTTCCTGCCTAGGCCCTAGGCCTTCTTCTCCCTTACACAATTCATGGGCCGATTGTACTATTGAACATTGGGGCCTCTAGGATAAACTTGGCCCAGCCAAGGAGGGATGTAAATATCCCAGCCAAGTTGGTCTAGCCCAATAGGGGATGCAAACATCCCTTTCAGTTACTCCATCAATTCCTACTGTACGCGTATAGTGGGAATTATTATTATTTTGTTTTCTTTTCTTACTCCTTTTTTTTTTGTGTCTAGCGTCTTTTGGCATCTGACGTGGGGGGTTGCTTGTAATCCGCATCTGTCTGTTTTCCCATGTTTGAGGTTGTGATGGCTCGATCCCATGTTCCTTCATGTGAAAGAAATCGCAGGACCTGTCACTTTTTCGTCTGGGCAGCTCGATCATCGTAGTTGCCTAATTAAACCCCAAGCCCCGTATGACTTTTACCTTCTTGCTTTCTTAAATCTCTCGCTCCCATTGTTAGGGGTGGAAAATTGTGTTTTTAGGTCGTGTTCGTGTCATGTCAAACCATGAACATTGACTATAGAGGTCAACCCAAACTTGATCCATTAAGCTTAACGTGTGAAACTCTCAAACCCTAAAACAACCCATTTAGATAATGGGCCATGTCGTGTCATCCATTTTAACCTGTTTAATAATCAATTAGAAATAAATTAACACAACACAACCCATTTAAACCCGTTTCATGTAAATGGGTTAAACTAACACGCATAACTCATTTAAACTGATTAACATATTTTTGCATAAAAATTAAAATCTATATTTATTAGTAACAACAATATCTTAAAATATATATATCAATATTTTTCAAATGTTAACATATAATAAAACCAAATTACAATCAATATAATAACAAATATGAGCATAAGTCTAAAATTACAATCCTAAAAATAAAAACATAAGCATACTGAGAAATACAAATATTACAACTTAACAATAATTAAATTTTAATTTTGAAATAAAATCTAAATGGGTGAAAACGGGTTGATTTTGTGTTAAGTGGGTTGACTCGTTATTAACCCGTTAATAAATCGTGTCTTAATGGGTCAACCCATTTTGACCTAAACTAGTTAACGTCAAACTCAAATCCGATAATTTAGTGTCGTGTTCCTATTAGGTTCACAGGTCGTGTCACATATTGTCACCCCTATCCGTTGTGACTCTCGTTTGCTTCCTCTCTTCAATTCTTCTCAGTTTTCTTCCTTCCTGTTCACCTTCAAACCCTTTCCTTTGTCATCCCCCTTCAATGGCACCATAGAACACCTTGTGTTTTGCATCTTGGGGTTCTCACTCAACCCGTTTGAAAGGATCTTCTAGAGTCCATGGGGGCCTGTTTTCTATCGAGGTCCGTGACCAATCTTAGTACTTCGATGGGTATCACTGGTCCTTGGTGGTCACTTCTGCGGACTTGAGGTCGTTCAGGTCCACCGTCTTTGAGGCTCCAGCTAATCGCAAATGGGTCATTGACTCGGAGGGTTTTTCCACAAAGGTGGGACTATACCCCTCGATGTTCACCAATGGACTGCGGCTTCCTTTCTATCGCTCGGTTCGAGAAATCTTGGACTTTATACACCCTGTTCCATCGTAACTTCACCCCAACGCATAGAGGATTTTGTTATGCTTTTGCGTCGTTTGGCGCATGGTCCTAGGACCTATAGGCGAATGTTACCTGGGCTTGACTGCCAGAGAGTTTATGTTCACGCACAGAGTGCTACGTTAGGGAGATAACCTGTACAACTTTCGCTCAACCTCAAGATACAAAGTTGCTACCTGGAGTCTCTCTTCTCCCATTTCAAAGATTGGTTCAAGCAATTTTTCTTTATGATGGGAAAAGGGTGGGAGTTTCCCTCCAGGGAGGATGCTCATCGCGAGTTCTGCATTCGCACTGTTTGGAGAGTTGTGTCAAACGACAAGAAAATTTTCTTGGACTTAGCCAAGTAGGAGCAAGCTCGGCTGGAGGCAGTTTATGCCAAGGTAGAGGCACACCCAGATGAGGTCCATTCTAGCGCTTTGCTTACCAGGACCAACATAGACCGATTCTTGATGTCGCCAAATCAATCTCATTTTATCGGGAGACGCCTCTCGGGAGGTCAATCCTCTTCACGGGGGTGGAAGCGGCCTCCCAGTGTTGGAAGGAGAGGAGAAAAAACCTCGGACAGAGGTAGAGGAGGCCCAGGAGTTTTCGGGGTCAGGTAGCAGCATCATCATCTCCGAATCACAAAGGCGGCCTCTAGGGGCCAATCTTCCTAGGTTCTGTCCATCTCAAAGGTTGCGGAGCTAGTTCGTGAATAGCCGCATTCCTTAGGTGGTGTTGGCTTTTCTCGGGTTGGACAACACCCCTTCCCACCACCATCAGTGTTTCAGTCTCCTACCTCGCCGGGCAATGCAGAGCCCGTGGGGATTCTCAGCCAAAGGGAGGAAGAGCTAGAGATGGTCTTTTTCCTGGCCTTCCTTAACCACCCCAGGAATTCCTATGTTTTCATTCCACCGCCTGAGGTTCCCCTCAAGATGTTTCCTTCCCTCAGCGCTAGAGACTTTGAAGTGATGGTTGATGCTGGGACGGTAGAGTGCTCGGGCGATACCAAGAGGGTTGCTTCTCCACACTCCGATTAGGCCACGGGGTTGTCTCCAGGCTGTTCCCAAGCTGTTGATCTCAACGAGGATAGGGTTTCCATCCCCGATTCCCCGTTCTGCATGTCTCCTAAGCTTGAGGTTGTCTCGCCAGCGGTCTTAGAAGAATTTATTGAGGTGGCTCCCACCTTAGCCGACATGCGGATGTAGGGAGAGCACAGGGTTGTTGGTGTTATCTCTACCACCTGATCCAACCTGGGAGCTAGCAACGCCAAGGCACCACGGGAGCCAGGGCCAGTGACTGAGGCTGTCGCCCCAAGGTGTTCGAGCGGGTTGCCTCCGCTTAGTGCAAAGTTGGGGGATGCCCCTGCTAGAGGCAGCTGCTGGGCATGAAGTTGAGGGGAAGTCCGAGCAGAAGTGTGTGGTTGCCCACGAGGCTAAAAGAATGCCCATGTTGGAGACCACAGCTGGCCTTGAGACTAAGGGGGTGCTCAAGCATGAGACGGTAGTCGAACACGAGGTTGAAGGAATGCTTGTGCCAGAGACTATGGCTAGCCGTGAGGTTGAGGGAACAACCGAGCTGGGGTTGGCAGAAGGTGTCGACGCAGCGAGAACATCCAGGCAGACGTTGAGAGAAGGCGCCATAGATGGTGCTAGAATGTCGCTCGTAGGGGGTGAAAATGCTTCTCCCTATGTCTCTTCCTCGCCCCTTTGGCAATTAGGGCATTGGGGCCAGACCTCCAAAGTTGGAGGAAGTGAAGCCCCACGGGGCAGCTCGGGCTTTGATCGAGCCTGGACCAATGCCATCAGTCGGGATGCTGACAAGTTAAAGGCTTTATTCTCCTCGGTACGGTTGTCCTTCCTCAAGTTGTTACAATTTTTGTATTTTCCTTTCTCGATTTGCCCCTTACTTTGTCTAGTTCATTTTTCCTTCTAGGGTGTTAACTAGCTAGCTGCCCTGATCATGGATGGCAGGGAGTGCTGGAAGAAGAAGTTTGGGCGCTACGTCCCCTCGCCATCCTAGCCTACATAAAGGTCCGTCAGACGAACAAGGAAAGGGATGAAGCCGAGGTGGCCTTTGCCCAGATGTGTCAGCAAGGGCAAGAAGAAGAAGAAGACTGCCAAGCTTCCTTGGGAAATGGTCATCCTTCAAGGCGACTTGGCCAATGCCTTCTCGAGGTCAAGCTCTTAGAGGAGGAGCGGGACAACTTGCACAAGTCAATGGATCAACAGGAGGCGGGGTTGGAGGAACTCCGAGCATCGTGTCACCACTTCAAGTTGAGAAGGACAAGCTGGCTAAGCAACATGACTGGAATGTGAGGTCGTATAACTGGTTGGAGAAGACTTGGAAGCTCAAGTCATCCCTCCTTAAGGCTCAGGTTAAGGATGTGAGAGACCTGGAGGTCTAGTTAGCCGTAGTCGGGGTTGAGCTGCTGACGTGAGACCAGCGGGTGGAAACCCAGGAGTTTGAGTTACCTGCTTCACAAGGTGAGTTGTCTACCCGGGACTTAGAGATTGAAGCCCTACAGGCTGCCCTAATAGATCCCTGTTTGTCCTCACAAATTATTGAGGTGAAGAGGATTTGTGACCTGAACTGGGGTTACGATTACAAGAAAGGCTTAGATAGGCTGAGGGATCACTTTTTGGAGAATCCCCAGACTGACAACCTAAGGACCCTCAACTTGATATCTCTTCAAGTGGATGGTGTGACCCTACGCCACGCCAACACTATAGGCCATAAGCAAATGCCTGATGCTTTCTCAGATCTTTCAGAGTCGCCCAACTCGCTTATGTTGTTTTTTTATTCTCATCCGTTCATTTTCTTGTTTATGTAAGTAAGGCCGATTTTCTTCAATATACATGTTGAAATATTCTTACCTGACTCATTCACCTTGTTTTTTTTCCCATCCTCTTCCTTTTGACTTTATGCATATAAGTTATTTGTTTCCACCTTTACGCTAGTGAGAGGGGTTGGGCAGTTAAGTGACTTGACTCGCCTGCTATGCGCGTGAGTGAGGTCGCGCAATAGAATGATGTGTCTTGCCTGTTGATAGTGTGAAGAGGTCGAGCAGTCGAATGACTTGTCTCGCTCGTTGAACGCGTGAGTGAGGTTGGGCAGTCGAATGACTTGTCCCGCCCATTGAACATGTGAGTGAGATTAGGCAGTCAAATGACTTGTCCAGCCTGTTGAATGCAAGAGGGAGGTTGGACTGTCGAATGACTTGTCCTGCTTGTTAAACACGTGAGGGAGGTCGGGCAGTCGAATGATTTGTCCCCCCATTGAACGCGTGAGGGAGGTTGGCGATCAAATGACTTGTCCCACCCATTGAATGCGTATGCAAGGTCGGGCAGTTGAATGACTTGCCTCGCCCGTTGAGTGCGTGAGTGAAGTTAGGCAGTTGAATAACTTGTCGTACTGGTTGATTGCGCTAATGAGGTCGAGTAGTCGAATGACTTATCCTGCCTGTTGAACACGTGGGTGACTCGACTTATGGGATACCCTACGACACCAAACACGTAATTTGAGGAAAAGACAATTTATTCATAATCTTTCAATGTTTGTTAGTACGTGAGTACATTTAAAAAATATTTTTGCAAGTGCTTCGTGTTCCAGGGTGTTGGCAGTTCATTTCCTTGTGAGTCTCAAAGCCAATAGGAACCCGGTCTATGTTAGCCAATAGGAACCCGGTCTATGTTGGTCTTGGTAAGCAGAGTGTTAGAATGGACCTCCTATTGGTGCACCTTCCACCTAGGCATAAATTGACTCCAGTCGAGCCTGCTTCTGCCTAGTTAGATCCAAGCAAATTTCCTTGTCGTCCGGCATGACTCTCCAAATAGTGCAAATGGGGAACTCGCGGCGGGCATCCTCCCTAGTGAGAAACTCCACCCTTCTTCCATCGCAAGGAAAAGTTGCTTGAGCCAATCTTTGGCATGGGAGAAGCAAGACTCTAGGCTGGCAACTTTCTATCTTGAGAGTGGAAGCTACACAGGTTACCACCCAAATGTAGTGCTCGGAGCGTGAATAGAAACTCTTTGGTAGTCAAGTTTGGGTAACCTTTGCTAGTGGGTCCCAGGACCATGCGCCAAACGATGCAGCAGCATAGCGAAATCCACCACGCGCTGGGGTGAAGTTGCAACGGAGCTAGACAGAGAAAGTCCAATACTTCTTGGATCGGGCGGTAGAAAGGAAGCCGCAGTCAATTGGTGAACATCAAGGGGGGACAGTGCCACTTCATGGCAAAACCCTCTGGGTCAACAGCCCCTTCGCAATTACCAGAACCTTAAAGATGGTGGAACGAGGCTCTCCGAAAGAGGACCTGAATGACCTCAAGTCCACGAAAGTGACTGCCGAGGACCAATGATACCTATCAATGTAATGAGACTCATTGCGGACCTCGGGGGAATCCAACCCCAAGGATCCTAGAAGGTCCCTTCGAATGGGTTGAGTGAGAACCCCAAGAAGCAAAACAGGAGGTGTTCTTACAAGCCATTGAAGGGGAAGATGAGGGAAAAGGAAAGGGTTTGAAGGTGAACGAGAACGAAGAAAATTGAGAAGAACTGAAGAGAAGAAGCAAACGAGAGTCACAACGGGAGCGAGAGATGTAAGAAAGCAAAAAGGTAAAAGTAGTACATGGCTTGTGTTTAATTAGGTAACTACGATGATCGGGCTGCCTAGACAAGAAAGTGACATGTGTCATCAGAAATGAAACGATAGATTCATAGGTCCTGCGATTTCCACTGCATGAGGGAACGTGGGATCGAGCTGTCAGATGCAACCTCCAAAGTGAGAAAATAACAGATGCGCGTGACAAGCAGCCCCCCACGTTAGATTTCATAAGCCGCCAGACACAAAAATAAAAAGGAGGGGAAGCAAGAAAAGAAAACAAAATAATAACAATCCCCTTTGTATGCATATAGTAGGAATTGTCGAGGTAATTGGAATGGATGTTTGCATCCCTATCGGGCTAAGCCAAGTTGGGAGGGATATTTACATCCCTCCCTGGCTGGGCCAAGTTTATCCTACAGGCCCCAGTGTTCAATAGTATAGTCGGCCCATTACTTGTGTAAGGGAGAAGGGGGCCCAGTGCCTAGGCGGGAAGCTGGGTGATATGGAAAGGTATGCCCTGCAGAAGTACGTTGTGCCAGAGCCATGCCGCATTTAAGGATTGGATACGAAACATGGATCGAGATCATGGCAAAACTCATTGTCACTTACAGAGCACATGGAAGGTGGCTACACCCACACACCAGCCACCAAGGCATGGTGTGGGGAGGCCATGCTGCATTAAAAATGACAATGTGGTATCTCCTATAGGATATCAGGGCCTCTATCATGAGATACGGAATACCTTAATCTCGACGAGCAATATAAAAGCCGGAAGTCAAGCTAGAATTCAGAATTTATATTCTCTTGCTTATTGAAATTCTCTCCAAGGAACAAAAATCTAAGTTTGGCATAGGAGGTGACCCTTCAATCCCGAGCCCCTCATCTTCTTTGTGTTGCAGGTAACTGAGCCCAATACTCGGTATGCAAAACACGTCATTAACAGTCATCATTGCATACATTAATATGACCCCTACAAAATAGAATTTCTGGTTTTTCCACTGTACATAACTGATGCGATATTTCTATTGTTCTCTTTTTCTTATGAGCACTACTACACATCTCGAATAAACATCCTGAATAGGCTATTTCACTTATTTATTTATTTTTCATGTATTTTTTTAATCATCATAAACATTTTTAAAAAAAAATAAAAAATTTACAATATCATTAAAAAATACTTCCTTAATTACTAAGTAAAAAAAAAAAAAATCATTCGGGACACAAATTCGGGATACATTTTCGGGACAAAAAGTATTTCTCTTTTCTTATAATTGGACGGCCATCTGATTTGGTTAGGCGACTAGAAATACGATTTCTATTCACACAGTGCGATTTCGCACAATTAATTTAAATGGAAAAAGATTTAATAACTAATATGTGATAAACTAGTTTTTTTTTTTAATTTTTATCTTATTTCTAATTTCCTCATATCACGACTGAGGTGAACCCAAAAACATTGAGAATTATTAAAGTCGTTCGACTATCCTATTTGTAGCCTCAGAAAGATCTTCGTAAAGCTTCATCCCATAAACAACATCTTTCGGGATTTTATCCCCATAGCTTCCGATCTTCGAATGGCATTTCAGCTCGAACTCGAGGGCTTCGTTCACCAACATTTCAGCTTTGTCGTACTTGCGTTTCTCCAAACTCGAGGTCGCCGAAGACAGCTCTTTATATGCAGATGAAAAACCTCGGCCGCAATCTTCGAACACATTCTTCATGGTTAGATCTGCGGTTCCGGAAGCCAGCTCTGACATGTTTGTTGACAAGGTCATTGCGTGGTTTTGCAGGCAGTTCAACATTATCACCGCGATTCCTACTCTGTCTGAGTTTTTGGAACGTCGGTCGGATTTCAGACACTGGATGCATGTGGATGGTACCTCCGCATTGTGGCATTCGATTTCGATCAAGTTGTCGTTGCCTCTAACGGGATTAAGAGCTTGGCCAAGCAGCAGTAGCGGGACTGGAGTTAGCAGAAGTTGCAGAACGATGAAAACTGTGAAGGAAGTAGTCATGGTTTTCTCGTTTGAAGACAGTAGGTCTTATTCTCTATTCTCTCAACGTTTTATAGGCGAGCCTCATATAAAATAAACAGAAACTCTTTGAAACGGCAATTCCGTTCTCATGCAGTTAACGGCCACAAATAAAATGCTGACACATCAGCAACCCACACAAAAGTTACCTGAGCGCATCCCATGTTAATAAAAGAAAAGAAAGAGTAATATTACGTACGTGAAATACGTAAATATTATATAATCGTTTTAAAAAAAATAGAGTTTATAATTAAAAAATTAATTTTTTTTTTATATGAATCTTATATTTATTTATTTTTTTTAAAACGATTATATAGTACTTATATACTCGTGACAGTAAATATCATTACTCTAAAAGAAAAATTAGAGAAAACGTGTGAGCCACCGGGAGAAACAACTATTATTCTGAAAACACAAAAACCCACCCTACCCACACCGTTGCACACCTTCATACCGGCGGAGGAGCTCCGATGGCACTAATCCAACACTAAACAAACACTGTAAAATGACACTAAACACTTCCAGATCAGATTAAAAAAAAAAATCAAATGAGAAGATTATCAAACACCAAAAAAACCTGGGCATGAAATTGGTGTTAGAAGATATTCCTAAATCTGATTAATGATTATTTTTGAAGAAATATAGCTTAAAAACTTGTGTTTTCACTATAATTACTTTTTGGAAGAACATGATCAGTTCGGTGTGGGATGGACCAAATCATATTAAAAAAAAAAAAAAAAGCAATAAGGAGATTATCAAGCACCAAAAGTCTTGGCCATGAAATCAGGGTTAGAAGATATTCTCAAATTTGATATATGTTCCACAAATCAACGATGAGGATAAGAAAAAAATTTCTTGGGAGAGAGAGAGAGGGAGCGTTGGTTTCATTTCTCGTGGGTGTGAAAGAGAAAGAGGAGGGAGGGGGGGGATGGGTTTACGGGATGAAAGTTTTGTTCCTCTGCAGTGCACTGCACGCTTGTTAATCTGAGTTGTCTACATGGAACATCTCTATTGAACGCCGTTATTTAAGTGAAATCGGTTCAACCTGCATGAAAATATTCTCTTTAATTTTTTTAAATTTTAAAATAAAAATAATATTAAAAAATAATATTTTATTAAATTTATAAAAAACTATTTCATCTCATCATCTAAACCATTATAAGCCTTTTACATATTACCGTATGGTAGTATTTATGCGCCCTTAATTTATGCACGAGTCTTCTTTCACACGGTACGGTGAACGGGTTTTTTTTTTATTATCATAATTAAGGGATAAAAAAATACGTGAATAAGAGGTAAGAGATTCGATAAATACCATTTCTTAATTAACGTAGCAACAATATAGGGAAAAAAAAGAAATGGATACTAGAAATAAATAAGGCCTGCTTTGCATAGTGTCCATAGTAAATTGAAATAAAATAAAAATTAAAAATTAAATAAAATATTAATGTTATAATATAATTTTTTATTTTAAAAATTTTTAAAAATTGAATTAATTATTATATTTTATTTTAAAATTTAAAAATTTTATAATAATTATATAAGATAAGATGAGATATAATAATTTTACTAAACAATCAGGCCTAAATATTTCCTATCCCTTCCTCTTAGAGGGAGTAGCACAAAGTATCAATTTTTATATACTATTAGAAAGTGAGATTGTAATATCATGGTCGTACACCATAGCGATTGTAGCGATTATATTTAGGTCTCGTTTATTTTTACAAATAAGATGAGATGAAGTGAATTGAATTGAGTTAAGATAAAAATTAAAAATTAAATAAAATATTGTTAGAATATATTTTTTTAATATTATTTTTATTTTGAGATTTAAAAAAAATTAAATTATTTATTTTATTTATTTTAAAATATGAAAATTTAAAAAAATTATAATAATTAAATAAGATAAGATAAAATAAAATAAATTAAAAAATTTCTTAAAAACAAACAAGTCCTAGAGCAATCAGGACATGTGATCAGTCGCTTTGCCATTAGTATAAAACTGATCCTAGTCATGAATATCATTCATCACTCGCTATCTACAAAGTTACAAACTCAGCCCTTTGTTAATTAATGCCTACGTTATTTTCTGTCTAATGCCGAGCTCGAATTACGAAGCGTAACTGAAAGGTACGTAATGTCAAAGGAGTATGCGTTTCTGATCTACTTTTATCACCTTCTGAGTTCTGACAACAGTTTCGATTCCCTCTCATAACCACGTTATTTTTATGAGAAAGTCTACTTGTTAAGTGCTTAGTTTAGAGGTACTGACATTATGTAATGGGTAAAAAGGTGTAATGGAGCTTCGGTATAGTAAGTTTTTATAGGATGATTGTTGTAATTAAGAATGCTGTAGAATGAAATGCACGGTATGAATACAGTGAAGAAGATGCACACCAGGTGCTTGAGTAAATGCCAAAGGGCACAACTGTATTGATACGGGAGTAATTCGAGGGCTCCCCAACCTCCTACAAATTCCACTTTCTTCAAATATTCTCTCGTCCCCAATTCCACTACATTCCCTGCCTTAAGACGTTGCTCTAACAGAATTCCCATTAAACTAACTTGACCTCACAGCATGAAAATAAATGACAGATTAACAACTAATTGATAGATGAACGCACCGTTTGGAATAATTCCAAACGCTGCGTTTACAGGCCCCTTAATAATAAAAACAACATAAACGGTGCGTAGCACCCATCTATCGCTAATAACAACACCTATCTAAACGGTGCGTCTTGTTCTTCAAGTCCCAGACTCCCACGACATCGTTCCAGCTTCTCAACTACTTCAAGTTCACTTCTTCATTTCGACAACACTTGCACACTTGACTCCCGTACTCAGCTCCTGTCTTCCCCATATCATCTTGCCATTGATGGAGCCTTAACAATCTTCCCCTCTTCGGAAAACCTTGCCCACAAGGTGTGGGTAAAGGCCTCAAAGCTTCAACAGAAATTCCCAGGTGCTTTCCTCGGTAGGTAACCCATTCCATTTGACCAACATCTCTGTAACCGCACGGTCCCCTTGTTTTCTCACTCTTCTTTCTAAAATTTCTTCAGGTTCTGGTTGTATCTCTCCAGAAGAATCAGTGGGAGGAAGGACTGGAAGGATGGGAACTTGTGATCCCAACTTCTTCTTCAAACAAGAGACGTGAAATGTGGGGTGGATCTTGGAGTATTCGGGAAGTTTAAGTCTGTAGGCCACAGATCCGATCTTATCTTCAACCTGGGAAGGCCCGTAGTACCTTGGAGAGAGCTTCAAATTCCTCCTCAAAGCTAGGGTTTTTTGACGGTATGGCTGAAGCTTGAGGTAAACCCAATCTCCCTTTGTAAATTCCCTTTCCATTCTTTGCTTGTCAGCGTGATGTTTCATTCTTTGTTGTGCCTCTGTTAAATTCTGCTTTAGTAAATTAATGACTTGATCTCTGTTGTTGAGGAACTGATCTGCTGCTTCATTTGTGACTGTGCCTAGTATGTAAGATAAAAGTGTGGGTGGGGGATAGCCATAGACAGCCTGATAGGGAGTCATTTTGGTGGCTGTATGATAGGTGGTATTATACCACCACTCGGCCATTGGGAGCCAATGAGCCCATACTTTAGGTTTAGAACTAGCATAGCAACGCAAGTAGGCTTCCACACATTTATTCACTGCTTCTGTTTGGCCATCCGATTGCGGGTGATAAGCTGAACTGAAGTCCAGTGAAGACCCTTGTGCCGTGAAGAGGGCCTTCCAAATATTACTCCGAAAAATTGGGTCCTAATCTGACACCACAGACCTAGGGCACCCATGTAGCTTAAAGACATTCTTCATAAACTCTTTAGCTACTACTTGAGCAGTATAAGGATGGGCCAAGGGTATAAAATGGCTATACTTAGTGAGTCGGTCCACTACCACCAATAATACACTGAAACTCTTTGACACTGGTAACCCTTCTACAAAATCAAGTGATATATCAGTCCATGGCTGATTGGGATGGGGAGTGGCTGGAGTAACCCTACTGGATGTACTGTCTCATTCTTCATAATCTGACAAGTATCACACTCTTGAACCAACTTCTTGATGTCATTTTTCATTCCCTTCCAAAAAAAATCCATTTTGGCCCTCTTATAAGTTTTCAAGTATCCCGAATGGCCTGCTTGCGGGTTATTATGGATGAATTGCAACACTTTTTTTTTTTAAAATCAGAATCTTCAGGTAATATAATACGCCCCTTTCTTAGAATCACCCATTGTATCAAAGAATACCTTTTAGGCACATTCAGATTTGCCTTGAGTTGATCAAGCTACATAATCATCTCACTTGATTCTTGATAACTATGTCTTAACTCATCTAACCATGAAGGTTTAGGGAAAGAGAGTATCGCTGCACATTCCCCCTTGCTTAGGCCTTCCATCCTTCTTGAGAGTGCATCCGCCACCTTATTTTCTTTTCCCTTCTTATACTCAATAGAAAAATGATAGCCCATCAACTTAGCCACCCATTTTTGCTGCATTTCAGTCCTCATTCTTTGTTCCAACAAGTATTTCAGCTCTTCTTGGTCAGTTTTAATAATAAAAGTTTGACCAAGCAAATAAGTTCTCCATTTTTGAACTGCTGTCACAAGGGCCAAGAGTCCCTTTTCATACGTTGATAGCAACAAGGCCTTCCCCTTAAGCCCCTTACTCATATAAGAAATGGGTTGCCCCGCTTGCATTAAAACGGCACCCAACCCCATTCCACACGCATCACACTCAATAGTAAAAGGATTATTAAAATCAGGTAATCTCAACATAGGAGGCTGTGATACAGTCTGTTTCAGCTCCTCAAAGGCCTTCTTAGCCTTGCCATTCCACTCAAAAGAATTCTTTTTTAATAATTTCGTCAATGGGGCTGCGATGGTCCCGTATCCTTTTATGAACTTTCGATAATATCCCGTTAGCCCTAGGAATCCCCTTAGGGCCTTCACATTCTTAGGCTCGGGCCATTCTAACATAGTGGCAATTTTAGAGGGGTTGGCCATTACCCCTTTAGCATTAATGACATGGCCTAAGTATTCAATTTCTCCCACCAAACATGCACTTGGACCTCTTAGCAAACAATGAATTCTGTTCCAGCAGTGATAACACCTGTTTCAAATGGTTAAAATGTTCCCTTCGAGACCGGCTGTACACCAATATATCATAAAAAAAAACAAGCACAAATTTCTTCAAAAAAGGTTTGAACACATCATTCATCAACCCTTGAAACGTGGCCGGGGCATTAGTTAAACCAAAGGGCATTATCAAGAACTCGTAATGCCCTTCATGTGTTTGAAAAGCTGTTTTGGGAATGTCATCCACTGCCACTCTCACTTGGTGGTATCCGGACCTTAAATCAAGCTTAGAAAACACTACTGAACCAGCCAACTCATCCAACAGTTCATCAATCATAGGAATGAGAAATTTTACCTTCACGGTTTCTTTATTAAGTGCCCGGTAATCCACACAAAGCCTCCAACTCCCATCGGCCTTTCTTACTAGTAAAACAGGAGATGAAAAAGGGCTCATACTTGGTCTTACAACTCCAGATTTTAACAACTCTGCAACAATCTTTTCTATTTCAGTTTTTTGGTAATAAGGGTATCGGTATGGCCTATTAGCAGGGTATCGGTATGGCCTATTAGCAATGGGTTGAGTGCCCTCATTGAGGACAATTTTATGGTCATATTTTCTGGGTGGTGGTAACCCCTCAGGTTCCTTAAAAACCCCTCCCAACTCAGCCAACAGTTTGGTAACTTCAGGATCTAACACTTCTTCTTTTTGCTCTTTTACTTCTTGGGCCATGATTTGTAACAAAATTCCCCTACTCTTAGCCATGGTGGTCTTGAGCAGCTTGTGTCCATCTTCTATCACAGATGGGTTTAATTTTAACCCCTTCAATTCCACACTTTTTCCTCCATATGTAAAACCCATCAGTAACTTAGAAAAATTCCACGTTATAGTGTCTAAAGTAACCAGCCATTGAATGCCCAACACAATATCACAACCAGCAGGATTTAATAAATGAAGAGAAGGTTGGAACACCATACCTTGCACTTTTAACCTCACTTCCTTGCATACCCCACCGCTCCTCAAACTCTGTCCATTGGCCACCCTTACATTCAAGTTGCTGGAAGCATCAATAGGCAGCTTCAACCTAGTTATCAAAGTGGACTCCACAAAGTTATGTGAGCTCCTCGAGTCCACTAAGATTACGACAGGTTCTCCCATCAAAGTTCCTAGTAAACACATGGTACTCATGGTGGGTGTTCCTGTAATGGCTGCTAGAGAAATTTCAGGTGCTTCCACACTAGTCTCAGCCACTCCTACTATTTCATCTTCAGTGATCTCTACCACTACTGGTTCTTTTTCAGCTTCAGGTAAATCTTCATCCACTTGCATCAAGTAGATTCTAGGATTCTTGCATGTGTGCTGTGGGTTCCATTTCTCATCACAGTGGTAGCATAACCCTTTTTTTCTCTTTTCATTCATTTGAATGGACGAAACCTTCCTCGTTCCCCCCCACGGGTTTTGCCATTTAGTGCTGTTTCCTTCCCCCGAATATGGTCCACGGCTGTAACTTCCTCCTACCATTGGACTGATTTTATCTACCCCCACCTTGCTGGTTTTCTTGGAACTTGCAAGGTATTCTTCTTGTATTTTAGCCAATGTGTACGCAGCACTTAAACTAACCGGGTTGAACATGCGGATAGGAAGACGGATCTCATCTTTCAACCCACTTAGGAAACAATTCAGCTTGTGCACATCGGATAATCCCCTTAACCGATTAGAAAGGGCCTCAAACTGTGCTTGATAAATAGCTATAGAACCTGTTTGTTTCAAACGAGTCAGTGCCTCCATGGGGTCATCATAAGCTGTTGGTCCAAACCGAATTAGCAAAGACCTTGCAAAGGTATCCCAATCTCGAAACTGACCTCCTTCCAATGCCTCTTGGTACCACACAAGAGCTTCTCCATCCATATAATAGGAAGCCATGAGTAAATGGTGAGGTAACGGTGTTTGATGAAATTCAAAATAGTGATTGGCTTTAAAGAGCCAAGCTGCGGCATTATCACCATGGAAATGGGGAAAATCCAATTTTACTCCCCTCAGATTTGGCCTCCTGAGGTCATTTTGGTCATGGTCATTGTGGAAATGGATGTTTTCTTGGTGATGGTTTCTGTTTTGGGGAACTTGGTTATTTTGGGCTATGACAATGGTACGTACCAGATCATTTAACTGGTGTATGTCTGCTTTCAGGTCTTCCATTGTTTGATGATGGTGGATGTTCTGCTGCTGGATATCCTGAACCTGTTGATTGAGGGCTTCATATTGCTGATTTTTGGAGCGTGTATTATCGGCCATAGGAACTGCTGCTTGCTGATACCACTTTTAAGTGCTTAGTTTAGAGGTACTGTAATGGGTAAAAAGGTGTAATGGAGCTTCGGTATAGTAAGCTTCTATGGGATGATTGTTGTAATTAAGAATGCTGTGGAATGAAATGCACGGTATGAACACAGTGAAGAAGATGCACACGAGGTGCTTGAGTAAATGCCAAAGGGCAAAACTGTATTGATACGGGAGTACTTCGAGGGCTCCCCAACCTCCTACAAATTCCACTTTCTTCAAATATTCTCTCGTCCCCAATTCCACTACCTTCCCTACCTTAAGACGTTGCTCTAACAGAATTCCCATTAAACTAACTTGACCTCACAACATGAAAATAAATGATAGACCAACAACTAATAGATAGATGAACGCACCGTTTGGAATAATTCCAAACATTGCTTCTACAGACCCCTTAATAATAAAAACAACATAAACGGTGCGTAGCACCCATCTACTGCTAATAACAACACCTATCTAAACGGTGCGTCTTGTTCTTCAAGTCCCAAACTCCCACGACATCGTTCCAGCTTCTCAACTACTTCAAGTTCACTTCTTCATTTCGACAACACCTGCACACTTGACTCCCGTACTCAGCTCCTGTCTTCCCCATATCATCTTGCCATTGATGGAGCCTTAACACTACTTCACCGCTCGAAGTTGACCGTTCCATTTCACTACTGGATAATTTTTTTTAATAATTAAAAAAGTGATTTTAAATATATTAATATTTTTTTATTTTTAAAAATATTTAAATATATTAAAAAAATAAAAAATAAAAAAATTACTGAACGATACGTCCAGCTGTAATAATGAGACAACATAGTAGCCTCACTCTTATTTTATCTTTAGACGAGAATAAAAATAAAAATAGAGAAAAACCTTGGGAAATAAATACAAAAGGATAAGCTATTATACGTGTAATGTCCCAATTTAGTATTATAGTGAATGGGATCTAATTTATTTGAGGATGAGATTCTTATAATTTTTAATGATTTTAAATATATTTAATTCAACAATTATTAATCCTTTTGAAGTATAAATTCAAAGGTAGGTTTCAAGACTTCATTCATATTTGTTCTACATGTACGGTTCTATTCACATAATCCGTTTAATAATCAATTTGAGTTGGATTAATTCAAACTAACATGATTTATTTTATATAAATAAGTTAAGTTGACTCGTATATTTATTTTGATATGATTAATAAAATTTCGTTTATTTTATAAGAATAAGTATATAAATCATTCACAATTACAACTAAATTCATGATAAAATATTTCATAATTAATATCCAAATCAAGAATATATAAAAAAAAATTAATATAAAATGCTTTTAATACTAACTTGATAGTTAATACATACTAACAAAAAAAGACAATATTTCCAAGATATTAAGTAGTTAACTAATAATATCATCTTTACCTCCCGACAATATCATAGGCATAAATCTCAACGTTATAAAATTTGAAGATTGAAGGAGAGGGTCATTTTTTATTTTGATGAAGATAGAAGTTATTTGGTTTATATAGGTTGATAGCGGGCTTCTGCATTAATTCATAATTTACTAATTTATTAATCATATCTTATTGAATCAACCTTGTTTCAACTCAAGCCAATTTACATCAAATTCAAATCCAGTTATTTTGTGTCGTGTTGAACTAGAGACAATACTACAACAAAAATGTCATTTAGTGACGCTTTGGAATTGGTGATAGTCTCTAAACCGTCACTAAATCCAGATGAGAATTCGGCTAACGTTCAAATGTAGGCAAATTTATGTTAAGATATTTATGTGCGAATGTAATATTTTTTTGCTCCAATGTTCGAACGTTAGTTTGTGACATTTGAACGTTAGTGAGTGATATTCGAACATTAATGAGTGACGTTTGGACGTTGGATAGAGTATTTGGTAAATATGACTATAATTTAAATTTTATGTAGTTTTTAAATAAAATAGTGCATACTTTGTGAACAATTTTTTGTGACGGTTTCCTCTGTCACAAAAGACAAATTTTGTTTTAGTAAGATAATCTCATATATTGTGACTCCTAGTACTGTTCTGGTACTTTCAAATTTGTTCTATTTTGCCACATTGAGTGCACTGATCTGCATGCATCTATCATTTCTCTAAAACAATTTACCAATATTCTGTTAGTCAATGGAAGAAATATGTTAGGAAATGATCACCCGGTCCGAAGTAGTCCATAGCACGGTGTATTATTCCTTAAAAAACAGCCAATGGGCTAATCTTAACATGCGAAAACGGATTAATTGCCAAATTTTCCTTCTATTTTTTTTTTTTTTTTAAATTTTACCAACTTTGGTATTCTCAAACTCATGTTTATAGGGGTGGGATCTTGCATGCATTATGACTTAATAATATTATTTTGAAATTCTAATTGTCCCCCTAAGTATACAAACTATGCTGAAGAGAGCTTTCACAACAAATTACCAAATTTTCGTTTACGTTTGAACGGTATGATCAATATTCATTTCAACTATATTTTTTGTGACGATTTTTCTATCTTAATAAAACTATTTTTTTTAGAAAAATTGTACAATACGTTCTAACCATTTACTATTTTTACATTGAAACAAACTTTTGAGACTGAGAATTTAATATGGCACTGTGAGCTCTCTCCAACTTTTCCCTCATTCCCAAATGTTTATAGCCCACATTAATTTGAAGTTCTCTCTTTACATTGTGATACTCACCAATTAATGCCTCCAAGTATAAAAGCAGATCAACTAATTAACGTAGTGGGTGAGATTCCAAGGTCATTTCCTAAGGGATAATGGGTTTCATAAATTTTTCAATGCAAAAATGTATAAGAACGAAAATAAAATCGCAAGATAAAATGACTGGCTATGTTATGAATTTTCTATATGAAAAGGTATTTACAAAATTATGGTATGATTTATGGAATATGCACAGTGGTTGTGGGGAATATAGACGCTTGTATCTGATTCTGATTCAGTGAAAATTTTGTGTTTCATTTTGAAGATAAAAACATCAATGAGAATCCTTTATTGATTCAAGCTTCTGTTGTGCTGTGAGTCTACAACAGATTAAGAACAAGAAATTCCTCGAATACTCATATACAAATTGTGTTTATCATCATAATGAAGAGAATAAAATGGAATCCACATAAACCAAGTAGTTATCAAAGCAAATAAAAAAACCTTCCCCAGCAACCCAAGTTTCAAATATAGTCTCACAACATCATTTTGATGATGAATACGAGGCACAACAAAATCCCTAACAACTATTAGTGAGAGATTCAAGAAAATGAATAAAGAAAATCTTAGTGCTTTCCACAAACCGAATTCACCATCCTCTGGTCCTTCCATTCCTTTTATCCTCATCTCTATCGCCTCTTTCTCTCTCTATAATTGATTCTCCCTTAGTGTTCACGGATCTACCCCACAAGGGTTTTTTCTCTTTCCTCCCGCGGGTCTCTAGAGCCTTCACGTTGCCCCTTCTCTTTTCCTTCTCCTCAATACAAGGCTGACATCCCGTGTAAGAATTATGGGCCAAGTTTGGGTTTGAGCATTGTGCAGCCTTGGGCCAAGAATCCTGCACTCGAGTAATTTCAAGAGGTTAGTATGCCTTGCTACAAGGCCCATCATTAGTAGGTAAATGGGCTTAATAATCATTTTGCATATTAGTAAGACCATTTTTTCAAAATATTGTGTATCTTAGCATTTGAGACAAATATAACCTACTAAATCAAGTAATTCTGGAGGACAAATTAATCACAATCTCTCACTAATCACACCCCCCAACTAAGTTTTTGCTAGTCTCTCGCCAAATAAGTGATCAACAAATCATAAGGGATGTATTCCCATTTAAGCACTAATATATATATATATATATATATATATATTTGAACATTCTTATTGAGAATAAGATTTGTTGAGTCCAAAAATACTAAAATTAATTAGACCAGATACTTAGTTCCGAGGAGGAATTTATACATTAATTTGTCTAACAACCAAGATAGGTAAGTAGAAAAGGATACAACTTACAAATGAGTGCACACTTGTGTGTATAGAGTCCAAGGTTGACCACCAGAAGTCATTAAATGTCTTATCCATCGCATCTGATCTAGAAGGACCAAGTGATCTTACTCTAATTCAAAACTATTGTAATAGTGGCTTTCACGCTATTACACTTTAAAAGATCTTTTCTTTTCTCAAAGAACCCCGGTAGCAGGTAGCATTTTCCACTACACAACCTTTTTTTTTTTTTTTTTTAATATTTGAAGATCCTTGGCTTGTCCCTTTTCTCCATTGGTTTTCCTTTTCAGTCACGTTTCTTCCTAAGCCATTAGGATATGGTTCACTAGAGCTTTAAACAATTGCTAGTTTGATTAATTAATGGCACAAAGGTGTCGTTCTAGGCATTCTAAGTGTACATGGTGGCAGATTTTAGCAAAAACCTTTTAAACAAACTTTCTCTTGGTTTTAGTAACAAAAGAAAATGGATAAACACTTATTTTGACCTAAGTTATGAAAAAAATAAGTTTTAAGTGTTTCATAGGTTCATCAAATCTGCTCAAGGCATCCAAATTCGAAAGAGAGGCCCAGTGCTGCTATTTCTTGAGCTATGGCATGCAAGGCTAAAGCTAAAACATCACCCCCCAACTAGAAATCAACATTGTCCTCAATGTATCAGAAATAGAAATTTCCAATAGAGAATAATATGAGAGCAAAGAAAGGAATTGAGAGAAGTGAGTACTTGAGTGGTGTTGGAAATAAACAGGAAGAGAGAGCAAATATAACAATAGAAACTAAAATTGGAATAAAAAAAATGACGTGTGATACAAAATAGGAAAAAAAACTATAAAAATTAGATCTAATTAGTTGAAAAGTCAATGTGGTCAAGTAAATTCAGAGTGGAATCCTCAGGTGAAAAAGTAGAAAGGAAAGGTTTAAGTCTTTGACCATTTACTTTGAAAGTGTTTCCATTTTGAGAGTTTATGAGTTCCACAACACCATAGGGAAAAACAGATTTTACTAAGTATGGATCACTCCATTGAGATCTTAACTTGCCAGGGAACAAGTGGAGACGAGAATTGGATAAGAGCACTTGCTGGTCTAGTTCGAATGACTTTCTTTGAATGTGCTTATCTTGGAAGGGCTTCATACGTTCCTTGGACATTTTAGAATTTTCAGGCATATTTTCTAAGTTCTTCCAATTCAGCAATCTATAATTTTCTTACCAAACCAGCTTGGTCAGTATCAAAATTCAATTGTTTGATAGCCCAATATGCCCTATGTTCTAATTCCACAGGTAAAGGACATGCTCTGCCACACACCAATCTGTATGGTGACATTCTTAGAATGGTTTTATAGGCATCCTATAGGCCCAAAGGGCATTAGACAATCGCAAAGACCAATCTTTTTAGTTGGGATTGACAGTTTTCTCAAGAATGTTTTTTATCTCCATATCGGCTAATTTAGCTTGTCCATTTGTTTGAGGATGGCAAGCTGTAAAAACCTTATGATGGATACCATATTTCTTCATTAAGGCCGAGAAGAGCTTGTTATAGAAATGGGTGCCATTATTATGGCTTTAAGCATACCAAATCTTGCAAAAACATTTCTTTTAGAAATTTTAAAACAACTTGATAGTTACTATTTATGCAAGGGATTGCCCAAACCCATTTAGAAATATAATCAATAGCAAGAAAAATGTACAGATAGCAATAATATGAAAGAAATGATCCCATAAAATCTATTCCCCAACAGTTAAAAAATCTCAATTAATAAAATGGGTTGCATATGCATCATATTTCTCCTAATTTTTTTACAAGGTTCACAAGTCTTACAAAAACTATAGGCATCTTTGAACATGTTTGGCCAATAGAACCTATTTTGTAAAATTTTCGCTACTGTTTTGTGGGCTTAAAAGTGTCCCCCACAAGCCTGAGAATGGCAAAAATAGAGAATGGCAGAAATTTCATTATTTGGAACACACTTCCTAATTATTTGATTAGAACAATATTTAAAGAGGTAAAGATCATCATAAAAGAAAGACATAGCCTAAGTTTTTAGCCTTCTAATGTCTTGATCTGTCCAATGATGTGGAGTTTGTCTCGTGACCAAAAAATTAACCAAGTCAGCATACCAAGTAGAGTATCAATTGAAAATAATTATTCATTAGGAAAACAGTTAGAAATTAGAGGGGATTGAACATATGATTCTAGTGTAAGTCGAGACAAATGATCTATCACTACATTCTCCACCCCCTTCTTGTCCTTTATTGTGATATTAAATTCTTGCAAGGAGCATCTACCTGATCAGCCTTGGCTTTGCATCTTTTTTGGTTAATAAAAATTTTAGTGTTGCATGATCAATGAAAATAATGAGAGGTGAACCAAGTAAATATGCTCTAAATTTGCCTAAGGCAAACACTATGGCTAGCAGTTCTTTTTCTGTAGTGGAATACTTTTTTTGAGCACTGTTCAAAGTCTTACTAGCATAGTATATAACATATGGCTGTTTATTTTTTTGCTGTCCAAATGCAGCTCCTACAACAAAGTCACTAGCATCACACATTACTTCAAAAGGGAGAGTCCAATCTTGTGGTTAAATGATAGTTGTAGTGGTGAGAAAAGATTTTAATTGATCAAAAGAGGTTTGACAGTCCTCAATCCATACAAAACTGACATCATGCATTAATAATTGGCAAATAGGGTTAGAAATAGAACTGAAATTTTGTATGAATCTCCTATAGAACCCGACATGGACTAAAGAAGATCTAACATCTTTCACACTCCTAGGCACAAGTAAATTTGCAATCAGGTCTATCTTTGATTTGTCAACCTCAATGCCTCGTGAAGACACAATATGACCAATGACTATTCCTTGTTGTACCATAAAATGAAACTTCTCCCAATTTAACAGTAACTGTTTTTCTTCACACCTGGTCAAAACAATGTTTAAGTTAGCCAAACAAGAATCAAATGAATTTTCAAATATTGAGAAATCATCCATAAAAACCTCTACAATATCTTCAATTAAGTCATTGAAAATGCTTAGCATGCACCTCTAAAAGGTGGCTGAGGCATTGCAAAGCCCAAATAGCATTCTTTTGAAGGCAAAGGTCCCAAAGGGGCAAGTGAAGGTAGTATTCTCTTGATCTTCAGGGACAATTTCTATCTGATAATACCTAGAAAAGCCATCTAAGAAACAATATTACTCATGCCCAGCTACTTTTTCTAAAATCTAGGCAAGCAAGGGCAGTGGGAAATGGTCGTTCCAAGAAAAGGTTGCATTAAGCTTTCTATAATCTATACATATCCTCCATCTAGTTGAATCTATACATATCCTCCATCTAGTTGTCATCCTTGTGGGTACTAATTCCCCTTCCTCATTTTTTACAACAGTCACCCCATATTTATTTGGTACTACCTGAATTGGGCTTACCCATTTGCTATCTGCTATAGGGTAGATGATGCCTATATCTAGCAATTTCAGGACTTCATTTTTTACCACCTCTTTCATTTTAGGGTTTAGTCTCATTTGCATTGCCCTAGAAAGTCTAGCATCCTCTTCTAAATATCTCTTATAGGAACAAGTTATAGGGTTTATACCTTTCATATTAGCAAGGGTCCACCCAATGGTTGACTTGTGCTGTGTCAACACCTCCAGTAGCTTACCCTCCTGATCAGTGGTCAACTGAGATGAGAGTACAACTAGAAATGAATTATTAGGTCCAAGGTAAGCATACTTTAATTCTGCTTGTAAAGGTTTCAACTCTAGAATTGAAACATTTTCAGTGGAAGGCTTTGATGGTACTGCTATGGAAGGTAATGGCTCGAATTTGAGCCTCCATTGTGTTTCATTTGGGTTTCCTGCAATAAAAACAGTTGAAATAATGTTAGTATCATCAAATAAAATTAGGGAGTTCTCTAAATCCTCCCATTGTTCATTAAATTCAAAATTTAGCAAAGAATCTTCAACAATAATGCTCTCCAAAGTATTGACTTCTTGAACTTCCTCTACCTCTTGGGGTTGCCTACACAAATTGAAAATGCTAAGTTCCCAAGTCATATTCCCAAAACTTAACTTTTAAACACCACTCCTGCAGTTTATTATGACATTAGAAGTTGCAAGGAATGGTCTCCCTAAAATCAATAGGGCAGAAGGGTTTGAGTGAGCTGTTAGCTTCATATCTAGTACCACAAAGTCCACTGGATAGTAGAATTTATCCACTTGTACCACTACATCCTCTATAACCCCCTTTGGAATTTTTATGGATCTGTTAGCTAATTACAAAATTAAAGAAGTGGGTTTTAATTCTCCTAATCCCAACTGCTCATAAACACTAAAGGGTAACAAATTAACTCTTGAACCTAAGTCCAACAAGGCCTGCCCAATTTTTGATTTTCCTATCATACAAGAGATAGTGGGGATCTTTGTACTTAGGTGGTGTGTGATTTTGGATGATGGCATTGCCTTGCTCAGTGAGAAAAGCCTTTTTTCTGTACATTCAACTTTCTTTTAACAGTGCATAGGTCCTCTAAAAATTTGGCATAGGTAGGAACTTGTTTGATGGCATCTAAGAAGGGAATATTTATTCTGACTTGCTTAGAATCTCCAAAATCTCAGCATTCTGTTTTTCTTTGTGCAAAGAAATTAAACGATGAGGAAATGGAGCAGGTATGGAACATGCAGGTATTTCATAATTTAATATGCTGGGCTCAACTTTTTCTAACTGAGGGCTAGAAGTTTTACCTGATTTGCCTGTATTATGGACATGAATGTCCACAATTTTACCACTTCTTGTGATGGTTTTCACAGCCTTCACATTAACCCCCTCTGCATTACTGTGAGGTTGTTGAATCCGCCCTTGGGGGACGGGTTGTGGTTAGGCTAAAAATTTCCCTTTCTCTTGGGCACTTATAGAGGTAGTCTATAACACCCCGCTCCTCAATATAGTCATTTTTTAAAAAAGTTTTGAGGAACCGGTACTAAACTTGACTTAAAAACTTTTCTTACTAACGAAGCACCAGATATGAAAGATCTCATAAATAAATAAATTCAATCTTTATTAAGTACTTAAAATTCAAAAGAAAGTCGGCGAAAACACTTATTTAAAATCAATAAAGTCTCATGTGCTTATCAAAATAACTTATTAAACTAAAATCATAAAACTATGCATAATATAAACTGTCTAGGCCTCTGTCTCTCCTCCCTGGGTCAAGTCCTGTCCTGCAATCCCATCCTCACAAAGATCATCATCTGGGATGGTTAAAACATAAATATACAAAAAATGAGTTGAATACACAATAAGCAACACATCATACAGTAAATATAATAAACATAAGGTTTCTTGAAAAAACATGCATACTCATAAATACATACGTAAATAACATGAACATGAACTTATATTTCACTTATCATAGGCTGGTGCCCACTGTTGACTCCCGTGATTTAGGGTTAGTAAATCAAAGTAGATTTCGATTCCTTCTGTGGTCGCGGGTTATGGAATCCATACATAAGAAAGACACATTGGGTGCACTACCAGCATCTACAACCTGGCAATGCAATATGTCCATAACATATGATACCGTCTTAATATCTTACCATAAGCCGTTACATATTTTATCATTCATATTTTATCATAATCATACTTTTTTTTTTTTGAAGGAAGATTGTACCTCCAATCTTTATTGATAGACCCTCACTTTTGACAAAAGAATACTGTGGTTATATGACTTCCATATAAAGTTGACCCTTTATTATCAAACTATTACAAACCAATAAATAATACCTTATTATCATACTTGCATACTTGTCATATCATAGATTTCAAATGAAATTGCGTTATTTCATAAAATGTCATAATACATATTTCTTCACATAAGATCATATTTTTTATAAATATTTTGATGCATAATTCTTCACATAAAATCATGAATTTTCATAATTTGGTACGTAAAAATGGGTTTCCAATGGGCAAATATTTATAAAAAACATACTGTTTACAGTACATATGTATAAAGGTATAATCGTGATAATTACCTTGTAGTGCTAATCCAATATTTTCGGGGCGCGAATTATTACCTATAAAATACACGTAACTTACATAAATTTCTAACTACTTCGTAGTCAAAGCATGAATTTCTAAATTAACCTATATTTTCATAAATCCTAAAATCCCGCTATCTATAAAAATAGTCTAATCCCTTCGTGGGCCTAAACCATCATACTTCCATATAATCCATTAAACCAGTAACTTATTTGCAAGCCCATCACCCATTTCAATTTGCCTTGTACATAATCAAATATACATATCAGCTAGTTTACTTGAGAGAGTGATCAGAGATTGACATCGAGGGAGATGGAGAGAGAGAAGATTACGGGGAAGACTTCAAGGCAATTGAGCTTAAATGATATTTATTGAAAAAAATTTGAAACTTTGAACATACTTTTTGAAATGCTATAATTAATAATATTCCATTAGAATGACATTCTTTTCACTTGACATAGAGGGCTACACGAAAAGGTTACTATTAGAATGCATAGCGGAAAAATACCTCAAACTCAGCTTATAAAATTGCTCCACAAGTTTCTCCAGATTGATAAATCCCAAGCGTTTCCTCTTAGTGGCGAAGTGTACTACGTAATATAAACCTAGAGTAACACTTCACAAATCCACAATCTAAATATCTTATCAAGAGAGAACAAAAAGAGAGCGCTTTTGTGTATTTCAGATGATGCCAAAACCAAACTGAGGTGGACTATTTATAGTCCACCAACACAAGAAGGCAAGCCATTACACTGCAGCTGTTGCAAGCTGCAATAGCTTGTAACGTATGGCATTAAGCCATACATTACAAGTCAAGTAACGTATGGCTTGACTTTGAGGCATAAAGGGAAGGGGTCAGCCCATGTGGGCGCCCCTCCTTACCTCTTGCTAACAGTTACTAATAGTCAGCCATCATCACTTGCTTAAGCTTACCTACCTACTAGTGTAATGGCCTCTAGTGTATCTGATTTGAACCAAATGAATAGAAGCAATTGAGAAAGGTGGAGAGAGCTTGCCTTAGAGATAGAGAGCCCTGATATGATAATACAATAAGTTAAAATTAGGTTGGCACCTGCTTATTGTCTGCTACTGCTAGTGTACGATTGCTAAAGAATAAACTAATAAACTATTGAGAGAAGGATAGAGAGCGGATAACCTTAGAGAGAGTAACTAAAAATAGTGGGAGAGGCCAAGAGAAACAGATGAAGTCTCGTTGTGCGATAGAGAAGTGCAAGGATGTGCGTCGGCGTTGGAGATTTGCATCGTGCTAGACGTGGACATGCATGATGCTAAGGAATATCAAGAAAGAAGAAGATATATAAAGAAATTTGGAGAAGGACAACGAAGAATTCAAGTTGGACTCTGATAGTGATCGACATATGAGATTAGAATTTGAATTAAAGATATATTTTATAATTAAGTAGTTGATTGAGAATGACTGAGACTTTATAAGTAACTACAATCAGTAATGATTTCAAATTAAAATAAATTTCTACTAGCCACTCTTTAAATTCTAAAATGAGTCTAACTTGTTCAATAAATAATAAATGAGATTTAACTTAGTTATTAGTCATAATTAAAATTCCAAATCAACCTCAATAATTTATCACTCAAGGGCTTATCCAATATGATCCATTAAATATAATTTAGGCTCAATAAAATTTATCAATATTCCGACCTTAGGATTATTAGACCAGGTCGTTACATAGTCACTTTTGTAAGTGTTCCTCTGATGTCATTTATGGCTTGAAAATTTTGTTGTTATGGTGGTTTGGCTTTGCATGAACTGTTGGAAGTTAATTGTGAGTTGTTGTATAGTATCCTACAGGTTTTTCTTCTAACTTGGGTGGGTCTTGGCCGTGTGGGTGCAGAATAGGCTACATATGAGGCTGGTCTTGGAGCCAATGAAGAAACTGCAAATTGTTTAGTTCTCTAGCTCAAATTTGGGTGATTTCTCCAACCTACATTATAGGTGTTAGAATATAGCCCAGTATAATTTTTAGAAATCATATTAATAGCATTGGACTGGTCTAACAAAACTTCCTTGAAAGTAGGTATTGCGGGGCACGTACTAGTACTATGCCCTTGGTCTACACATATGCCACCCTTCTCAGGAGTTGGGGATATCACATGCATCTCATTAACTTTCTTTAGCTCGATGGATTCTAATTTCTTAGAAATTAACGCTATCCTAGGATGTAAATCATCAACTTTCTTTAGATTGTACTTCCCAACTCCATTGACAGTTCTTTAATTTTCAGATTTGTCACCAAAGTCAAAGACATCCCATGACTAAGCATTCTCAGCTAAATATTCAAAGTAAACAAAAGCTTCTTCTAGTTTTTAATTAAAAAATTCACCATTGCACATGGTCTCAACAAATTGCCTCATTTTTTGTTGTAACCCTTCATAGAAAAAATTGATGACCCTCTAATGTTCATATCCATGATGGAGACAGGCATTCAACAGGTCTTTAAACCTTGCTTAGCATTGATAGAATTTTTCAACATCCTTTTGGCCAAAGTTCATAATCTGTCTTTTCAAAGCATTGGTTCTATGCATTAGATTTTTTTTTTTTTTTAAAGAAACTTAGTTTGCATTTCCTGCCAAGTCCCAATAGATCTAGGCCTTAAAGAGTTCAGACATGTTTTAGCCTTATCTTTTAGGAAAAATGGGAACAATTTTAACCTTATGAATTCTTCAGTGCAAGTACGATCCATGAATGTAGAACACACTTCTTCAAACTCTTTGATATGCAAATAGGATTTTCAGATTCCAAGCCATGAAAATGTGGTGCCAAAAGAATTATTCTAGGTTTGAAATTAAAATTATTTGCATTCAAAGGTTGAATAATGCAAGATGGTGGACTGGTTCTAACAGGCTGTAAGTACTCTCTTTAGTGTTCTGTTTTGATTCATAACTTCTCTATCCTGATGCTCATTGTCTTCCATGTTACTAAAATTTTAAGATGAAGACTCAAAAGATATAGATCAAACTCATTGGAGGAGAGGGAATCTGTCCTAACCAATCGTGATGTGTGTGGTCTTTGGTCCAAACATACATGCACCCTAGAGGGAAAGCCAAGTGAACAATAAGAGAATATGCAAAACAACAAATAAATCAAATACAGAGGAAGAGATTTTACCCAAACTGTGAAGGGGTTCACAGAATCCAGAACCCTCCCACCCTTTTTTTTGCAAGGAAAACTATGTTGTTCACCAAATGTCCTCGGCAACGACACCAAAAACTTCATACTCACCAATTAATGCCTCCAAGTATAAAAGCAGAACTAGTGTATTGGGTGAGATTCCAAGGTCATTTCCTCAGGGACAATGGGTTCACAAATTTTACAATGCAAAAATGTATAAGAAGGAAAAGAAAATCGCAAGATAAAATGACTAGCTATGTTCTGAATTTTCTATATGAAAAGGTATTTACAAAATTATGATATGATTTATGGAATATGCACGATGGTTGTGGGGGAATATAGATGCATTGATTGTGATTTAGTGAAAATTTTGTGTTTCATTTTGAAGATAAAAACATCAATGAGATTAAGGCCTCGTTTGGTTACGTAGATGAAATGAGATGATATGAGATGTTTTATGTATACAAATCGGGCCTAAAATCCCTAGATATTGAAAGTACAAACTCTGTATGTATCGAAATAGATTCACACAAAACAATGCAATCAAACTTTGAATAAAGAAAAAGGGCCTAAAAATAGTTTGACAAGCACTTGGACTACAGGTTAGAGTTTCGTTGGAATCAAATAAAAGATTGGATTTCTGGGTGCTATCCACTGTTATCAACCCAATCAAGAATCAACAACTTTGAAATGAAGCATGTAAACTCAAATTTACACACCAATATCTGAAATCCCTCATCAGATTAATATCCAACATCGTGTTTAGCTCTCGGTAAAAGGAATCATTTATTGATTCAAGTTTCTGTTGTGCCGTGAGTCTACAACAGATCAAGAACAAGAAATTCCTTGAATACTCATATACAAATCGTGTTTATCATCATAATGAAGAGAATAAAAGGGAATCCATAGAAACCAAGTAGTTATCAAAGCAAATAAAAAATCCTTCCCCTGCAACCCAAGTTTTAGATCTAGCCTCGCATCATCATTTTGATGATGAATACGAGGCACAACAAAATCCCTAACAACTATTAGTGAGAGATTCAAGAAAATGGATGAAGAAAATCCTAGTGCTTTCCACAAACTGAATCCACCATCCTCTGGTCCTCCCCTTCCTTTTATCCTCATCTCCATCGCCTCTATCTCTCTCTGTAACTGATTCTCCCTTGGTGTTCATGGATCTGCCCCTCATGGATTTTCTCTCTTTCCTCCCGTAGGTCTCTAGAGCTTTCTCGTTGCCCCTTCTTTTGTCCTTCTCCTCAATACAAGGCTGACATCCCTTGTAAGATTATGGGCCAAGTTAGGGTTTGAGCATCGTGTAGCCTTGGGCCAAGAATCCTGCGTTGGAATAATTTCAATAGGTTAGTATGCCTTGCTACAAGGCCCAACATTAGTAGGTAATTGGGCCTAATAGTCATTTTGCATATTAGTAAGACCATTTTTTCAAAATATTGTGTATCTTAGCATTTGAGACAAATATAACCTACTAAATCAAGTAATTCCGAAGGACAAATTAATCACAATCTGTAACACTCGGGCCCAGCGCAAAACTCGTATTCGAATTATTTTATTCTATTTTTTTTATATGGATGAAAAACCCACTGGGATTTTAGCAAGTAATTTTGAGAATAGGTTACGGACCCAGAATTTTTTATATTGATGGATTATAGACTTTTTATTGGGCTTGATATTTAGATTATTTTCGATTAATATTTTATGGATCAAGTGGGATTTATTTTGTGTATTTTTTTTTGGCCCGACATATTGTGGAACCAAGGCTAGTTAGAATGTGAGACCGAGCCCAAATTCGTGAGAAGCCATTTCCAGCCCCAGTCCACGTACGTTTTCTTTCTATTTTCTCCCCTAGGGTTATCCTTCATGTCCTTGGCATGCACGTTTCTACCCCCACGAGCTTCACGGCAAGAGTGCGCAAGATAGATATGTATCGGCATTGCATTTATTCTTCTCTTCCTTTATTTTCTCTAGGGTTGCAGTTTTCTTTTTATAGTTATAACTTCCATGTGCGTATGCCTCTCATTTTTTCTCCTTTAGGGCTTTTCAACCACTTGATGTATTTATAGAAGCAGAGGTATTTTTTCTTCTGCTTAGAGAAACTGCCTAGCCAACGTGAAACCTCAACCCTCAGCATCGTCGCGCATCACCCACACTTGACCAAAAGCTAACCTGCACCACCGTCCCCTTTATCTACGCTCCTCAACAGCCAGCCATGAGAACCACGTTGCTCCTCCACAACGTTGCCATACGCCACCACCGTGACTCAGCCGTGAATCCACCAGTGAAGCCACCGTTAGCCAGCCTGCGAAACCTCTGTTTCTCACTCCCAAACCAAAGGATGTGTTTCCTCCTACCTTGAGCCTCTGCAACCACTCTCCACTGAGAGCTCCTTCACGTTGCAACCCCACAGAATCCGCCAACGAAGACTTCTGTCACCCCAGGTCCGCCTCACACCACCTCAACCTCGCTGCCTCACGGTAATCTCCCTCTTTGTTTCTCTCTCGCGCATCTCTCACTCTTCGTTCTCTCTTTCTCACTCATCACTCTCTCTCTCTTCCAGTGCACCGCCGTAGTAACCACCGCTGCCCAGCCAACTCCGTCGTAGCTCCACTCCTCTCGGTGAGCCTCTGCTTCGCAAATTGTTGTTTCACGAATGGGTTTGTTTTCATATAAACAAAGCTTTGCTTAAAGATGGTCACGCATAAGATAATTTTTTGTTGAAATTACAATGTTATCCTTTTAATTACAAGTCTTGTGAGTCATTTTTAAATTTTTATATTATAATATTCTAAAAACTCTTAAATACAGAAATTTTTATAAGTGTTTTAAATTGTTTCTTTCAAAGGTAAGTAAGCGATAATGATATAATTTTATTTTTAAACACTTTAGATATGATCTAGTTTATTAAATAAAAGTTGTTTAAATTAAAATATTTTGGTATAATTATATTATCTAGTATTAAATTTTGTAGTTTGATTACACTAGTAAATAAGTTAGAGTTTTAATGTTTTAGTCGGAGTTATTAAGTGGACACTAATGAATTTAGAGAGTGATGGTATTTAATTTAGAGTTAAGAGAAATTTTAAGTTTTTGAGGTATTAAAATAGGTATTTCAGACGTAATTAAGAAGTAACTGTTCAATTGGAGATTTGTTCAAGTTGCATGAATTTTCTATAGGAGACGATTGATTTTTGTTCAGTACTGCTATGGAGAAATTCTGATAAGCTAAGAAGTTCAGGTAAGCGGGATTCCTATGATAGACTTTGCATAAAAAGAAAATGAACTGAGGTTGATTTATAAAAATGTGCATGATATATTTGTTTTTGAAAACAAATGTGAAAATAACCTTAGTTATTTGCTCTGCATTACTCAACGAGATCCGTAAAAAAGAGAAGAGTATTTTTGTCATGACTGGTGTAGACATTAGTTACTTTTTGTGCATTTTATTTCTGATCTGAAAAAGAGCGAATATGAGTCTTTCTTTTTGAAAATATTGTCTTGATGAAATAAAGATATTCTGATGCATGAGATCTAAAAGTTTTGCTGTGAATAAATGAAGATGTTTTAATTTTGTTTATTTCGAACATGTGGAATTATCTAAAACTGTTTAGTATTTGATTTTTTTATATGATATGGCATCTAAAAACCTTGGCATGAGATTCTAATTATATATTCGGATTAAAGTTTGATTCTGATGGTTCTGTTATGTTTTGATAAGGCCCAACCACGGGTTATAATAGTGGATACGACCCTTCCACGGCTTATAATTGTGGTTTATAACCCTACCACGGGGGTTAAACATGGTATACGGCTCAACTACGGGTGATAATAGTGGATACGGCCCAACCACAGGTGATAATAGTGGATATGGTTCAACCACGGGTTATAATAGTGGATACGACCCTTCCACGGGTTATAATTGTCATTTATAACCCTACCACAGGGGTTAAACATGATATATGGCCCAACCACAAGTTATAATAGTGGAGACGGCCCTTCCATGGGTTATAGTAGTGGTTTATAACCCTACCACGGGGGTTAAACATGGTATTTGTTTCGATGTAATGTTTTGATTGATGAAGATGAGGTATCAGATTTTGATATGCCAAAATATTTTTGAATAATAATGTTTTTTGAAAGTTTTTCTTCGATATTTTTGGTAACATGTTTTGATTTTGCATTCTAAATGCAAATGTTTCTGATTCTACATTCTGAAAATAAATTTTTTGTTCTACATTCTGAATTCTGTAAATGCTCATGTTCACACACTAGTATATGTTCTCTGCTTACTGAGTTGTTGATAACTCACCCCTTATCTCCAAACATTTTTCAAATAATTTTGATGGTTCAGCTGGAGAACAAGAGTATGCAGTTTTAACAAGGCGTGATGATCGTAGAGGAATAAGTGTTCGAGGGTACAAGTACTTTTTGAGAGTCATAGTTAGTAAATTGATTATTTTCGGATATTTTGATGTGTTGAGTTAAGGATAATTTCGAGTCTTTGTGGAGTTTTTAATTTATTTCATTGAGATATTTTTTTGGTGTCTTGATGGATTTTTGGTTTTGTATAAATGAGTTTATATTTTATGGAGATAAATATGTTATGGGAGATGATTTTAGGTTACATGAGTTAACTCTCCAGACCTCCAGAAACGGGATGTTAAACAATCTTTCACTAATCACATTGTAGATGGAAAATATGGAGCTTGCAATTGGAGATTTTAAAATTGAGAACAGGTTGGAGTAAACGCACTGAACACAGGCCTCGTCTGGTTACACAGTTGGGATGAGATGAAATGAGATAAAAGTTAAAAGTTGTAAAATATTGTTAGAATATAATTTTTTAATATAATTTTTGTTTTGAGATTTAAAAAAAATTAAATTGTTTATTATATTTTGTGTGTGAATTTGAAAAAGTTGTAGTGATTATATGAGATGAGATGAGATGATTTGGTTTGTGTAACCAAACCAAGCCTAAGAGCAAGTTGGGAGAACATGAGGTTTTAAAAGATATACGTAGAACTTGATGGTTTTATTTTCTTCAAACCCACGGTAATAACAAAAATGCACTCTTTTAGTTTCCTATTCATGTATAATATGATAGTTAAATATTAACATGTTCACATCCGAATGTTAAAATTATTAATACTATCCTTTTGATGGTCTTTGGATCTTTATCATCAATAAGAACATTTTGGGATAGAAATTTGATTTTTTTTGTAGTAGTTTACATTCGAGCATACTAATCATATATATTTGAAATATGGTATGTCAAAATGTTACTAAGAGTTATGTTTGAATGCTTTTTAGTGCTTGTATCCTTCAGTCACAAAAAGTTGGAACGTTCGAACATTTAACTGAACACTAGGTGACAAACCATCACAAAACGGGATTTCTCTATCATTATCAAGGTTTTTTTTTTTTTTTTTTACGGGTTATTCCATCACAAAAAATGAATACTCTTGTAGTGTATTTGATGTTCATTAAAGGTAAAAACATAACTCTATTCATGGTTGAAATGGTTTGAGCATCAAATATCAATCTATAATAAAAGAGTGAGTTTAAGGGCTCAAGCATATGAATTAATGTGATGACTTTGAACTAAATGCCCATCTATGGATCTCATGTTGGACTGAAATACCCCTTCTATAGAATCTGATTTGACCAAAGTACCCTTACTATAGATCCAATATAGGCTAAAATGTATGTGCTACATAGACAAATGGACTAAAATACTCCTACAACATATAAATTAAATGGAAACACCCCTAATCCAAATTAAAGTAGCTGAGTGACAACCAAAAATCTCCGCAACTATCAGCAAACATAAACCAACCAATCGAAAACCATAAATCTCCATCAATCATAGGACAGACACAAATTCCCATCCCCATATGAAAGATTGTGATAGTCTAAGCATCATCAAGGTCAAATGGATGAAGGTGTCACTGGTATAAGAACTAGTGACGCATGGAGCTACCATGGGTGATCATAATCAAAACTAGACCCACAAATAGGCCCACGACAACATCGTGGGTCCAAATCTAACAAGAGATGGACCACGATGCTGACATGGGTCCAAATCGACCCTGGGTATGAGAACCAATAACCCATGGAATCTTCATCTTCATTTAAAAAATTGTGACCATATGAGCGTTATCAAGACTAAACTGACAATGGTGTCATAGGTATGAGAACTAGTAACCCACGATGCTGCTCTAGGTTAGTCAATCAAAACTTGACCCACGACACCACCATGGGTTTAAATCAACCCAGAGATGGACAAAAGCACCGACGTGGGTCTAGATTAACCTAGGGATGGACCACGAACAATGTGTGAGGACGACGCTAGGCAAGCAAGGAGGTAGCTGGGCAAGCAACGTTCGACCAAGGTGGAAGTAAGGCAAGAAGCTAGTTGTACGGAGCTTGGCAAATGCAAGACAGTTCAGGGCGACGAAGAAAGGTTTGCTCGACACTAAGTAGGCAAAGGATGTGCTAACCATCCGAAGGGTGAGCAAAGGGCAATGACAAGCCAGATGCAAAGTTGGGAGCACTCTAAGATAACACAGAGGAGCTTAGGAAGTAGTAGATGTCGTACCCAAGGCCTATGCTCCATCCAACGGCATAAAGCACGTTTAGGAAGGAGAAATATGTACCTGCATGCCATATCGTCTGACCTAAAAAGTATGGTCTAGTGCCACGTCAAGTGGGAGACTTATTATAGGGGGAAGGATGGTGGGTTTAGTTCCAAGGTAGGATGCATAGATGTGTGCACATTGTTCCATCAGTCACTAGGTCTCTACCATTCTTCAAGTCCAGACGACAAATGGATGGTTGAGATTGAAGGTCTCCCATTCAAGAACGACAGAGGTTAGAGGAAACATCACGTTCTGTCAGGATTATAACTGACAGTCCTGCCATATAAAAGGCAATGGACGATAGTCAACATCCCACTTTAGAGACCGTAAAGGACTTCAAGTTGGAATTATTGGGCCTGATCTGGACTTAAAAAGGTATATAAGTCCATTTATCAAGTAGGTTCACTCTTACGACCACTCTAGAAATGTAGGGTAAATGCTTATGGGTATGTTCTGAATTTGCATATTCTACTTCTTGTCTCATTCTCTCATGAAAGTATATACTTTTTTCACTGTATCTATTGACTACTTTGAGAAAATGATTTAAAGACGATGTGATTTAAAGTGATGTGCTTTCAATGTGGTTTGTACTCATGGGATCGGGTTGAGGATTCTCCATACCATTCTTCGGTACCACATTGCCACGAATTTCACACTGGTAGAGAGATTCCTCATGATGATTGGGGTGGGGCATTTCTTTATTAGCTTCACATGATATCACGAGTAGAAAGAGTCCCTGCATTGATCAATTGGAGTGTCCTTGGTGATGTTTTTGTGGAGGTGTTCCACGTCTTGAACGGGTATAGAGATTCCCTGTGTCGAATAGCTGGAGTGATTCTTCATTGATTTTTGGTGAATGTATTCATGTAATGACCAGGTAGAGAGATTCCTCATTTCGAATGGGCGGAGTTATTCCCCATATTTGATGATACTTATGAATGTATATGTTTCGCTCAGATGGTGATTTCTCACCCTGTAAATGAATATATGTTTTGTTTAGAGGGAGATTTCTCACCCTGCTTGGGAATACTTGTTTGGACTCAAAGGGTGATTGATTACTCACCATGCTTAAAATGTGGCGCTTAATCTTACTTAAAGGAATTGGTGTATGCATAGTCTTTGTCATTGTCTTTCATTTTTAGTACTGTCATGGGTTTTAACCTACTAAGATTTCACCAAAATCTCACTATGGTGATCCCACCTATAGTTTTGTTCTTTGAAGTCATAGACCTTGATGCAGATGTAACCCAGGAGAATTACTCCGAGAAAGATAGAGCAACCAAGCTTGAAGAATAACCATGTAGGCCTGTCTCTGTTTAGTTTTGTATTTTGTAATTTAAGATGTTGATTGTAATTGGGCGATGAGTACTTTGTGGGCCATTACATTTTGATGCAAGTGATGATCTTATGATGGTGTAACTATATTTGGTATGAAGTGACAGTGACATTTGGATATTATTATTATTATTGAAGATAATTGTTATACTTCTCTGGTACTATTAGATTAGTCCTTGACTAACTCTCTTTACTATTTCCTCTGCAATTCTCATTATCCACGAATACTCGACGCATGGGTGCAAAACCCTTATTGTGCAAAAAGGGATACAGCCAACGGACTCACATCCCGGGCACCATAGTTATGAGCTTTTACAGTTCTAGGTAGATCCATAATGTCAATGTTATAGCCCTAGATCAGTAACAGAGTAATAGGATGTTATCTTTTAGTACAATAGGCTTAATATCTTTAAGGATTATAGGCTTGATCTGTAGTAAGTAAATTAGGATAAGGTGGGAGAGTGATAGGCTTGGGTTTGTGTATTAGGATTTCATTATGGTGTGATTGAGAGTTCCACGTAACGAATGACCTGTTGGCGATCATGTAGGAGATCAAGTTAGTAATGATGGAAGCCATGCATTGCAAATAAAGCAAGTTAACCACCCACACATTGAACAATAAGGATGTACTTATGAGTGATTCTTAGCCTATTGGTATCCATAGGATTCTTTGGGAGTGAAGGACCAAAGGTGGATTATGGATATTGAAAGGACTTTGTCAATTTGGTCCAAGGCAGTATGACGGTCGAGCATGCTCCTAAGTTTATGGAATTAGGAAGTTTTGCTCCTCACCATATTTCCACAAAAAAAAGCGTGCAGGACATTTTCAAGACGTGTTACAACCAAGGCTACATACCCAAGTGGCCTACCTACAAATACAATATTTCTAGAGACTAGTAAACGTGGCCTCAATCACGGAATGATAGCATTGTAGTCTGGTGGTCGTGACACGGAGAAAAAAATGGACCTTGTTTGGGGGAGGGAAGCAGTTTGGGGTCACATCAAAAAACTGTGTTTAGGATGGGGTGCGCCCATCTTGGGGGGGGGGTGGGGGTGGGGGGGAAAGGAGGCCAGAGACTGACGGTGCATGCTTTAACACCAAGGGAGGTCAACAAGGACTATAGAGACATAGGAGGTAGGCATCATTATAGGTACGGATCCCTAGACTTAGCTTATGCGAGTAGTGTGTGCTAGGAACCTAGTTATAAGATGGATTTTTTTTTTTTGTTTAGAAGAGCCGGTAGCCCCATGTTACTGGCCCCGTCCCAAATTTATTAAAAAGCCATCACTTATGGCAGAGGAATACCTTGGTTACAACTAAGTATCTGGGAGTTTACAAATAAAGAACTAAAAACCTCCCAAATACAAACCAATCAACCAATCAAGAAAATCAAATAAACGCCGATCAAAACAAGCCTATAAGAAAAAACCAAAGAAACTAAACAGGCCTATAAAAAAATGAATAAAATCTAGACAAGCCTAGAACAAACCAAAACGAACAACAAAAAAAAACCAAAATCTTTAACCAATTAAAAACGAAACGAAGAAAGTCCCAAATAGTCAATCCGGAAAATGCCTTTTAAACACTGGGGGAATCTTTGAATACTATCGTATATTGCATTTTTTCCCATTTCTCCTTCTCTTGCTAAAAAAATCGCAGCATAGTTTGCTTCACAAAATTGATGAGTAACCATGTAATTCAGCCCTCTCAACTCCCTACATAATTCTTCCCAAAAATCTCAAAGATACCACAACGTGCATCTCCCCTTTCGGATCCAATCGACAACAATTTTTGAGTCACTTTCAATAATAATATTAACCATTTGAAGCCTTTTACACATCCGAATCCCTTCCACAATAGCCTTCAGTTCTGCACCATTGTTGGTTCCCTCTCTGTAATGAGTTGAGAAAGCCCCTTTCACCATGCCATCACTATCTCTAATTATGCCACCCCCTCCCATGTTTCCCGGGTTACCATGACAACTACCATCACAATTAAGTTTCATCCAACCCGCAGGAGGCCTAGAGCGTTTGACAATTTTTCCTGGCCTTGAAGCATTTATAGGACATTGCACCAGAAAATTTTCAATGATAGCTCTGTCATGATCTGAAAGATTACGAGCTGAGCAGATGTTATCTCCCAGTAATTTTAACCATACTCACACAGCTCGCCACACCTATTCAATATTTTCAGACTTCCCCTTCATTCTTACTTTACATCTCCTCTTCCAAAGACACCAAGTAATTAAGCAAGAAATTACTCCAATTAGTGTGCCTTTGACAGATGACTTCTTCGCATAACGAAACCAGTTCAACACTCTGGTTTTCCAAGGCCAATGGTCAATCGATGGTACCCGTAATTCTTTACTTGCATAAGACCAGACTTGAGCCATTATCTCCCCCCAAGAGAAAATATGATCCATGCTTTCTATTTGACGCCGTGAGCAGCAATCACAAGCAGAAACAAACGACACACCTTTTGCCTGCACTCTCTCATCCACAACCAAATAATTAAACCAAATCCTCCACATACAAATAGATATCCGTTTAGGCAAACTCTTATGCCACAACCATCCATAGCCTGGAAATATCTGCCCTTTATTTCGTATCACCTCCCATGCCGTAGCTGTTGAGAATTTACCATCAAGGGATGGCTTCCAGACAACTATATCCGACCCTCTTTTTCCAGTCGGTACATTTTGGACAATCTCCATCACCGTGTCAATACCAACTAAATCCCTTAACAGATCCATATTCCAAGAATTATTCAGCCAGCATTCATTAATACACAGCTTGACGTTGGCAATATCTTGAGCTCTTGCCGATAACAAGCCTGATGATAGCCATCTATCAAACTAAAAAGAAGCATTCCCGTCTCTCACCAAAACCTTCACATTGTCCATCACTTCCGGTAAAACTGAACTAATTGATTTCCAAGAAAGAGAATCTGTAGGATGCCCATTTTGTACTACAACATGGCCATTACGGAAATACTTGGCTCGGAAGAAATCAATCCACAAATTATTTACAGATAAAAGATGGAAAGCAAACTTCATATGGAGCGACTTCTGTACCTCTTTAAAATCTCTTACACCCAAACCCCCTTCTTTTATAGGCTTGCAAACTTTTTTCCACGACAACCAATGAAACATCCCCTTATTATCCTTCTCCCCCCATAAAAAATTTGCAAGAAGTGAATTTATAAGGGAAAAAATAGCTGTCGGAGCATTCATCACAGACATCAAATGAACAGGCATGTTCGACAACACATGCTTTACAAGAATCAACCTTCCACCTGGCGAAAGTAGCCTGAATTTCCATCCAACTATTTTCTTTCGCACTTTTTCCACAAGAGTTTTGAATATCCTAGTTGTCAGCCTGCCCAAGTTCAAGGGAGCCCCAAAATACGTCACTGGAAAATTACCTTCCTTAAAACCCGTAATTCTCAACAATACCTGCTTTTGATTTGGTGCAATCCTCTTGGACGCAAATAGAGCCGACTTCTCCTTGCTAATTTTCTGCCTCAGCCATTTTTCATATAACTCAAGCATATGCATAAGATTTTTGGTGGATCGTTTCCCCCCATTAGTAACAATAAGGACGTTGTCCGTATATAGAAGATGAGAAACCAAAGGAGCACCAATTGGGTGATGATACTTTCCAATCCTCCCTTCCGCAAAATTTTTCCTCAGTAGTCTCGTCAAAATTTCCTCCATGACAATAAATAAGTATGGAGAGAGCGGGTCCCCCTGGAGTAAACCCCTGGAGGATTGAAAAACACATTTAAATGTTCCATTCATCATAATAGAATACTAAAGAGACTTGACACAATTTTCAATCTGTCCATAGAACCTCTCCGAAAAACCAAAGGCCTGAAAAACCTCTAAAAGGAAGTCCCAATTCAACTTGTCATAAGCCTTAGCCATATCTATCTTCACCATCACATTTCCACCGACAATTTTCTTATTCAAAGACTGTACCATTTCTTGTACCAAAGTAATATTTTAAAAAATACTACGTCCCAGAAGAAACGCACCTTGTTCATGTGATACCACTTTAGTCAGTCTGTTAACAAGTATCTTGGCAAAAATCGTATAAGCCACTGAACAAAGACTTATAGGACGAAACTTAACAAAACTCGTCGGCTTAGGCACTTTCAGAATCAAAACAATAAATGATGAAGAATAAAACCTGGATAGAGGAACACCCCAAAAAAGTTCTCTTGCTGCATCAATGACATCCTCCTTTATAATATCCCAACATGACATATAGAATTTGGACCCGAAGCTATCAGGGCCTGGACTTCTATTTTGTGGAATAGAGAAGATGGCTTGTCTAACTTCCATCTCGGATGGCTCCGCACAAAGCATCACATTCTCCTCATCCGACACTTTTTTCTCCACCAAATCTGCCAAATTGCAATGCTTTGTTTCCAGCGTCTCATTTAGAAAGCTCCGGAAGTAATTCTTAGCACCATTGTGTATTGATTCAGCATTATCCAAGATCCTACCATCCAAAAGAACCATCTTCTTAATCAAGCCCTTTTTGCGTCGCTGGTTAATGACTGAATGAAAGAAATCCGAATTTTGATCTCCTTTTGTTAACCATTTTTTCTTTTTAATTTGACCTAGGTGAGTGGCCTCCCTCTTCTCCCATAGTTCCAGCTCAATTTTTGTCACCAAGAAATTAGCCTCAGCCTCCAAATTCTACCTGAAGTTGGTTCTCCAAGACTTCCATTCTCTCCTCAAGGGCTCGTATATTACCTTCCACTTTTCCAAAAACATTTTTGTTCCAGGCACGAAGGGCTATCTTGGTTCTTTTTAATCTGATAGCAAGCCTCACAAGTCCCGTCGCTTCATCCGGTCTACACCAAACTTCCTTCACAAATAGAAAAAATTCATTATGCAAACACCACATATTGAGAAAATGAAAAGGAGAGGGATCGTAATTGGTAACCGGCAAATCAAAAAAACCACCAGCGGACAGTGATATGATGATTTGCGATTAAGGTATTTAAACTAAGCTGACTGGAAATGGGCTAATAAAGAATTATTAATGAGCACTCTATCAAGCTTTGCCCAACTTCTAGAAGCTCCAACATGCCCATTGCACCATGACAAACGTTGCCCTAAACAAGCTAAATCAATGAGGCCACACTTGTCTATATAGTTACGAGCCATGGCTAATCAGCCATCTGCCTCTCCTCTAGTTCTTGCCATAAAACTCTTCTCTCCACATAAGAGAACTTTGCATAAACAAAAGTGACCAATGTTTTTTGCCCATCCAACACAACTCACCCAGAAATGGATTGATTCGAGCACATCAGCACTTCATAAATATTAAGGTCATTACAAAAGAGCCACAACTTCCCACCTTGCGCTTCATTTGAAATTTGAAAGTTATAATTCATATTCAGAAAATTCCCAAGAACATGCATGCGGTCTTCAGCAAAAAATGGTTTCGAAATAGCAAACAAATTTGCCTTGAATTTTTTGAGAAACTTTTTCAACCTACCCTTTGATATTCCAATAGAAAATCGTATCACTCATAAATTTAATTTTTTAGAGCTGGTATGCACCTGTTGAGACTTTCGCACCAATTTTTCCTCATGGTCAACCAAATTTTTATGTTTTATAGCAATTGATTGTCTTTCCTCATCTGATTCATACAATTTTTCTTTCCCCATCAAAATTGGAATTTCTCTCTCCTCTCTCTCCGAAAAGTAGCCGAAGGCTACTTCCCCCTATCAACTATCTCTACCCGGATCATCCATACCATTTCCAGCTGCAATATCCGCAATCACACTTGGATTAGCCTCATTGTCGTCATCATGCCATACTTCTTCACACTCCTCAACCCCACTTTCATATTCCCTCTAAACAACTGTATCCACATGTTGACCATCCTTATCTGGTTCATACTATTGTTTTCCTTGTCTCTATTTTATCACTTCAACCTGTATTATCGGGACTGGGGAGCAAGGCAACACCACCGTTGTCATAGTATTCGGAGCCTCGGTTATGATAATTGCCACAACATTTGCACTTTCCTCCTTATCCTTCAACTTACTAGAACTGGCCACAAGAACCATACTTTGCACCCCTGAACCAATATCAGATTTGTCCTCCGTAGATCCCTTAATAAGTTTTTGTTGCCAAATCTTTTCTCCTCAACTTTTCCTTCCTCCTTCCTCTTCTCTCCAACCCTACAAACCACAGAAGTATGGCCTTGTCTGAAACATTTGGAACAATAAAAACCAAGTTTTTCATATTTGGCCTCCTGCCACAGGCATGTCATGGGAGATAACACAATCGGAAAACCTTTTACCAACTCCATTGTCAGGTCCACTTCAACACAAATTCGTGCCCCTGAAGCACGAGTACGATTAAGCGTAGCATTATCTGTTCTGAGGTAGCGGCCAAACCAAGAAGCTAATATCTGTAAAAAATCTGCTCGATATGGGTGCATAGGTAATCCGGCCAAAAAAATCCATTGGGGTGCCAAAGGTGATTCTTTTCTAACATCAAAATCTTTTGGTCCATTTGAATAGGCGAAAAGAAATTCCTTCCATTGTTCTTCCTTCATATACCCAGCCATGCACAAAGTCTCTCTCGTTCTTCATATGAATCAACACATAGAAGTCATCCATAAAACTGATAGTCGGTATTTCATTCAGCCCCCAAATTTTCACCACATTAAGCCATATTTTGTCAATAGATGGGCGAGTTCGCACGAACTTCATCACCAAAGCAAAACGGAATTCCTCAGCAGCTTTTGACATTTTAGATTCCGAAAAAACAAAGCCCATCTCACCATCAATTTCAACGGGAAAACGCATAGGAATTTTGAAAGTAGAGTACTCTGTCTTCTTATTCACCACCTGCGCATAAGTTTTCATTACAGCAGCATTAGACCCGACATTCCCCGCCGACGGAGAAGCCATTAGAGGAGTGAAGGGCGCCGTCAAAAGTCAACCGTAGCGATAGAAACCAACCAATTGGAACGAAATTGGAAATCCCGTGAAAAACGGACTTTCCAACTTCCAGCTGGAAAAATCGCCTCAAAATAGGGAGTATCAGAAAGTGTTCACGTTGAGTCCTGATATTCGGGTACTACGCGTGTGCCTTGTTTGACTAATTGGGTCGCCTCTGCCCTGTTCACTAGGATTTGGGTCTATGAAAGGAGAAGATGCGGCAAAGCGTCATGGTGCACACCTTAGTGCTGTTACAAGCACTTTGTCTTCTCTATGGTACCACCCTAGGGTGGCGAGCACTTTGAGTGCGTGGTGCACTTCTACGTATTGTCCTAGTTTGCTCATGCTGTACAAGATCTCATATTTCTATCCAAGTTCTAACTGTGTGTTGTTCGAGCTTGCGTCTTTATTTGCGTGTGCCGGTCAATTTCTGAACCAAAACTGCAGTCGTTGGTCTGCCAGAGACGTTTTCTCGGGGTCTTGTACTTACACAGTACTCATTTGTTGCTAATATATCTTTCGTCGTTGTAAAAACCAACTTTTTGAGGACAAGATTAATTTGAAGTTCCTCGCCGGCCATTTCCGTTTTAGCAGCGTCCTTACTGTAACGAAATTTACTCGTCACTATATATATTATATATCAACAAGCTATGATCATGTATGCCATGTATATAACAAGTTAGGGGCAGTACCATGCCACCCTTTGGGTCGAGGGGCCAAAATTAATAATAATAAAAAAAATGGTTGCAACAGTTATTTTATGGTATTTATTGGGCCAATTTTTAAACATTTAAATTTTATTGTCAGTTTCAATTTTACAGTCTATATATCAGCGAGTTCCTCTTCATAACACGAATCTGAATACAGAAACTCAAATAATCCGGCACGAATTCGAATTGACACGACGCGCGAGTCCTAGAAACAATCTATTTCCGTTCTTCTACTCCCAACTTAAATTTCCTGATCATCTGCCCTGCATGCAATATATATATAATATATATGAGTAATGTTATATATCATACTCTCATCTTATTTTGATCATACTAAATAATATGCGGCATATTAATCACTATTAAATGATAAAGAAGCATGTAATAAATGATCATGTAATTGTGATAAATATGCCACATCATATTTCGAGAGATAAAAGTGAGATGGTAGTATAATATATAGAATTTTCCATATATATTATTGACCCAAAACTTTGGCATGAAGAGGAACTCCCTGAATAATATATATTATATATATATATATATATATATATATATATATACACGAACGCACCATTGTTGTTTGATCCTGAGGGTAACATATTTATGTATACGAGGAAAAACCCCCCCCCAAAAAAAAAAAAACGAAAGCCAAATCAGAAGCATTGACACAAGATAGATAGTCAGTATGATTAATGTAACATGAGAATTGAAATCCCATATATATATATATATAGTGCATATATATATATATATATATAGGATGATCTATCTGATTCTGAGAAAGCCCGCCACCGATGAGACCCAGATCATGGAATAGGAGGAATTGGAGTAGTCGTAAAGTGCAGGTACTGATCTACTTTCATGGAACTGTATAATCCTCCTACCCCTGATCTGCTCGCAAACCCTACCTGCTTCTTCCTGAAAACTCCTCCTCATTCCTTCCAAGAATAGAAGCACGTAAAATGAACCCACGAAGAGCAGCAGAAGAAAATAAACAACTTTAGTTGAATTGAAGAATATATAATATGCCACCAACGACAAATGATACATTATCGAGGATTTGATGAATTGGAGAGAAGATGTAGTTTTGATCATGCTGATCGAGAATCTATGCTGGGCTTCTTCTGCTATATATCTTGTCTTAAATACAAAAGCTAGGCCAGAAGCTGATGGAAGCTAGAAAAGGATGCTGCTGCTGCTCGATCGTGACGTGTTCTTTAAACAGGGAACAACTAGAAGGCCGATTGCGATGGAGTAGTATGGACATTTTTGTTCGCCCGCCCAATTAATTCCAGTTGAGAGATGGGACCCAAAGAGAAGAAAGAAGGCCATGTTGTAACTCTCATAGCCATACGATTTTACTTCTTTGTCTTTCAACAATGAAGATAATTAACATGCACGAGGACTTTTTATTTCAATGAATTATTCGTCTCTGTTATCTGGTTACCAGAATTAATTGCTCCAATAACTGATCAACGAGACTTTCTGCCATTGGTTTTCATTGTTTAATGAGAATTGTCGCATCTACAAAATAATTATAAAAGATTAATTTCATAAATTGATTTAATTTTATTTGATTTATTAAATTTATTTTATAATAAAAATAATTTTATAATATGACGAACTACAATAAATCACGTTAATTCGTGGATCATTTTTATGTAATAGACTAGAGTATTTTCCTTGTTTAATTTGCTTTGGGGATCGAGTTTATTAATATGGGACAGTAATTCCCCTTCACCTCTCATTTATTTTACAAATATTAATACTACATATATGACATGCAAAATTCATGTGAATTTTTTTAAAGAAATTTAATTTATTATTAAAAATATTGATTTTTTAAATTGGTCCCCACTAAACAACATGTTTGGATCGCAAACTATTTTCTATATGAGTCGGGCTATTCTGCCGTCTAGAGTAGCCCACTCATTTTGACCGATAATATTTTTTGAATATATTTTTTTATTTATATTTTTTAATATTTTTAAAAAATAAAAAAATATATATCAATATATTTAAAATTATTTTTTTATTCACTAAATAAATAAAAAAAAGTTTATCAAACGGTTAACTTGAGCGGTCAATTTCGAAGCCAAAGCAATTTTTTCATTTCTATATTTTAATGCCATTTTGATCAGAAAGATCACCTGCACCTCATATTGGGTCAACCCATGGCCATACTCATGGTGGCCAGCTGTGCAAAGAAACTGAAAGAATGGAATTTTAGCCGTCCTATATATCATAGTTTACCTCCGGCCTAGATCGCTTTTTTGGATGCTCAATTGTTGGGGTTAGTGTCGTGATCATAATCCAACTTGAGTGACATTTTTATAATAATATTTTATTTAGCAAAATATGATTTGTTTGAAAATTTCATGAACATTAGACATTGTATTTATTTAATCAATAAGTTATATAGTATGATAATAAAATACAAAAGATATAAATTGCAAGTCCTTGTAACTTACGAAAATAATAAGTTCATAGTCGGCGATAAAATTGAACATTTTATCTGATAAGACTATAGCATGTCATAACATATCAATTATGATGATTTATCCCTTTTTTTTTTAATAAAGCATATTGCATTTATTAATAACGGACATTACAACTTTGACCTAAAACATAGATAATAAGTCAACTACAATATTAATAACTCTCTAGTACATAACTGTGACTGACATGGTCTAATCCATGCTACAAACCTTTACAAACCATCGTCTGAGAGACAGCACAACTTTGTTCAAGACAAAGTTTACAAACCTCATACTCTCTGTCTAAGACAGAGTAGAGAACACATTCTATGAACAAAAGTCCAAAAGATAAACTCTATGGACAAAAGTCCAATAGACTATGTGATTTTTGTTTTTATTTTCTAAAACAAAAGACATAAAAAAATTAAAGATGCATGATAAAAAATGAATTATATTTTGGAAAGACTTAGAACAACATTTTCAACTTTTGAGGAAAAAAAGATAAACAGAGTGACTGTGACGGCGCGTGAGAGCCATCACCTCTCTGGGAGTATGGCGGTCAGTAGGGATGGGTAGCGGGCCCCGCACCCCGCTGCCCCGCCCCTGCTCAAGCAGGGTGGGGGTTCCAGACCGCTCGAGCGGGATGCAGGGGGCCCCGCCTGCACCCAAAGACTCCTGTAGAGGTGAAGCCCCGCTCCGCTTTTCCCCTGCCTCGCTTAATATATTTAATTAAAATTATATATATAACCCCATATAAGGTCCCCCCCTCCCCCCGCGTCATTCTCCTTCTCGAACTCTCTTCTCTCTCACTCTCAGACTCACTCTCTCTCAGTCTCGATCTCTCTCTGTCTCTCTATCTCTCTAGCTTGATCTATTCCCTCTCTCGCACAACTGCACGAGTAGCACCAACGGAACTCCAGTCACTTCACTGTCGTTTGAACTTCTAATTTCACTTTGCATTTGCCGCCACTCAAAGGTGAGAAATCCGAAACCCTAGATTTTATTTTTTTAATTTTGGATTGGAGATTGGAGGAATGATGGGTTGAATCAGAGATGGAGGATGATAATAATTGTGAATTTGTGTGCTATGAAGAAATTTGTGCATGTGTTTAATTATTAGTTTGTTTGTTTTTTTTTTGGTAGTTTGTATTTTACTATTTCTGGCCTTTGGGTGTTCGGATTTAGAACCCTTAATCAATTTAGAGATTAAATCCGAAACCCTAAATTGATTTAGGGGTTTCGATTGAAACAAATTGAATTTGTTTCAATCGAAACCCCTAAATCAATTTAGGGTTTCGGATTGAACCTATAAATTGATTTAAGGGTTCAATCCGAAACCCTAAATTGAGTGTCGTGTGTCGATTGAATTTCTTATGTCGTGTGTTGATTGATTTTATAATTTTTTTATTGTGTTATGAAATCAAAAATGTCTTCTCAAAGGAATTTCACTGATAGTTCTCCTACCCCTACCAGTACCCATGCCCTAGAACCTAACCATACTCCAACTCTTGGGAGTGGGAGTATACCTTGCCCCGCCCCCAAGCCCACACAAAGTAAGAAACCTATTTCTATAGTTTTGTCTCATTTTACCAAACTAGAGGGTGGTAACCCCAATAACCCCTAAACTAAATGTAATTATTGTGAGAAAATATATGGATGTCACTATAAGAAACACGGTACATCCCAGTTAAAGATCAATCTAGAGGAACAATGCAAAAATAGTCCAATATTAAGATCCTTAATGGAGAAGAGTCAATCTAGACTAGAAATTGAACTAAAAAAAATGAGAGTAGTGGGGTTTAACGTTGAAGGGGTATACGAAGTATAATGTTGATGAGTGTAGAAGGAAGTTAGCTCGTATGGTTGTCATAGACGAGCTACATTTTCAGTTTGTGGATGGGAGAGGGTTCCAAGAATTTGTCCAAGAATTGGAACCTAGATTTACGCTTCGTTCTCGCCACACTGTGGCAAAGGATATTAAAAAAATGTACTGGAAAGATAAAGATGTTTTGAGGGGCCAATTGGCGGGTTTGGTAGTTTGCCTCACTACCGATACTTGGGTCCAAAATTTCAATTATATATTTTTTACTGTTCATTTCATTGATTCTGACTGGATTCTTCATAAAAAAATTATTAAGTTTTGCTAAATAACTGATCACAAGGGTGAGACGATTGGGAAGGTCTTGGAGGCCTCAATAAAGGAGTGGAGGTTGGCACGAGTTTCAACAGTTTCGGTTGACAATACCTCGTCTAATGATGTCGCCTTGAGATATCTGAAAACTTATCTTAGAGAGACAAATAAGATATTTTTGGTTGGCGAATATTTGCATGTTAAATATTCTGCACATATCTTGAATCTAATTGTGACTAGGGTTTGAAAAATGTTGATAACTCGGTTGCACGAGTTAGACTGGCTGTGAAATTTGTGAGGTCTTCTCCTTCTAGATTAGAGAAATTCAAGATTGTTGCGAAGACTGTGGACATAATATTAAAGAAGGGTCTTTGTACTGATATTCCTACCAGATGGAACTCAACCATCTTGATTTTGGAGGCGACCCAAGAATATAAGGCAACCTTTTAATTATTGGGTGATGAAGACATTCAATATGTCAAATAATTTGATGAGCACGAGGGTTTATGAAAGCCTGATGATGATGATTGGGAGGTAGTTTCTACTTTTGTTGATTTTCTCAGACTTTTTTACGATGTAACATTGAAGTTATCGGCTTCTTTGCACCCTACATCCGATGAATTTTGTCAACAAATATGTAGGGTGAAAGAAAAATTAGACGACATGTGTAGGGGTTCTAATATAAGGATGATGGAGATGACATTGACCATGAGGGTCAAATATGACAAGTATTGGAGAGATTTGACTAAACTAAATATTTTGATATGAGTGGTTGTTATTTTTTACTCCCGTTTGAAAATTTCAGCCATGTTATATGGTTTGGAACTTGCGCACGATCAGGCATGGACTAATCTTATTAGTGAGATGGCCCGAAATACCCTTTATAAATTATATGATGAGTTTAATGCAATTAGGGGTGGTACTGCATCTACTACACCTACACCTACACCTACTCAGCACCTTCTCTAGACACCGAGGCAACAAAGAAGTGTAGATTGACATGGACTAAGACCCTTTCACATAATCTTACACTAGTTCGTCAATCTACGGATGTGGTTTAAGAGTTAGACATTATTTGTCAGGGGATCTTATTCAAGATGATGGTAAGTTCGACATATTAGGATGGTGGAAGGCAGCATCAGAAAAATATCTCATCCTTTCTGAGATTGCCCGTTTTATGTTTGCCATCCCTATTAGCATCGTTGTCTCGGAGTCTGCCTTTAGTACCAGATGATGCATATTGGATAATTTTCGTAGTTCATTGTCTCCTATAACTGTGGAGGCATTGATATGCACACAGAGTTGGACGACGGGAAATGATATTTATGTTCCGGATCTTTTAGATTTTAAAGAGAACGATGAGGAGGATGGTGATCAGTCTGGATCGGACCATCTGGTAATTGTTGTTTTTATTTTATTATTTTTATTTATTTATATTCATTTCGATTTCATTAGTATTAATTTTAGTATTGATTATTGTAGCAACACATGAGACGACTCAGACGATGTCTACCTCTACTGCAATATGAATATGTGCTCAAGTCTCAAAAGACTACCCATCCGGCCACCCCAAATGTCACAGTCAAAGACCCAAACAGGTCGCCTCTATTTTTAGATTCTTAATTTATTAGAATATTGAAATTTGAATCAGTTGTATGTATTATGTATTTGATTTGTAACTTTGTAATGTTGATACAATGTCCCTTGGACACTTTTTTCTTTGTAATTTTGTAATTGTTTAGACTTTCCATTTTATTTTTGTAATAGCTTAGTTATTATTATTATTTATTAGTTTATTAGGTAGTAAACTTGTAGTCTATAGTAGTACTTCATTAGAGTCTTAATTATATAAATTTGTATCATTTATATATTATTTTTATTCATATAACTTTTTTTTTCTTTTTTTACCTCTTTTTTTTTTTTAAAAAAAATCTATTTTTTGGGCCTAAAATGGTCCAGAAAAGGCTTTTAGGCCAATTTCAGCAGTTTCTTGGCCATTTTTGGCTTAGAAATCACTTCTAGGCCTTTGGCTCAGTAGAGGGCGGACAGATGACCCCCCCCCCCCACCCGCACTCCGTTATCCGGGACGGGGTCCCCTGCCCCTTACTCCGAGGGTGGGGGACGGGGACGAAACACGCCACCCCGCCCATGCAGGGGCGGGGTGGGGGCTACCCTGCCCCATAGGGGGCAGGTAGCACCCTTAGCAGTCAGTCAGGTCTGAAGTAACTTGTGGTCCTAGACCCAGAAAAATTGTGCGTGGTGGCAGAAGAGCACCCCTAGAGGTGGAGCGTGGATTTCACGCGCCCACTTTGAACCATGCGTGTGGCTCATGCGCAGCGTTGTTCGGCGATATTATTCTCCTGTCTGAAGGATCGGCGCCTTGGAAAACTTGCGGTAGGGCGCGTGGTGGTCATCGGATGCCGGAGAGCAGCAAATCGGCTTTCCGCCATACTTAACCTTGAAAAAATAACCATAAAAATAAAAAGAAAGAAGACTAGAGAAGAGATGGAGGAGGGATGAATGACGGAGGAGGGAGGAGTCTCTATCTCTAAAACTAATTATGATGATTTATCTTAATTATGGAAGTGGTTACTTTTAATTGACATATTGATATACTTAACAGTATATTGGATTAGATCACAATGATTTTATTACTCTAGAAAATACTATAGCCCAAATAATTTATCTACTATCTGTACTAATAGCATTTGATTTTTTTTTTTTAAATGAACTTCTTCATTTTAAAGGACTTGTTGGATATGCACTCACAGGAATTTATTAAGCCTCGACAGCAACCTTAGACAATATCACCTTGGCTTCACCTTAGACAATATCACCTTGGCTTCCCCCACCTCCTCAAGTTTTCAAAATCAATTAGGATGCAGCAATTGAAAAGTCTAGATGCAAAATTGGTATTGGTCTGATTATAAGAGATTGGAATGGTTTGGTGTTGGCAACATCAAGACAATTCAGGTCCCTCTATCAGATCCTTTTCTAGCTGAATCTGTTGGGGCTATGGAAGCTGCTTGTTTTGGTTCTCACCTAGGGACTAAATAGGATAATACTAGAAGGGGATTCACTCCTAGTTACTCAAGCTATTAACGGCAAAGTAGAAATTGGTTTGCAGCTGGTATGATTATTGATGATATTAAGGCTCAGTTAAATGTTTATGACTCATGGTCAGTCTTACACATTTGAAGAGACGGTAATAAGGCAGCTCATATGCTTGCCAAGAATGCTCTCTTGTCTTCTACATCTTCTGTTGATGTAGGCAATATTCCCTCTTGTATTCTTGATTACATTTGATGAATATTATAATAGCATTTGATTCTTAATATAGAGATAATGTGGGGAGCTCGGATGTGACATATAGCTAGCTTGCTTGGATATACTCAGCACTCGTTTGAGAAGTAAAATGAGATGGTAATTTTGTGAATAGTAGCAACACCCTAATTTTTTTTTTTTATATACAAAATATCTCCTTGAGATAGATTTAATGGGCATTGATTATTTTAAATATGAAGATAATTGATTATTTTAGTAATGAGTTACTATCATAATTTACTCTAGAGAATGTGATTCAATGAGTAAAAGAATAACCAAAAGATTAAGGAAAAAGCTAGACATTCCGTTGGAGGCTCCAGTTCTAATTTTTTTATTTTTAGTATTTTTTTATTTAATAATTAAGAAATTTATTTTTATTAATATTATAAATATTTTTTAAAAATATTTAAAAATATTAAAAAATCATGTGAAAAAAAGAATCTTCAAATGTACTCGCAGGAGCCCCAGCGGTGGGGCCTGGTGTGTGTAGACCCACACAAAGATTAAACTGCATGGGTACTTTAAGACATTAAGATGTAGAAAAAATAATATAACAGTATAAATTAAAATTTATAAATTAAAGAAAATGTTAGAATTACTTCTCTATTACAACTTATTTACAACTATGAAATAAAATAATTGGGTTTATCTTGACCTAATTAGGCCATGGGTCAAACTTATATCAAGCTTGGCCCAAAGGCTTTATGCCTTCCTCCAAGGCTATCCTACCCAATCTTGTACTCTTATGAGGCTTGGTTTAAAGCTTGATCCATAAATGTCCTAAAGTTCTAAAGGCCTTAATAGAATTTTTAATGGGTATGCTTTTCTAATCCTTCATACTTAATCATTAATGACACTAAATGTCATAGTGTAAATAATTAATATTGAAGTAGATAAATAAAATAAGTAAATAAAATAAAATAATAATAATTGTAATAATAAAATAAATAAATAATATATTTAAATCCTAAAATTATAAGCATAATTTAAGAGTACTTAAAGATTAATCTTAATGGTTAATTAGGCGAATTGTTACATGATCAAATAAAATAATGGACCCCACAAGTCTATAAATAATAGTGCACGTTAAAATAAATAAATGTATCTCCAAAGTCTTGTCCATCCCTATCAATCCAATCCACTAATATATATAAAAAAAAGAGCAATGATATTTATTATCTTAATTTTAATCATTATTTCATCATTTTATGATATGATATTAAATTATTAGTGACTATTTATTATATTTTACTTATTTACCTATTATCTAATACCACATTTTATAATAATGAGAAAAAGATGATGAACATATACATATTTACTCTTATTTATTATAGGTTTGAGTAGTAAGATGAGAATTTTTAATTTTGGATAAAAGTTTAAAATATTATTTTTTTAATATTATTATTATTTTTGAACTTGAAAAAATTAAATTATTTATTATATTTTATATACAAATTTAAAAAAATTATAATAATGAGATAAAATAAAATGAAAATTTTATATTTCTTCTCATAATTCATTTATCAAAGTATACTTACGTAGAAAAGTCATAAGTCTACTTTTATTTACAATTATCATCTAATGCCAAACAGATGATGTAGAAAAGTCTACTTTGTGAACTAATTAATCAATTCATTAAGTGGGTTTTTGGTAGGGAGAATATCTGAGAAGTGTTGAGAATATTTGTGAATAATTATAAATAGAGATTAAAGTGAGTTTGTAGAACTGATTGAAAGTATTTTGAATTGTTTATATGTATGAAATATGTTGAGTTATTAACTTTTAGATAAATAATTGAAAAAAGTATGGATCCTATCAATAATTGATTTTTTGTAATGATCATTTTATTTATATATAATAGTGATAAATATTATAGAGATTTTATTTTATATTTATATATAATAGTGATAAATATTATAATGATTTTATTTTTTATTTATATTTAATAGTGATAAATATTATAGTGATTTTATTTTTTATTTATATTTAATAGTGATAAATATTATAGTGATTTTATTTTTTACTTATATATAGTAGTGATAAATATTATAGTGATTTTATTTTTTTTATTTATATTTAATAGTGATAAATATTATAATGATTTTATTTTTTATTTATATTTCATAGTGATAAATATTATAATGATTTTATTTTTTATTTATATATAATAATGATAAATATTATAGTGATTTTTGGAGAGACTTTGGTACGAAGATGGTTTCATTGTGTTTGACATGTAGAGTATTTTCATTCGTACAAGAATACTTAAAAATTATTGAGACAACTCATATTTGAATACAAATCACTCTTAAATATATTTATTTATTTATTATTTAAAAAAAATGATATCCATTGACTGAATCCACTATCTGTTTGGATGTAGTACAGATAATCTCGTTTGAATTTAAAAAATATTTCATCTCATCTCATTATTAAAATTTTCTCAAATTTATATATAAAATATAATAAACAATTTAAATTTTTTAAATTTCAATTCAAAATTTTCAAATCTCAAAATTAATAATAATATTAAAAAATAATATTTTAACAATATTTTTTAAGTTTTCATTTTCCATCTTAAAATATCCCATCTTATTTTTGAATCCAAATCATCCCTTACTCATTCAAGGTAGTGGAGTGATCTCTCCCTGAATTCGGATTGTGGTATAGATAGATAGATAGATAGATGGAAAAAAAAATGTTTAAACGAAAGAAATACATGATATAAAAAATTCCTACATTAATGAAATTACAAAAGAATAGTGTGCATCAGATTATGAGAAAGTCTTTATCATTGACGAGATGTTTAGGTTTGAAGATGATTTGAAATAATTTGAGATGGATTATAAATAGTAATAAGATGAGTAATGAATAGTAATGAAATTTGTGAGTTAAAGTTACTGAATAATAATAAATAATAATAAGATGAGTTAAAATGATCTGAGATGTCCTGCGAATCCAAACGTCACTTGAGTCGTACGCAGTGCCAAAACCCTGTCTTATTTGTTCATTAATTACCGAACTGTTATCTCCCAGCGCACCCATTAATGTGACAATGCCAATTAAACCACCGACAAGGACTATTCATTTGTTTATTTATTTAAGCTGCAGAACGTAACCTCACTCGCCAAAATCGCAAGATACCTCAATATATATGGTTTAGAGAAATGGTCCCGAATTGGTCCCGAATTCGGGGCTCAAGAAGTGATTCGATTTTTTTTTTTTTTTTTTATATCGTGATTGAAAAAATATTTTTTAATAATATTATAAATTTTTTTATTTTTTTTAAATATTTATAATAATTAAAAAATACATAAAAATAAAAAAATACACTGTACGGTAACCTAATTAGAGATATTTTTTCGGTTGCTCTAGTATAACTCTATAGTTTAGGAGTGTTGCTACAGTCACCGTTCCCACCTACTGTTGGGAGTTATTGTTAGTTATAAGATTTTATTTTATTTTATTTTTTATCTTTTCATATATATATATATATTTTAATATTTTTAAATATTTTTTAAAAATTAAAAAAATTATAATATTATTAAAAAATATTTTTTTAATTATTAAGTAAAAATAAAAATAAAAAAGTAAAGCGGTAAAGTTGAGCAAGGAAGAGTAGTATTATTCATGGTTTATTAATGAAAAAACGAAATAAATGAGATGTATACGGTATACCTCACACACAGTTTGTTTTGTCATCATCACAGTTTGTTTATCACAGTTTCTCTCTCTCTCTCTCTCTCTCATTACCATTGTCTCTTGTGGCTGGATTTTAGGTTCTTGTTTCTTGCTGCTTGCTTCAGAAATTTTGTCAAGCAGGAGTAGTTTTACATGGAGATTGTGACTTAACATTGCTAGTTAATTAATTATATTTTGTGATTTTTGGAATGAAGAAAATTCCATAAATTATATTGCATTTTTTGTGATATATATCCAATTTTTTTTCTTGTAAAAATTTTAATTAAAAATAACTATTAAAACAAGCATATAAAAATATCTATAATTAAAAGAAAAAACACAAACACCTATATAAAAGCCTTTTAAAAGTTATAGAAAATACACACAAAAAGACCTAGAAAATCTCATAAAATATAAGTCTAAGCTGATAAAATATATAGCCAGTTTTAAGTCTCGTTTGGATAGTGAGATGAGATGAATTTAGATAAAAGTCTAAAGTTGAATAAAATATTATTAGAATATTATTTTTAATATTATTATTGTTTTAAAATTTGAAAAATTTGAATTATTTATTATATTTTATATAAAAATTTAGAAAAGTTATAATGATGAGATGAAACTATTTCTATATCCAAACGAGACATTGGCACATACTTGGTACGTATAAAACAAGATATCATAGCTATATAATTATTAATTAATATTGATAAGAGTGTGCCTAAGCATATTTCTAAGTTTTTAATCATGCACCTTTTCATTTTTTACCTCCATCTCCGTCGTTAATACATCTTCGTTAATTCTTAAACCATTTTAGTCCTTCATGAGTTGTATGACGTTTAGCTTTTACTCTGTATGGCCGAGACTTGCCCCCACTGATATAATCATCTTTTAGTACTCTCAATCATTATTAGGAGTGTTGATGTCTTGTTTCACAGTCTGAGCAGCTCCACAACAACAAGCTCACGAGACCTGTAGCTTAGAGGGAGAAGAGGCTCCGGTGACAACTGGGGTCACTTCGAAGCCAAAGTCAGTGAAAAATACTCGAGTGATGAAGAGAACTAAGTAAACTGGAAGAATAGTAAAAGGTTCAGAGAGCCTTTCCACGGGAGGGATGGCTATTATTTATACCTGGTTCAGACTCGATTGTCGAGGGAGATTGTCGGGTGTCAAGTCGTGCCTGGGTTAGACTTGCTACCTCCCCTATCGCTACAGTGTGTCAGGCCGTGGCTCGAACTGCTGAGGGAGATCGTGGCGTGTTAGGTCGTGCCTGGGTCAGACCTGCTGCCAGCCTCCTATCGTGTCAGGTCGTGGGCGAGCCATCCTATGGTACCTCTGGCAGGACGTCATTGCGTGCTGGGTTCCCTAGCATGCAATGAATGCAACTTGTCTTGTGCCTGGCGTACCCGCGATTGGACATGCCTAGTCGGTTGCGTCCTGCAATGATAGTTTGTAGTGTGCCTTATGGCAGGGCTCGGGAGTTCTCCGAGTCCCGAGGCGGTCACTACCTTGTGGTGGGCTTCTTGGCTTGTCCAAGCTTGGTGCCAAAGCCTTTTTGGATGCTCTGTCGCCATGGGCTCGGTACGCATCAGATCCCGGTCTGGGCCCCTGGCCTGCTTCATGTTCCCACCTTTCCGTGGTTTGGTTTCTTTAGGCCTGGGCCCCTCTCTCAGAGGGACCCCCCCTCACAGTACCCCTCGAATTCCTATCATAGAAATGTGTTGGGAATTCAATGTCCTCCCTAATTGCGGTCTCGTCTGTCAGCCTCTCAGGGTCACCTGTCCAGTTCCCGTTGGTTTGAGTTCCCAAGGCCACATTTCCATTCAACGAGTGTCTCCTTGGTTCTCGTGACTCTTTCGTCTTTCGTCTTCAATGACCCGCCCGTCAGTTGAGTTCTCGAGGTCTTCCATTCGACTCCTATTGATTCGAGTTCCCGAGGCCAGTTGCCGTTCAATGAATGTCGCTCCTTGATTTGAGTCCCCAGTGGCTGATTGGACGTGCCGACGCCAGTGTCTCCATGTCTCGGGACCTTATTGGTTTGTGCCCCCCACTCGCTTGACACGACAGTTGCCATCCTTACTGTCGCCTTGGCTGTTGGGATTCGCGTGGCATTCGCTGGCGTCATTGCTGTCAATGTCGACTTGTTTCCCGAGGCAATTCCCGCGTGCTTTCCTCCATTACTCGCCTATATAAAGCCTTATATTCCTTCCTCTTCCTCCATTTCTTCCTTCTGCGTTTTTCGAGCTTATTCTTCCTCTATTCCCTTTCCATCGTGTCTTCCTCCCTTCCCCAGCCTTCTACTTCCCTTCTTGTAGAGCATCGTCATCTTCTCCACGACGCAACCTTATTCTCCAAGTCTTCCACTTCCCTTCTCATAGAGCCACTTCCTTTCATCTTTTCCAAGTCATCCACTTCCCTTCTTACAGAGCCACTTCCCTTCGTCTTCTCCAAGTCTTCGTGGTTATGGCTCCCAAAGCACTTCCAGCATCGTCACTCCTTACTTTGCGGGGAAACATTGGGTTTTGTCGGTCATCGGCGCGGATCTAAGGGCGTTCTGGCCAAATACGAGATCCCCTCCTCTGTCGTTTTGGAGATTCCTCGAGGGATTGAGCATGCAGTGAGCCCCGATGACATGTCATCTCGGGTGGCCCTCTTCCCATTGATGTTTGCTAACGGTCTTCGCCTCCGGTTCTGTCGCCTTGTGCTCGAGGTTCTCAACTACCTCGGGCTAGCCCCGACTCAGCTCAACCCAAAGTGTGCTCTTGGTGTCCAGCTATGTCATCATCTGGAGGGCCCTTAGTGGAACTACCGAGGAGTGCCCCGACCTGATGGCTCAGGAATTCTTGTCATTGTACCACACGGACTCCCAATCGGAAGATCGCTTTGCTCGCACAACGTCATTCAAGCATCAAGGAGTGGTCCCGAAAGTATTTCTTTGTGGTGGGCTCAGGCTGGGAATTCCCCGAGGTGGAGGTGGCCCATAAGGAATATCCGGTCTAGGCAGTTTGGGGGTTTCTGCCTTCTTCACAGAGTCTAAGGCTCACACTGAACCGGAGGAAGGAGGTTCGCCTAGAAATAGTGATGGCTTGGTTGAGGGCTCATCCTGAGGAGTCGCAGATCGACCTAGCCCACTCCGATGAGAACATCCAACGATACTTGTCCATGCCCGATCGCTCCTATGCGGTCGGCAGGAACTTCTTGGGTATAGTTCCTTCTCCCCGGGGGTGGAAGGGCACCTCAAGCTCCTCCAGCAGTCAGGGGAAATGACCGAAGGTGCGTCATGATCCGCCCTAGGAGAATTTAGGTAGTGAGGCCAGAGGCTCCTCCTCTTCTAAGGGTCGTGCTGGGGAGTTGGGGAGCCGTGCCAAAGTGCCCTGGGCCCAGGACACTCGTGAACTGGGATTGCAAAAATGCGTGTGCCTAGATTTTCTAGTCCCTTCAACATGGGGAGCACCACCTCGTTTCCAAGCGGTTCGTGCTCAACCCTCGGGCCTTCTTCGTCTTCGACAGTCCCCCAGCCACTTCTGCTGGGTCCTTCCTTGACCCGCTATGCGACCTCCAGGCGGCTTTCTTCAGCTCCAGGAGCATCCCCTCCCCCTCACGAGTCCAGCACATTCGAGCAGTTCGTGTCCTTCGAAGACACTCTGGGGGAGGAGACAGTCCTCGTTGGTATGAGTTCATTGTTGTCATTGTTGATCACAATTATCTCTCCTTTCTTTGGGACAACTTGCACTGGACTTACCCATGCACTATTTGAGATTGGATAAATAATTCTGGCACCTAAAAGCTTCAATACCTCTTTATGCATCACTTCTTGCACCGATAGATTCAATTTCCTCTGGGGTTGGACTATCGGTTTAAAATTATCTTCCATTAAAATCTTGTGCATGCAAATTGAAGAACTAATTCCTTTGATGTTCAAGATGGTCCAACCTAAGGCCATCTTGTTTTTCCGCAAAACTCTCAGCAACTTCTCTTCCTCTACTTCATTCAAGGAACTGTCAATAATAACTGAAAAAGTAGAGTGAGTTCAAGCTTGGGTGGTTCCTTACTTGGAGATGTCGGCCGAGATAAGTTTACCTCTTTCACTTTTGGTTTTTTTGAAGAAGAAAGGGATGGTGTAGCTTCCAAATATGTTTCACACTCCCTAACCTCTTCATCTTTAGATTCAATAGATGTAGAGTGAGTAAGACATACCTCAAGTGGTAGCTTTGAAAATTCAGCTCCATAAATCTCGTCGACCATGGCCACATCTCGGTTGCTTATTTGAAAAAAAGATTGTACCTTGGGAGGGAATTCCATAGATTTAAATACGTCAAAAGTGACCTGCTCCTCACCGACCCTCAAAATGAGTTTCTCTTGCTGGACATCAATTAAGGTTCTCCCTGTCGCAAGAAAAGGTTGGCCCAGTATCAAAGGGATCTCCTCGTCCTCCTCCATATCAAGCACAATGAAGTTAGCCGGGAAGATGAACTTATCAACTTTCACTAGTACATCCTCAATGAGTCCTCTCGGGTATTTAATAGATCTATCTGCCAACTGCAGAGAGATAGTGGTCTGCTTTGCTTCTCCAAGACCTAGTTTCCTGAAAACAGAGAAAGGCATTAGATTAATACTTGCCCTTAAGTCGCGTAAAACTTTATCAAAATAGGAATTTTCTATAGTGCATGGGATCGTGAAACTCTCTGGGTCTTTCAACTTAGGCAGTAGTTTCTTTTGTAAAATTGCACTACTTTCCTCGGTCAGCATTACAGTCTCATGCTCCTCTAACTTCCGCTTGTTTGATAATATATCCTTGAAAATTTTCGCATATTTAGGCATTTGTTCTAAAGCTTCAATGAGAGGAATATTAATATGCAATTGCTTTAATATGCAGTTGCTTAAATATACTAAGAAATTTAGAGAACTGATTATCAATCTTATTTGTTCTTAATCTTTGCAGAAAAGGAATTGGTGGATCATAAATTGAAAGAGAATAAGTTTTAGATATGAACTCTCTGGATTTCTTAGGTTTTTCAACCCCTTTATGCTCCTTAGTCATTTCAGCTTGCTGGTCGGCCGCATCCTGCTCTGCTTCTTTCACCTCGAACTCAGCTTCCTTCATCTCAGATTTCATGTTTTTGGTAGCTTCTGCATCTCGCTCGGTATTTACTATTTGCAGCTAGTCATATGTCTGCCCACTTCTCAATGTTATGGCTTGCTTTGATATGTTCCTTTGGATTGGTCACAGTGTTGCTCGGTAAAGTCTCTGCTATTCTCTCGGTAAGCATGTTTGAAAGCTAACCAATTTGCACCTCAAGATTGCTGATTGAAGCCGAGTTGTTTTGGATCACCATATCAGTCTTTTGCATGTACTGCATAATCATATCTTCAAGTGCGGCTTCTTCTCTTGCTGTGGAAACTATTGTGGTGGTCTAGCCAGCACTTGGTTATTACTACATGAAAAGTTTGGGTGATATCTCCATCCGGGATTGAACGTGTTTGAATAAGGATTGTTTTGATGTTGGAAATTGGACACGTAATGGGCTTGTTCATAACTCAGTTGGGAGAAAGGATTCCCTACTTGGCAATCTACACTTGAATGACTTTCTGCGCAATGATCACAAACAACATTAGTTTGAATAGTATTAACGTTCATCTTACCTAGTTGTTATGATAAATTTGCGATCTGCGCTGCCAATGTTGTAATAGAATCAAGTTCAAAAACTCCAGCAGTCTTTCTTGGCATTGCTTTCTCTACAGACCAGTGATAGTTGTGGATGTCAATTCTTCCAGAAGTTCATATGCGGCTTCATGGGTCTTACTCATTAATGTTCCTCATGCGGCCACATCAACCATAGATCCATTTGTGGGTCCCAAACTATTGTAAAATGTCTGTACTTGAAGCCAGGCTGGGAGATCGTGATTTGTACACTTCTGCAATAAATCATTGTATCTCTCTCATGCTTCAAATAATGATTCATCCTCAAATTGAGTGAAGGTAGTGATATCATTCCTTAACTTCGCTATCTTTGCCGGAGGGAAATATTTTGCTAAGAATTTTTGTGCCAACTCCTCCCAGGTGGTGATGATGCCGGGCAGCAAAGAGTTCAACCAAGCTTTTGATTTTTCCCTAAGTGAGAAAGGAAAAAATCTCAATCGAATCACATCATTTGTCACTCCGTTGTGTTTAAAAGTATCACAAATTTCTAGAAAATTTACAATATGGACATTAGGATCCTCTTGTGACAGCCTCCCCAAACTAGACAGTTTGTTGAATCATTTGAATGATGGCCGGCTTGATCTCTAAGTTATTAGCTTGTATAGCTGGCCACCTTATTCTAGATGTCGCCCCATTGACAGAGTCTCTTAATGCCTTGTGCTCCTAGTAGGCTATATTAAATTTAGATGCAATGACCTCTTTCTTTTTCTATTTATTAATCCGACGTAAGGTTTTTTCAATCTTGGGATTTAAAAGCGTATGCTCTAATGATCTAAAGAAAATGGTACCAAAAACTCTAGCTAGTATCAACATTAATAACAAATAACTAATCCATGGCAACGGTGCCAAAAACTTGTTGTGCTAAAAATATCTGCAAGTGCACAGAATCGTAAAAGTAGTAAAGTGTTTTTAAAGAAAACGGATGTCGAACCCACATAGATTAATTATGTTATTGAGTACTAAAATTTACTAAATTAATTACTATTTGGAAAACCAAAATTTAAGGAATATATTATCTAAATTAAACTGAAGAAAAGTGCATTTAAAATTTAGATTTTAAAGATAATAAGAATAGATCTAAAACGTTTGATTTCACCTAGGAAATCTCACACAATTTATTATTCCTTGTTATAGAATTCCAATTATCCCAAGTTGATGATAAAAATCCATTAACTATTCAATATTTTCTCTTGAACAATTCAACATTTTCAAAGAGGTTAGCCTACTCATTGCTTCAGGCAGTGAAGTTAAACCAGAGCATCTCTAAATTGTGAACCGCTCAAGTGATGCCCAATTGTAGATCCACTCTAGTATAGTCATCAAGCTAGCTTGAACAATTTGAGACGTGTTGAAGCCCCAACGGTAGAGACACCAATTTTGTAATACTGACAAACTCCAAAGAGATGAGGCTTTTAAGCCCTTTCCATTGCATACCGTGCTCATCGTTGCCTAGATCAAGCATGGGACAATGAATAAGCTCAGCTCGTGAAGTGTAGTGAGATATTGTACATCTTGGGAGAGAGACTTTAATTTAGGGCAGAGACTTATCTTCAAATACTGGAGAGATATGAGGTTTTGCACTGGAACGATTTCTAGATCTTCAATTTCTCTTAAGTATATATTCTTCAATTTGGAGGTGTAGAGGAAGCGGAGGAGGAGGCATTCATTATTATTTGTTGCACTGCCTTCCACTTGGCATTCCATAGGAATAACTCTATTTTCAGATGTGAAAACGTTGGCAATGAAGTCAAGAGAGGGTAATACCATATTGTTAATTTGGAAAGACGAGGGAATAGTAAAGCATTCCCCGTCATCCTCGTCATTGAAGGTGTTTCAAAAGAATTTTGATGATCAGTAGTATTGACATCCACATTATAAGAATCACTTCTCCTCCACCAACCCTTGATATTAGGGCAGTTGTAGAGGTAAATCCACTCAAGTGATGGAAAGAATACTGATGAAGAAGAAGATAAAGATAACTCATTGTTGTCACTACAATCTGATACGTACTCTATTTCATCAAGGTTATTCAGAGAAATAGTCTTAAGAAAGAGTTGTTGACTTAATGGTGGCAAATATTTCTAGTTACTACAACCACATAAATTCAATTCAACAAGATTTGTGAGTGAAAAAAGCCACATCGGAACCCTCACACCCCCATAATCATATATTTTCAGCTTTTTAAGATTTGGGTGAGGTTCCAAGCCTTCCAATGCCATTTCATCTCCTGCATTAATAACATTTTCTTCCCTCCAACGTAAAGCCAAAACCTGAACATGTACTTTCTCCTTTAGATTTGCACCCTTATAGTCTAATGCGACGTCATCCCCATGTCTCAAATCCCAAATCTATAATTCTCCTCTTAAGCTATTTAGTCTACTTAGCTCGCTTAACCGGCCACTAACCTCTGGGGTCGAATCAGAGTGAACAACAAACTTAGATAATGTCTGGAGATTTTTCAATTCCAGCAATCCACGTGGCATATAAGTCAAATTAGAACATCCATCATTGTAAAGATGCCTGAGGTTGACTAATTTTGTCATTCCTCTAGGTAATTCTTTAAGCCTTATGCAATGAGAGAGTCTTAGTGTATACAAATTTTGACTAATTTTATTGATTGATATGGAAGTACTATTTATAAGGAAGGAACAGACTTTATATACAGAAGAAAATTTACTTTTGTTTTTTCGGAAACAACGTTTTGGTCGCAAAATCGTAGAAGTGGTATTTTTGGCAACAAAAACATGCCCAGTATAACATTGCTCAAAACTCTTTTCAGGCGCATTTTGCTCGCCGAATCCTTTTCTGCTGGTTAAGAGCCTATTATTGGCGAGGCTACCTCGGTGCAAAAATGCTTTAGCGGTGGTACTCTCTTGCTGCAAGAAGATTACTTTCGGCGTGAAAAAATTGTTGCTAAATACTTTTACTGGAGACTAAATACCGTAAGTAAAAGAAGGTTGTGACAAAGTTTCACCGCTGTAAAAGTCTTAAAAACTATCGAAAATTGTTCTCACGGCGACTTTCTCTCGTGGAAAAAATTTTCTTGCGGCGTTGTTCTTCTAGCCATGAAAATTTTTTGTTGTTGACAATGACTGTTTTCGGAGAGAGACACTAGACGCAACAAACCAATTGCTGCTAGTGTATTTTACGGGCCGGAAACCTTTTTGAGACGATAATTATTCGACACAAAAAGTCGTATTTACCGGCCACAAAATTAAGTTTGTGTACACATCTTTATCGGCAATTTTTTAGACCATATGTGGCGATAAAAAAATCGCCTCAAAAAAGCTTTTCCGATTAACTCAAAAAGTCAGCCAGAAAAATCTTTTTTGCGCTAGACAATTGCGGCTATAGTCCGGTGACCAAATTATTTCCGGAAATAATTTATCTCAGTGATTTATAAGTGTCTTGTGGCTACTCTTGCTTGATGGGAAAGGCCAAATTTCTTGTCTACATGACCACTTTCATTAGAATTTTTAAAATTTTTAAATACAGTAAAAGTAGTAGAGTTTTCTTTAAGAAAATAAACCAATTTTTTATGCTGAAATCATTAAAATATTTATTACCTCCAAAAGACATGGGTTCTATTGGTCCACATATGTCGGTGTGAACTAGTTGCAACGGATCATGTGTTGCTCTCCAAGATTTTCTGCTTGGAAAAGATTGTCGTGATTGCTTGCCAAGTATACACCCTTCTCAACATTGTAGGTGCCTCTATCATTGGTAATCCATGCGCCATGCCTGATGAAGATAGTAGCTTGAGGCCATTGAAATATAGATATCCAAAGCGAAGATGCCACTTCCATGGCTCACTTTCTTTGATTACATAAAAGCAATTCTCGAACTTTGTTGTAAGATGCAACTGGAACATGCGATTGCTAGTCAATGAAACACGAGCCACATTTCTTCCACATCCATCTCTCAGAGTGAGAGAATTTTCGTCCATGTGTACGATATATCCGTTCTCGAGCAATTGTCCAAAGCTAAGAATATTACTTTTCATATTTGACACATAATAAACATCGAAGATGTATTCTTTTTTATCGTTCTTTTGAAAAACTTTTATCTTCCCTTTACCTTCAACTTGGAGTTTGGATGAGTCTCCCAGGTTCACATTTCCATGAACTCTTTCTATGAGTTCCTCAAATAGATATTTCTTTCTACACATGTGATTACTTGCACCGGAATCTAGGTACCAAGCTTCACGTTGTGAACTTGAATCATCATGAGTGAGAAGTAGGGTGGTGTCACTACTAGCATCATTTGTTGTTTTTGCAACATTGGCTTGTTCATTGTCCTTGTGCCAACAATTCGAGGCATAGTGTCCAAACTTGTTGAAATTGTAGCATTGTATGTTCTTGGTGTTTCCACGTCCATGTGTGGATCACTCTCTTCCGCGACTGCCTCCTCGATCTCGACCTCTTGAGCTTCTACTTTCCTGCTAGCTTTGGTTTGGTTGTTGGTGACTTCCACACCCGCTACCTCTACCACACACTGAAAACAACTTAATATGTCATTGGTCTCTCTATTGCTATCTCTCTCTCTCTCTCTCGATAAGCTAAGAGACTTTGTTGTATCATTTGGTGTTTAATTTTAGATCTGCCTTTCTAAAAAAGATCTCGATTCAAATTATATTATTTTTCTTCTTTCCCAGATTGTTGACTGAATGGAAAAAATTGGACTTGTGTAAGTTTATATGTTCTTATATATATATATTTTATAAATATATATATATATATATATATATATCTATGAAAGTCTATATATGTACCCAACTTTAAGTACAATACCATACACACATGCACTGATTATTATGCATACATAAATACACCCACCCAGAAGTATGTATATCTGTGCAAGTTTATATGTTCTTATATATATATATATATATATATTTGTGAAAGTTTATGTTTAGTATTGCTTATGTTCCAATAAAGGGGCCTGATAACAAGTTTTAGCCCCCAAATTAAGTGGATGGTTTATCGTATGCTTGTGGTTTTGACCACCACTTATAATTAAGTGGAAATTTTCCATGGATATAAAAGTCAAATCTATTTTGATAATTATATAGTATCCAATTAATTTGCCTGTATGATGAATATTCCTTCTAGTTTTAATTGCATTGGCTGCATGCTTATAATCTTACCCTTCACGACTTTCTTATTTTTGTCAGAGAAGGAATTTTTGTTTTGTATGACCACTTTCTATATCCTCCTTGTTTAAAGGCATTTGTTTCTCTAAGAATTTGATAATTTAATTACACCACTTTATAATACAATGGCCTCAGCCGCCCACACCTTTTTATGACATCTTTTAGATAATTGTTGGCTTTCTCCTATCTGATTGGAAGTTGGTCCTTAATATTCTTCAGACTCTGAAAATTACAGAGAATGCCTTTACTCTGCTTTTAAGGGTCCAATTAGTATCACATCACGACACCGTTTGCTGTGTCATGTTATTAGGGATGTAGCTAAAACTGAGTATGATACTTAAGAACCAATACTTGTTATGTGTATGTAATATCCATAATGCTTTCATTGTAATATTAAAGATGATTACTGCAACTTGTGTAGCTTTGTTTTAGCTATACTTGCTGATGAACAATACTATTTGCATAACTTTCACACGGGAAATATTTTGTGTTTTCCTCGTATGAGGGGAAGCAACATATGCACACCATATAGATACAATCAAACAAAATAATTGTGGTGTTTGAGATGCTTGAAACATATAGATGGCAGTTGTTTAATTAGCATTGAAAAATTTTCTTGCGGCGTTGTTCTTCTAGCCGTGAAAATTTTTTGTTGTCGACAAAGACTGTTTCCGGCAAGAGACACTAGACACAACAAACCAATTGCTACTAGTGTATTTTACGGGCCGGAAACCCTTTTGCGATTATAATTATTCGACACAAAAAGTCATATTTTAGCGGCCACAAAATTAAGTTTGTGTACACATCTTTATCGGCCTTTTTTTTTTATCATATGTGGCGATAAAAAAATCGCCTAAAAAAAGCTTTTCTGATTAACACAAAAAGTTAGCCAGAAAGTTCTTTTTTGCACTAGACAATTGCGGCTACAGTCCTGGTGATTTTGGTAGAGGATAAGTAGATTTTACGATTTGTGGGCTCTCTTGCTCATATAAAACTTTCCCTGTGTCCTCAACAAATAAATCTTCAATTGCTAGCATGGAGGGGACAAGAGACTTCTCTGGTTGATCGTCATTCAACTGGGCCACAATACTAGAGCTGTCCTGTCCTTGATTATCTACTCTATGCGACCCTTTAGGCTCTCTACATTCTTCTTCTTCTTCTTCATGCAGGTTGTGGGTGGCATGCTGCACTTCTTCTTGTTCAATTCCCTTCAGCTGAAGAACCAATTGGCCCCCTGTTACATTGTCTGTATTATTCTCATTTTTCGAAGACCCTCTTGCCTCATTCTCATCCGCCTGATTTTTTCCATCTTCTAACTCTATTTTGGATTCTGCTGAAGACCCTTTCTTGACCCAAGCTTGGTTCCCAGTCCCTTTCCTGGAATGATCTTTACCACTACGACATGTTTTAGAATTATGACCATGTTGGTTACAAATTCAGTTGAGGATAGAATCCCGTCCTTTTTAGGCAAATTCAGTTGCAACGTTTTTGTTACAAATGAGGTGAATGGAGGTAAAATTTGGTTGATGTGGAACTCAGAGGTTTATATACAATGGGTGGCAAGGTCTAATCAATTTATTACTGTGAAAGTAAAGGAGAATGTTCATGTGTTTCTTCTATCTATTATATATGCGAAGTGCAGCCGACATGAAAGAAGAGAGCTTTGGGTAGATTTGGAGACTATGGGGACTGTGAGTATTCCATGGGTTCTCTGCAGGGATTTCAATCTCATTAAAGATGATTCAGAAAGAAGAGGTGGTCGTCCTCGTCTTTTTGTAGCCATGGAAGAGTTCAACCAGTGTATTCAAACATGTGGTCTGATTGATATGTGCCCCAAAGGCCCGAAAATGACTTGGTGCAATAGTCAAGGTGGACAAGCGCGCAGCTAGGCCAGGTTAGATAGATGTTTTATTGACACTAATTTTCTTAATTCTTTCTCTAATGTTTCTTACTAGGTTTTGGCGCGCTATACTTCGGATCATTCCCCTTTGGTTATTTAGATGGGGGAGGATCTATTCAGGCATGACCCTAGTCCTTTCCACTTTCAATATATGTGGATTGATTATATGGATTTCAATAGTTTTGTGGAGGGGGTGTGGAAGCGTGAGGGCCTTGGTCATGGATTAATTAACTTGTCCTCTAAATTACAAAGGGTGAAGGTGGCTTTAAACGAGTGGAATAAAAGTGTCTTTGGTAAGACTAACGTTATAATCAAAGATTTAGAGGCTTATATTGATAATTTGGAAAACCGTCTTCAAGTCTCCTTTAATGCCGAGGATGAAAATGACCTCTTAGCATCCAAGTTGGAACTTTTAGCCTGTTGAGTAGAGAGGATACTAGGCTTGCTCATATGGCCAAGAAAAGCTAGCTGAAAGATGGGGACCAGAACTCTAAATTCTTTCATGCTTACTTGAAGGCCAAACATCATAAAAGAGTTCAGGAGATGAGTATGTTAGATGGTAGTGTCTTACAGTCCCCTATTGACATTCATAAAGCCGTTGTTGATTATTTTCAGGAGTTTCTGGGCCAGAGTAGCTCCCGTGCTCTCTTGAAGTTGAGTGACTTGGCTATTGGTAGGGATCCTTCCATAGAGGAAGTAAAGGATGCTCTATTCACTATTCCCAACTATAGTAGTCCAAGGCCAGATGGTTTTGGTTATGGTTTCTTCAGAGTTTGTTCGGACTTGGTTAAAGATGATCTCTTCTCAGCCATTGTTGATTTTTTTCCATAGCTATATGCTCCCTAAAATTTTCACTGCTTCTTACATTGTGTTAATTCCTAAGGTGGACAAGCTCTCTGGCTTTGATAAATTTCGGCCTATTAGCCTTTGTTCCGTGGTTTATAAGATTTGCTCAAAAATTATTGTGGCTCACATGACTAGTTTGCTCCCTAAAATGATTTCGTAGGAACAAGGGGCCTTTATCCTTGGCCGTAGTATTTTTGAGAATATCAGTTTAACTTAGGAAATGGTCCATTCTATTCACAGGAAGTCCATTGGAGGCAATGTTTTGGTTAAACTTGACATGTCTAAGGCTTATGATCGAGTGAATTGGAATTTTTTATTACATGTCTTGACCAACTTTGGGTTCTTCCCTAATGTTTGTGACCTAATTAACTCTTGTATATCTTCGCCGTGGTACTTAGTCATGATGAATGGGACCCCTATGGGTTTCTTTAAAGGAGAGCGGAGCCTAAGGCAAGGTGATCCCTTATCGCTTTACCTATTCATTATAATGCAAGAGGTGCTCTCTTGTCTCCCTAAGCAATCTTTGAGGAAGGTAAAATTGGTCAATTTGCTCGAGCTAGAGTGATACCGGGCTTATGATAGGAAATAAAAGATAAAAGATAAGGGTATCCAATGGGATACAGATATCACCACCCAAAGGAAGATAAGCTTACCACCCAAATAAGAACATCAAAGGGATACATAAATCACCACCGAAAGGAAACTCACAAGGGATACAGAGCAAGAACTCACCACCTATTGGAATCCACCGAAGGATAAGAGTTATAAGAAGAAGCACTTCTTCATAAGCTAAAAGCTCAATTTTGTAATCAACTCAAGTCTATCTCTTTCATTAGCATAAAGGGGTTTATATAGGAAAACTTGGAATAGCCCTCCAAGCATGGGTAATTTCAAAAGACATGAGAATTTCAAAAGACTATTGCCTAGAGAATTCCAAAAGACAAGAAAATCTGAAAATTCGCAACATCTCACCAGCCTTGCACACCTTCAGTAAAATCCTTATAACTTCCTCTAGAAAAGTCCAAATTTCACACTGTTTGATGCGTTGGAAACTAGAGACATGAGGCTTTCCAATGAGATATAGCTTGCTGGCTAAGTCATCCAGAATCTTCCCAGAATGATGTTTCAAATAACTTGTTGGACAATGGGCTGGGTAATGAGTTGGTCTTTGGAGTCATTGGGCTTAGTGGCTTTATTGGATTCATTGGACTGATCCTCAAACACTCCTGTGTCATGCTCCCCTTGTTGAAAAATACTTGCCCTCAAGTCTTGCTCTCCTTCTTCATCATAATAGGGCAAAAGATAAGAAACATTGAAAGTTGCTGAAACACCATAGTCACCTGGGAGCTCAATTTTGTACGCATTATCTCCAATGCGTTGAAGCACCTTGAAAGGCCCATCGGCTCTAGGCCTAAGCTTAGCATGACGTCCACCTGGAAAAAGTTCCTTCCGAAGATGAATCCACACCAAATTACCTTCTTTAAAAGCTGTTGGTTTTTGGTGCTTGTTGGCTTGCTTCTTGTACTTCTCAGTTTGCTTGAGAAGAAATGAAAATGACTGCAAAAACTCATTCCATTTGGCATGTCGGCTATTGAGCTTCTATTGGCTATTTAAGTACTTCAAAGCTTCATGATCAAAGAAGAGAATAAATTCCTTAGGGAGAAGATAATGACTCCATTCTTTGTTATAAGTCGAATACTTCTTCTGCGAATCATTCAAATTTTCACTAAAGAAGGCTATAGGCTTATCTTGTTGGCTAAGAACAGCACCAATACCCACATTTGAAGCATCACAATCAACCTCAAGCATTTTATCAAAATCGGTTAAAGAGAGAATCAGAGCTTCACTCACCATCCTTTTCAGGACTTCAAAACTCTTTTCAGCTTCACTTGTCCACTTGAAATTACCACCCTTTCAAACATTCGGCGATAGGAGCAATGATAGTGCTGAATCCTTTGATGAAGCGCCAATAGAAGGATGCAAGACCATGAAAACTTCGAATGTCATGGAGTGACCTTGGTGTAGGCCAGCTTGTAATTGCTTTGATCTTGCTAGGATCCATCTTTATGCCCTTGCTGGAAACAACATATCCCAAAAAGACTTTTAGTAAGGAAGTGACACTTCAAGTTATCAAACAACTTTTGCTCCCTTAGAGTATTGAAAACTTGTCAAAGATGCTTCAAGTGTTGTTCCTTATCCTTGTTGCACACCAAAATATCGTCAAAATAGACAACAATCAAATACCCAATAAATGGTCTAAAAACATGATTCATAAGTCGCAGAAAAGTGCTAGGAGCATTAGAAAGACCAAAAGGCATAACCATCCATTCATATAGACCATCCCTTGTCTTAAAGGTAATTTTCTACTCATCTCCAAGCCTTATTCGTATTTGGTGATAATCACTTCGCAAATCTATCTTCGAAAAGATAGTAGCACCATGGAGTTGGTCAAGAAGATCATCAAGTCGAGGAATCGGAAAGCGGTATTTGACAGTAACTTGTTTACCGCTCTACTATCAACACATATGCACCAAGTTCCATCTTTCTTACAAACAAGAAGAGCTGGGACAACACATGGACTCATACTCTCTTTGAGCAAGCCTTTAGCCAAAAGCTCTTCTACTTGCTGCTACAACTCTTCATTCTCCTTAGGACTCATCCTGTAAGCTTCCTTGTTAGGAATGACAGAACCAGGTACAAGGTCAATGCAATGCTGAATATCTCTCATGGGAGGGAGACCATATGGAATCTCCTCAGGAATAACATCGAGAAACTCAGCAAGAAGTGGTTGTAAAATTGGAGGTGGCTCATTCTTTTCTTCATTTTCTTGTAACACCACAAGAGCATAAGCTTCAGTAGCATACTCTAACTCTTTCTCAAGCCTAGACTTCGTGAGTAAATTAATTCCCTCTCCTTTATCAGGTTTGGGAGTCTTCTCTAATCGACAAGGACCTAAGACAACCTTCACTCCATCTTTTACAAAAACATAGGTATTTTAAAAACCATCATGGATAGCTCTTCTATCATACTGCCAAGGTCTACCAAGTAGTCATAGGCACAACATCACATACTACTTTATCTTGATAATTCTTTCCAATAGAAAATTGAACAAGACATCGCTTATTGACTTTTACCTCATTTCCCTTGCGAAACTAAGTAAGCTTGTAAGGTTGAGGATGTGGCTCTGTCTTCAATTTCAATTTGTCCACCATATTTTCTGCCACAACATTTTCACAACTTCCTCCATCAATGATAATATCACAGACTTTACCATGAGAAGTACATCTTGTGTGAAAGATGTTGGTTCGAAGCCACTCATCTTCATCTTTACGATCCACACTTAAACTTCGTTGAACAACAAGAGATTCTCCATTATCAGCATAGGTGACCTCTTCTTCTTCCTCTTCACCTTCTAAATTCTCAATTTCTTCGTCATCTTCTTCTTCTTCGATAAAAGACATAATTCGACGATTTGGACAATCCGAAGCAATATGACCAATGCCTTGGCACTTAAAACATTTGCAAGATTTGGAAATTCGACGACTTGAACCAGCTCCCACCTCCTTCTTTGAGAATTTAGAATTCGTAATCTTACCTCTGGAAATTTGTTTGGCGGTTGAAGCACTCCTCCAGTTGGAATGCCCATCTTTTGTCACAAACCGATGGCTACTTCCACGAGCCTCCTTAAGTTGCTTTTCCACCTTTAATGCCAGCTTGACAACATCAGCATAAGTCCAATATGGCTGTAATTGGACCACATTCCCAATTTCCATCTGCAACCCACCAAGATAGCGAGCAATAGTCTGTTCCTCTGGTTCGGCAATATCACATTTCATATACAGATGATCAAATTCTACAGTATACTCCTCCACAGTACTCTCCCCTTGCCTAAGATTATGGAACTTAAGGAAAATACCTTGTCAGTAGTTTTTCGGCAAAAATTTTCTCTTAAGCTCTTTTCTCATTTTTCCCCAAGTAACAATACGACTTCTACCTTCACGAGTTTGCTGCTTCTTCAAATTCTCCCACCATCAAGAAGCGTACTTCTTTAATTTAATGGCAACAAGCTTCACCTTACGATGATCTAGAACATCTTTATAATCAAAGACCTGATCAACTAAATATAGCCAATCGATAAACTCCTCCGGTTACATTCTTCCTTCAAACTCGAGAATATCAACTTTCACATCTAGTTGATCCTGTTGAAAACCATGATTTCGTGGAGGACGTTGACGAGGAAGAGACTCATTAGAGGATGCTTCACTTCTAGAATGGTAGAGTGGATTTCCAAAAGGATTTCCTTCTTCATTATCTCCTGCAGATCAGAATTATGATGAGAACCATCATGATCAAATGGCTCATATCGCTAAAGACACTGCTGCAATTGCTGAACTTGTCTCCTCAACTCATCCATTTCAACATCACGTAGATTTCTTTCATGACGAGGAGGTGATTCAACATTTGGTCTGCGACGATGACCCGCCATGATAACCAAAATCTCTAATACTAACTGATACCAGGCTTATAATAGGAAATAAAAGATAAAAGATAAGTGGATCAAATGGGATACATATATCACCACCCAAAGGAAGATAAGCTCACAACCCAAATACGAACACCAAAGGGATACATAAATCACCACCCAAAGGAAACTCACAAGGGATACAGAGCAAGAACTCGCCACCTATCGGAATCCACTGAAGGGTAAGAGTTATAAGAAGAAGCTCTTCTTCATAAGCTAAAAGCTCAATTTTGTAATCAACTCAAGTCTATCTTTTTCATTAGCAGAAAGGGGTTTATATAGGAAAACTTGGAACAATTCTCCAAGCATGAGTAATTTCAAAAGACATAAGAATTTCAAAAGACTATTGCCTAGAGAATTCCAAAAGACAAGAAAATCTGAAAAATTCGAAACATCCCACCAGCCTTGCACACCCTTCAGTAAAATCCTTATAACTTCCTCTAGACAACTCCAAATTGCACACCGTTTGATGCGTTGGAAACTAGAGACATGAGGCTTTCCAATGAGATATATTTTGCAGGCTAGGTCATCCAGAATCTTCCCAGAATGACATTTCAAATAATTTGTTGGACAATGGGCTGGGTAATGAGTTGGTCTTTGGAGTCATTGGGCTTAGTGGCTTTATTTGGTTCATTGGACTGATCCTCAAACACTCCTATGTCATAGAGGGACCCCGATTATCACTCATCTTATGTATGCAGATGATATAGTTATCTTTGCTAATGGTGGGAAAAGAAGTATGAGAGGTTTGATAGAAGTTTTGAACAAATATGAGGATTGGACTGGTCAAGTGCTCAGTAAAGAGACGAGAGCAATTTTCTTCTCTAAGGAAATTCCAGTCTCTAGGAAACATGCTCTTCTTTACTCTACTGCATTTACTGAGGGTTTGTTTGCTTTCAAGTACCTGGGGGTGCCTATTGTGGATGGTAGGCTGAAGGCTTGTGCTTTTGGTGATTTGTTGGGCAAAGTGAATACGAAGATTGCGGGATGGAAGATGAAGATATTCTCTCCTGGTGGTAGAAAAATTCTTTTGCGTCACGTCTTATCTAGTATGGCCACCCATCTTCTTGCTGTTTTAGATGTCCCCAAAGCGGTGATACGTAGCTTGAATAAGCTTCTGAGCTCTTTCTTTTGGGGTGAATCTGAAGGCAAGAGTCATAGGAAATGGATCTCCTGGAGCCTACAAAAGGGACCCGTTTTTGGAAATCTATTGTCCATAGTATCCTGAAGGTGATAAATAGTTCCAAATGGGTTGTGAAAGAGGGCAATATGTCCTTCTGGTATGACAATTAGGATGAGGGAGGTTCGCTCTATGGTCAATTTCCTGTGTCTACACACCCCTTGATTAAGATAAATGAGTGTCACATTGAGAATGGATGGGATATTTCTCTTCTGAACAACTTAGTGGGCCATCAGAAAGCCAATGCTCTGTATGATTTTTTGGGTAGATGAAAGGAGGGTCAAGATGCGCTTGTTTGGTTGAAGGATGAGGCTGGCAAATTTACTATTAAGAGCGCCTAGGATTGTATTTAGGTTTGGGCGCCTCCTTTACCTTGGGCTCAGTGGATATGGCATACCAATCTCCCTAAGAAGATTTCCATCTTGATGTGGAAGGCTGCTAATAATTGCCTTAGTGTTGATGAGAATATTAAAATGGTGGGTGTCTCAATGGCTTCCAAATGTAATTGTTGTCAAAAGGGTCATATTGAGGACTTGAACCATGTGCTCTGCACGGGGGATTTTGCTCGACACATTTGGCATCTAGCGGCCACACATCTAGGGGTTCCTATGGCCTCTTTCTACACTTGGAAGGATCAAATTAATTTTTGGTTTCGCTGTGAGGGTAAGTCTTCACAGGTTAGAATTATCTTTGGCCTTCTACCCTCCATTATAACCTGGAAACTTTGGGAGAGGCGCTGTAAAGCCTGATATGATGATAAGGATCATACAACAGAGTTGGTTTGGCACACTATTAAACTTTGGCTTCGGCGAGTCATGGACCAGATCATGAAAGTGCTTTCTGTTTCCACCTAGGGCATGGATATTTTGAATACACTGGATATCCCAGTCTTGTTCCCTAAGCCCAAGAGGGTCAGGGTGGTTAGATGGCACCTACCTCTTCAGGGCTGGGTCAAACTCAATACTGATGGTAGTAGTTTCGGGAACCTTGGTGCTTCTGGCACTGGGGGTGCTATTTAGGATGAGAATGGTAGGTTACTTCTGGCTTACTCTGTTCCCTTGGGTCTGGGTACCAATAATTTTGTCGAAATCAGTAGCTTATTGTAAGGCGTTCGTAGGTGTCACGCTCTTGGATTTTATCGTGTTCAAATAGAGATTAATTCTCAATATGTGGTTAATTGGATTACTAAGAATACTTGTCCCATTTGGTATTTAGAAGACTTCTTGGATGAATTACATGAACATCTTAATAACTTGGAGTATACTGTGAATCATATTTTTTGTGAAGGTAATGATGTGGCTGACTTTCTAGCTAAGTGTGGGGCTAAGGGTTTGAATTTTGATTGGTCTGAAATTCACATGCAGCCTAGCCTGTTGAGGGGTTTTTTCCATAGACAAATTGGGTATGCCCTACCTGAGGATCTCGTAAGGTTCGTGCCTGGTAAGTTTCGTGTTATTTGCTTGTCTCATTTTTCTTGTGCGCTTGGTTTTTTGCAGGTTCTCCTCTTTGGCTTGTTTGGATGTAGGTTAAGTGTCTTTCTTAAGATCGTGTACTCTATATGAATATAATGGTTTTGATGCCTGGGTTTTTAAATTCTTAGCTTATAAGTACCTTCCAAGTGTCGTGTTTGTAACCACGGTTTTCCTCTGCCACAAGTAAGGGCAATCAATAAAATTGGAGTTTCGTCATTTTCTTAAAAAAAAAAGGGTGTTTTGCGGCTACTTTTCGGGAAAAGCCAAATTTCTTGTCGTGCATGGCCACTTTCATTCGAATTTTTAAAATTTTTAAATACAGTAAAAGCAGTAGAGTTTTCTTTAAGAAAATAAATCAATTTTTTATGCTGAAATCATAATAATATTTATTACCTCCAAAAGACATGGGTTCTATTGGACCACATATGTCAGTGTGAACTAGTTGCAATGGAACATGTGTTGCTCTCCAAGATTTTCTGCTTGGAAAAGATTGTCTTGATTGCTTGCCAAGTATAAACCCTTCACAAACATTGTGAGGTGCCTCTATCATTGGTAATCCATGTGCCATGCCTGATGAAGATACTAGCTTGAGGCCATTGAAATATAGATATCCAAAGTGAAGATGCCACTTCCATGGCTCACTTTCTTTGATTCCATAAAAGCAATTCTCGAACTTTGTTGTAAGATGCAACTGGAACATGCGATTGCTGGTCATTGGAACATGAGCCACATTTCTTCCACGTCCATCTCTTAGAGTGAGAGAATTTTCCTCCATGTGTATGATATATCCATTCTCGAGCAATTGTCTAAGGCTGAGAATATTACTTTTCATATTTGGCACATAATAAACATCAGAGATGTATTCTTTTTTACCATTCTTTTGACAAAATTTTATCTTCCCTTTACCTTCAACTCGGAGTTTGGATGAGTCTCCTAGGTTCACATTTCCATGAACTCCTTCTGTGAGTTCTTCAAATAGATTTTTCTTTCTACACATGTGATTACTTGCACCGGAATCAAGGTACCAAGCTTCACGTTGTGAACTTGAATCATCATGAGCGAGAAGTAGGGTGGTGTCACTACCAGCATCATTTGTTGTTTCTGCAACATTGGCTTGTTCATTGTCCTTGTGCCAACAATTCGAGGCACAGTGTCCAAACTTGTTGCAATTGTAGCATTGGATGTTCTTGGTGTTTACACGTCCATGTGTGGATCTCTCTCTTCTGCGACTGCCTCCTCGATTTCGACCTATTGAGCTTCTACTTTCCTGCTGACTTTGGTCTGCTCGTTGGTGACTTCCACACCCGCTACCTCTGCCACACACTAAAAACAACTTAATATGTCATCGGTCTTTCCATTGCTATTTCTCTCTCTCTCTCTCTCTCTCTCTCTCTCTCTCTCTCTCTCGATAAGCTAAGAGACTTTGTTGTATTATTTTGGTGTTTAATTTTAGATCTGCCTTTCTAAAAAAGATCTCGATTCAAATTATATTATTTTTCTTCTTTCCCAGATTGTTGAGGGAACGGAAAAAATTGGACCTGTGTAAGTTTATATGTTCTTATATATATATATATATCTGTGAAAGTCTATATATGTACCCAACTTTAAGTGCAATACCATACACACACGCACTGATTATTATGCATACATAAATGCACCCACCCAGAAGTATGTATATCTGTGTAAGTTTATATGTTCTTATATATATATATATATATATATCTGTGAAAGTCTATATATGTACCCAACTTTAAGTGCAATACCATACACACACGCACTGATTATTATGCATACATAAATGCACCCACCCAGAAGTATGTATATCTGTATAAGTTTATATGTTCTTATATATATATATATATATCTGTGAAAGTTTATGTTTAATATTGCTTATGTTTCAATAAAGGGGCCTGATAATAAGTTTCAGCCCCCAAATTAAGTGGATGGTTTATCATATGCTTGTGGTTTTGACCACCACTTATAATTAAGTGAAAATTTTCCATGGATATAAAAGTCAAATATGTTTTGATAATTATACAATATCCAATTAATTTGCTTGTATAATGAATATTTGTTCTAGTTTTAATTGCGTTGGCTGCATGCTTATAATCTTACCCTTCACAACTTTCTTACTATTTTTCAGAGAAGGAAATTTTGCTTTTCGTATCCTCCTCCTTGTTTAAAGGCATTTGTTTCTCAAAGATTTTGATAATTTAATTGTAACACCCGAGCCCAACACTAAGCCGCTTTCTAAAAACTTTATTTTTGAAATGAACTCTACCCGATCATCGAATGACCCGCAGCCATTATTTTTCAACCAGAGACCCAATTGCAGTTAGCTTTTAAAAAACTCCCCACCTTTACACGTCTCTAATGTATTTATCCACTCCACTCCACGCACATGCACGTCTCCCTCATTTCTCTAGGATTTTCGTACCGCCCTTTTATATATATGTATATCTATATATATATGCACTTATCATCTCATGCACGGAGAAACTGCCGAAACACAGTTGCTGCCCTCTTCAGCCTACTCCCCATCGTTGCCTCCCAACACCTGCTAGCATAGCCACACACGGTTGCTTCGGAGTCATCTCTGCACCCTCGCATGACCGTTCACCACGCCATGCACCATCGAGAGCCAACTCCTCGCAGGCGCAACAGCAAACTGTTGCGTTGGGAATGTTCACCATTCAGTCAACTTCAGCAACTGCGAGCAGCACCCATGCACGGCCAACCACGAATCGGCACCTCCACAAAGTTGCTGCCCGGTTCATCCACCCCAGGAAAACCTCTGTCCAGACCCCACTATTGTGCCCAGCCACACAAAGCCGCCGCCCAACGCCTCCCGTAGCCTACTTTGCAGGCCACGAAACTCCCCTGTTTTAGACAGCTGAAACAGAGGCAGTCATGGCACAACGAACCCACTGCCCTTAAGCCACCACCCGTGCCGGTTGCCTCAGCCACTAAGGATGACACTTCCGCGCTTCCATCCACTTCGTCGTTGCTTCATCGTTACCCACAAGTTGAGTCTCTCTCACGTTGCTCTTTTTTATTTTTCCTCTCGCGCACTCACCCTTCGTTCTCTTGCATCTCTCTCACTCTCATCGCCCCGCGTAGGCAGCTTCACCTCTGCCCGCCTGCTCTCCAGTTGCGCCACCACGGTATTCCAGCCTAGCCATCACGCGGCCCCTAACTTCTCCTGGTGTAAGTTCCTGCCGCCGCTGCACTTCTATTATTCATATGTTTTTGTTTATGTTCATCGCTAGTTTTTTTTTTTCTCATAAGGTGTATTTATATATATATATATACGTATATATATATGTAAAGTTTTAACCTAGGTTGGGCCCTTACCAATTTTAACCTAATATATATATATATATATATATATATGGAAAGTTCCCAGATTTATGTTTTCGGGTGAGAAGTTTTTTTTTTTGGGTTTATGTTTAAATGGGTTTTGTTTTAAGTCTCATTAAATATTATATTTGTGTAGATAATATTTTGCTAATATTGTTAATTAAAGGAAGTAAACCTATTTTTCTTAAGAGATGAGTTTTTCATGACTTATTTTATGGAAATTTTAGTAGCCAATGTACTCTATTTATTTATAAAATGTTGTTGGTATTTTAGATATTTTAGATATTACTTTTTATTGAGTTCTGTAATTATCTTAATACTTGCTTGATTAAATTCTTATTTGGTTCAAATTCGATTAAGTGGATATTGACGAATTTAGAAAATGTGACGATATTTTAGGATTACGTGAAGTTAGGTCTTTTAAGAAATAAAATAGGTCATTTTAGAATCTTTGGCTTAAATATTGAAATATGTATTCGATTGGAAATTTATGTAATTATTTTATAGGTGACAACTTTTAGTTGATTTGGCATTTTGAGGGAAATTCTGAAAAGCTAAGAAGTCCAGGTAAGCGGGGTTCCTATGCTAGACTTTGCATAAAATAAAATAAAACGAGATTGCTTTTGAAAATATGCATGTTTGTTTTGAAAAGAAAGCAGAAATAGACTTTGCATAAAATAAAATAAAACGAGATTGCTTTTGAAAATATGCATGTTTGTTTTGAAAAGAAACCAGAAAACAACCTTAGATATGTGTTCTGCATTTGAAAGATGTATAAGAGAAAGTATTTTCTGTCATGACTGGTGTAGACATGAGCTAATTTGTTCATTCTGTTTCTGATCATGCAAAAAGAGCGAATATGAAAATCTAAAAGTTTTTATTGTGAATAAATGAAGATGTTTTGATTCTGTTTATTTCTAACATGTGAAATTATTTGAAGCCATTCAGTATTTGGTTTTGATATGATGTGGCATCTGAAAACCTTGGCATGAGATTCTGATTTTGTATTCTGATTAAAGTCTGATTTTGATGGTTCAACTGGAGAACAAGAGTAGGAAGTTTTAGCAAGGTGCGATGATCGTAGTGGAATAAGTGCCTGAGGGTACAAGTTTATTGGGGAGTCTTTTTTTTAGTAGGTTATGATTTTCAGATTTTGAATAGATGGATTTATACTTTTTGGGAATATTGGAGTATTTAAATATATTATGGAAGTTGGATTTAGGTTACAAGAGTTAACTCTCCGGGCCTCCGAGAATGGGGCGTTACATTAATTACACCACTTTATAATACAATTGCCTCATCCACTCCCACCTTTTTATGACATCTTTCACATAATTGTTGGCTTTCTCCTATCTGACTGGAAGTTGGTCCTTAATATTCTTCAGACTCTGAAAATTACGGATAATGCCTTGACTCTGCTTTTAAGGGTCCAATTAGTATCACATCACGACACAGTTTGCAGTGTCATGTTATTAGGGATGCGACTAAAAATGAGTATGATACTTAAGAACCAATACTTGTTATGTGTATGCAATATCCATAATGCTTTCATTGTAATATTAAAGATGATTACTGCAACTTGTGTAGCTTTGTTTTAGCTGTACCTGCTGATGAACAATACTATTTGCATAACTTTCACACGGGAAATATTTGTGTTTTCCTCTTATGAGGGGAAGCAACATATGCACATCATATAGATACAATCAAACAAAATAATTGTGGTGTTTGAGATGCTTGAAATATACAGATGGCAGCTGTTTAATTAGCATTGAAAGCATGTTAATTGTGTGATAGTATGTGTACCTGCTCTGGGAGAATGTTTTACAATCCTGGCCCAAATGCTCTAAATGTGACTTTTCATCAAGAAAATGATCACACTATACTTGATTCTTGATTCTTGAAGCATCTCAACAATTGCAAATCCCTGGTATCCTATTCACACCAATCTGTCCACATTCCTTGTCCTTCCGGCCTCTGATATTACCTGAGCATGTGACGCTGCAGATGCAAGTTCCTTTGTATAGCAGAAGCCATGCATGGGCAACATTCGATGGTAAGGATAGGAAACAGCTAACTGCAGGAGATGCTCTTGTGTGCAGCATGGCGCCTTGGCCTGTACCCACAACGTGTCGGGTTGATTCCACAAGTGACTTCTTACGCAGTATCCATGAGGACCTCCACTAGAATCTAAGAAAGACCCAGTCTTTTGATGGTCCTCAAGATTCATAATTTCCTTTCTCAACATTAGTTTATTACAGATGAAAGAAAGAAATTGTAGATGGCATTTACTTATTTTCTGAGACGCACTGCATGGTGTCATCGTAGAAGGGGCCTTGGGGGATGTAGATGGTAATTTTTTTTGCTTCTTTTCTTATTGTTCTATCCCCCATATGAAGAGTGCTTTTTTGCATAATATGGAATTAGAACAGCTGAATGTCAGCAGATGATGATGAAAAGTAGAAGATAGACAGTGTTTGTTTTTTATTGGCCTATTATTTCTCTGCCTCCTCACTTCCTTTGCATGATTTGATACAATAATGTTTTATTAATAATATAAAAGGGTGTATGTGGTTTTGTAATGTGCATCTTATTTGCATGTTTTTTCAGTTCTCTAAAAAAGTTCAAAATGAACGTTGAGGGTAGAACTAGAAGAGAGAAGAAAGATGTCCAAGATTAGTATTTCTTATTTTGATCATAATGCTCTTGTTTTCAGCAAAATTTGCAGATGTCAAGGAATATCTTTCAATAAATTTGCTCAATCAATTATAAAATATCTCCATCAAGTTTAAACAGCTCCTCCATCAACCTCATGATTATATCTTGGACCACATTGCCTAAAAGCGACAATCCTTCTTCAAATGACACCTTTTGACCACAATTCCAAGGAGATTTGCTGATATCTGGGAGGACATTTTTTTTCTTGATGAGTTTTTAGAATTTTGTTTCTTCCATGTTTTCAGAAAAGCAAACCAAGTTAGATGACGGCCTGGAAAGTCTTGGAACATCTGGTTTCTCCATTTCTCTCTCTTGTTCATCAACTTCCTTACGCCTTGGATGGATTTTTACTTTGAAGTGGCCAAAACCTGGGTAGGTAACTGCCGAGAGGTGTCTCCCATCTGAAGAAAATCAGAATATTTTGTCGCCCAATATTAGTCGAAAATCCTCATTTTCTGTGCAATAGCTTGTTGTAAGATCATTGAGGGCGGAAAATTTTTCTTGGAGAGCATGCACCAATAAAGGAGTTCAAAGCAATTGCTCGCATCATCCAACATGTAGCTATGATCAACTTCATATACATGTGCTCCAACATGCAAATGAAATCATCCCTGTAAGTTTAGGCATATGAGTTAGTAGTAATCAAGACTAAAAAAGCACGCAAGTTCAGCAAAAATCAAATTGCCATCACTTTCAATGCTAAGAAACATGCTGGCTATGTTGAAATTGTTGTCATGAAATTACACTGCCTCAACAGGCCGCGGCGATGTAAAACTTGTTGCAATTAAAGGGTTTTTGCAGCAATTTTATTTCCAACAGATATAAAATTGCCGCAAAAGGCCTTATTTTTTGTAGTGAAAATGGGATGGGAGTAGCAGCGCTAGCTGGTTCTTAAACATTAGTACCACATGTGTTCAACTTTGGAAATAATGTTGTTTCTCATATTAATCATCTTCCCAACTAAGAGGGTGACAAGAGCCACGGCCTCCACCAAATCTCTCATTGCTATATATTGTTAGCATAATTGTTTCATGCAATTATTTTAAATTTCTATAGGTTAAAGAATAAAGCATATATAAGCAATCCAGGAAAATCATGAAGGCATCCATGATTTTTCTATAGTTGGCATTGATGCAGAGGACATGTGAGCAGAGTCATCAGGTGTTGGATGATGTATGGAATGAGGATATTGAAAAATGGGATAGCTTAAAAGAATTATTGATGGTTGGTTCAAGCTAACAAGAGCCGAGGAATTCAATTGGAAAGGAGATTCTAGGAAAGTGTGTAGGTGTCCCGCTTGCCATAACAACAATTGGAAGGACGTTGTTGTGCTTGGAAAATTCAGAAACAGAGTGGTTGTCTTTCAAGAACAATAAACTGCCAAAAATAAAAGGAAATAACATTACTTGATTAATAAATCCCTCACATTTGAAGCAATGTTTTGCTTATTGTTATTGATTTCCAAAACATTACATGATTAATAAATCCCTTCTCTTTAATCTTTGGATAGCATCAACAGATTTTTCAATTTATCTCATCTCTCACTATCCTCATTCCACACATCATCCAACACTAGTAAGTATTTCTTTCCTTCAAATTTTTTCCAAATACGAGAGGCCAATGCCCCATTGAAGCAACTTTTGTTTCTTGTTTGTTACAGATTCTAAGATTTTGTTTAAAATTTTTTGAACATCAAAGATATCAGATACACAAGCCCACATTTTTAACTGAAAATATGTTTAGATCGTCTGGTCATTGAAAATGAATTGAGCTAGTGTAGTCTTTCCTAATCCTCCAATGCTAGTAATTGGAAGGATTCCTACATTCTCTTTAACATTGGAATAAGAAGGAAGTATATCTATGATCTTCTTCTTGTCATCCTTTCTATCAATAACTTCTGCCTCTGGTACAAAAGAATGATCAGTATCATCCCAAGTTCAGCAAAAATCAAATTACCATCACTTTCCATGCTAAGAAACATGCTGGCCCTGTTCAAATTGTTGTCGTGAAATTACATAGCCTCAACATTGCGGCCTCCTATATTTCTTCCCTTTGCTCTTCTTCCTCCTCCTTACTACTCTCCTGGATGTGAAGAATCATGCATATGATGATATTTCTTTTTTGAATAGGGAAGAATAAAACAATAAAGAAAACGAGGTAATCATAACTAAGTTATTTACTTGTAGAAGTTGCGGTGCATTAGATTTGTTAACAAACTCTCAATCCCTCTCCCCTGTTTCTTCTTTCCTCAAATTCGTTTATGCAAATAGGATTTTATAAGTTGAAGGTGAAGAAGGTGGATGCGGCGATAAAGATAAAATTGGTAGAAAAATACCTGGATCAATCATGGATGAATGTATGGAGGTTTACGATCAAAGTCCAGCTTTGGGATGTGGGAAATCTTGGGCTAATCCTCACCTCTGTCTTGTTTGCATCTTTGTAATAAGATGGGGCAATCATGAATTTTCAACACTTTCAAGGAGGTTAGTGATGTTAAACCGGGTAGTGATGTTAAACCAAGGCATTTTAAAATTGTGAACCGCTCAAGTGATGCCCAATTGCAGATCCACTCTGGTATTTCCATCAAGCTTGAACAATATGAGATTTGGAGCTCTCGTAGAGTGGTAACATGTTGAAGCCCCAATGGGAGAGACACCAATTTCGGAATATTATGAAACGTCAAAGAGATGAGGCTTTTAAGCCCTTTCCATTGCATACCGTGCTCATCATTGCCTAGATCAAGCACGGGACAATGAAGAAGCTCCAGGTCATGAAGTGCAGTGAGATATTGTACACCTTGGGAGAGAGACTTTAATTTAGGGCAATTATCTATCACCAAACGTTGGAGAGATATGAGGTTTCTCAATCCATCCTTTGGCAGCGTTTCTAGATCCTCAATTTGTTCTAAGTATATTTTCTTCAATTTGGCGAGAGGAGGAGAAGAAAAGGCAATGGGTGTAGAGGAAGCGGAGGAGGAGGCATTTGTTATTGTTTGTTGCACTGCCTTCCACCTGGCTTTATCTAGCACTAATGCTTCTTGCGGATGTGGAAACATTGGCAATGAAGTCAACATAGGGCATTCTTCTACTAGTAATTTTGAAAGACGAGGGAATAGTAAAGCATTCCTCGTCATTGAATGTGTTTCAAAGGAATTTTCATGATCAATATTATTGACATCCACATTATAAGAATCACTCCTCCACCAACCCTTCAGATTACGACAGTTAAAGAAGGAAATCCACTCAAGAGATGGAAAGAATGCTGATGATGAAGAATAAGAAGATAACTCATTGTTGTCACTACAATCTGATAGGTACTCCATTTCATCAAGGCCCCATAGAGAAATACTCTTAAGAGAGGGTAATTGACTCAATGGTGCCAAATATTTCAATTTCCTACAAACAAGTAAACTCAAGTGAACAAGATTTGTGAGTGACAAAAGCCACAACGGAACCCTCACACCCCCATACTTAGATATTTTCAGCTTTTTAAGATTTGGGTGAGGTTCCAAGCCTTCCAATGCCATTTCATCACGTAACTTCAAAGTCAAAACCTGAAGATGTTCTTTCTCCTTTAGATTTGCGATGTCTTCCTCCCGACTTCTCAAACCCAAAATCTTTAATTTTCCTCTTAAGCTATTTAGTCTATTTAGCTCGCTTAATCGGCCACTATCCTTTGGGGCCGAATCAGAGTGGACAACAAACATAGATAATGTCTGGAGATTTTTCAATTCCCCCAATCCACGTGGCATATAAGTCAAATTCTCACATCCATCATTGTAAAGATGCCTGAGGTTGACTAATTTCGTAATTCCTATTGGCAATTTTTTAAGATTACGACATCTAGAGAGTCTTAGTGTATACAAATTTTGCAAACTAGTTAGGGAATCGGGCAGCTTCTGGATTTTATGATTCCACGAAAGATCAAGATCTCTTAAATGCTTCAACTTACATATAGAACTTGATAAATGAAGCTGTCTTCCATGTAAATCTAGCACGCGCAAGAACTTCAAATTTGAAAAGATTGCTTTAGATGAAGAACTTGACTCTCTCGAATAAGTGAATCGACCAAGCCAAAGAAGTGTTCAAATCCTACTAACTTTAGACAAGGAAGTTAGAATTACAAAGGAAAAATCTATATTGTTGACAATTGATACGTGTCGAGTTTTCTGGTCACCAATGATTTTTTCCTTAGATTCTATTCTGGTGATCAATGATCCTGCCACTGACATTGCAAGTTCATGCATGAGGTCGTGCATTTTACTCATAATCACGTTTCCCTAATCATCCATTTCAGCTTCTTGAAAGAACGATCTCCAAAGTAAATCCATGAAATACTCATGACCAACATCTTCAAGACATCCATTTTGATTGGATTGCTTGATAAACCCCTATGCTATCCAGAGATTTATCAATTTTGATTTTTCCATCACGTAATCCTTGGGAAATATACTACAATAAGCAAAACATTGTTTCAAATGTGATGGAAGCTGATCGTAACTCAACTTAAGAGTTGGTACGATATATTTTTCTTTTATTGTTGAGAGTTTATTGTTCTTGAAAGACAACCACTCTGTTTCTGAATGTTCCAAGCACAGTAACGTCCTTCCAACTGTTCTTATGGCAAGCGGGACACCTACACACATTTCTAGAATCTCCTTTCCAATGGTCACGAGTTTTGAATTCCTCGGCTCTTGTCCATTCCTAAATGCCATTTGCTTAAATAAGGACCATGAGTCGTCTTCATTTAAACCTCTTAAGTGATATGGTTTCACTGTGTCTGTGCGTGTAAGATTTGCCACCCTATCATTGCGTGTGGTTGCTAATATTCTACTGCCTCTTGCACCACCCATCAACAAATTTTTCAATTTATCCCATTTCTCACTTTCCTCATTCCACACATCATCCAACACTAGTAAGTACTTCTTTCCTTCAATTTTTCCCGAATACGAGAGGCCAATGCCTCCATTGAAGCAACTTCTTGTTTCTAGTTTGTTACAGATTCTAAGATTTTTTCTACAATTTTTTGAACATCAAAGATATTAGATACACAAGCCCACATTTTGAACTGAAAATGTGTTTGGATCGTCTGGTCATTGAAAATGAATTGAGCTAGTGTGGTCTTTCCTAATCCTCCGATGCCAGTAATCGGAAGGATTCCTACATTCTCTTTAACATTGGAATCAGAAAGAAGTATATCTATGATCTTCTTCTTGTCATCCTCTCTACCAGTAACGTTTACAGGTACACAGGAATAACTATCATTCATCTTCCTAGCCCTGACTCCTTTCTCCTCATGGCGTTCCTTGAAGTGGAATTTCGTCCTGTCATTATCAATGGCATCTAACTTCTATCTAATCGCCTTAATCTTATGGCCCATTTTCAGATCATAGACAAGCGGGTTTGATTTGGAGAAGAAGATTCGTACCTTTTTTGCCATCTTGTCCCGAGTCATCATCTCTCGCAACAGACATTCAGTGGAGAAACCATCCAGCAAGTCGTCTACATCATAAACGACATCCTTAAGCTTTTCAAGCCAATCTTTAACCTCATGGTTGTTCACTGCCCATTGCTCCTCAGCATCAAGAAGCACGGCTTGGATTGTCGAAACGGTGTTCTTGAGCTTTTGAAGTTCATCTGTGACGCCCCAGAGCAAGCCAATCTCTTTGAGAGCCAGGGATCCCAAGCTCTCAATGATTCGTGCAGCAATGTCGAAGAGAATGCCTTCTGCCATTTCTTGATTGTTGGTGAAGGAATGCTAAAAACGATCTTGAGTTGCTTGAGGGATGGAAGGAGGATATGCTTGCTTTGAATACAGAGGACTCTGGCCGTGACCAGTATTTATAGTGCCCTGCTCATGCAGTTGTGTGTTATGCATGAAATTTCTTGTTATTGTTGGAGATGCTTTGCTTACTGCTTTTTCTGACCTTCCATTTGCAAGTTCATCAAGTTAGCTCATCACTTTTGAAGATGCTCTCTGTTTTTTTTCGCTTGGACACTCGACTTAAAATTTTCTGCAATTTTGGATTCTTGACCTTCTTGAAATCTGGGAAATCTATGATTATTGGGAAAGCTTTTGCTTTTTTGGTTGCTTGGAATTTCTTGTTATCTACTGATCGTTTTGAAGATGCTCTCCTTAATTGTTGTTTCCTTTTTTCCTTATCATTGCTCTTTATTTCTTGGAAATGCCTTTGAGTGCTGCCTCAAGCACTCCTTTACCTATTGTTTGAAGAATAAGACTTTGTTAATATGTTACTTTCACATTTTAAAGATGCTTTCCTTATTATTCCTATTTTTGGATACTTTTCGTGAAATATTTGTAGTTCTGGAATCTCGAGTTCCTTGAACCCATTCTTATACTAGAGTACTTTGCCTGTCCATTGAAAGAGAACTGTGAAGAAAAGTGTCAAAAAAAGTATATTCATAATCAAATGTCATTAATGGTGCTCTAACTTGCATAACATTGTCACCAACTCTTCCACAAAACTGCCTCTGAATTATTTTAGGCGCTTTGGACCAGCTTTTTAAAGGCTGAAAACACTTTTATCATTCAAAACTTTCCTCACAAAACAACATAAAACTAACGATTATATATCTTTCAATAAATTTGCTCAATCTTGGATTGGAATTATACAATCTCTCCATCAAGTTTACAGTACAGCTCCTCCATCAACCTCATCATGATTATATCTTGGACCACAATGCCTAAAAGCGACAAGCCTTCTTCCACTCTGTACGACATAACCCAATTAGGACTGAACAATCCAAAAATGGTGTTTCGCAAAGCACTGGCTACCTTGCAATCAAGCAAAAGATGGTCAATTGTCTCCCAACCCTCACAAAACTATCCCTGAATTATTTTAGGGACCAACAAAATCTTTTGGTAAAGGATTTAACTTTTGGTACTGAATTATTAAATTTATGTATATTTTAAGTGCTCAAAGCTGTTAAAAAATGTTTTAAAGAAAAACAAAATTGCAATTGAAGTAATTGGTTGGAAGCATCGGTTTGTAATTGCCCAATGAAAAATTCTATTCATCATCTTCACACATTATACATTTTTTATTTTCTTACTTTTTTATTTTTTTTTTTCTTACCAAATGTGTTGTATATAGATGATGAGTAGAAGAATTCAATAAGTTTAAGAAGAATAAAACTAAACAAAAAAAAATATGGTATGTGGGGATGATTAGGGCTGTAAGTCGACCGGTCCGGACCGAGAAAACCGACCGGACCGAGCGGTTCAGTCCGGACCGGACCGAAACCGAGAATGCATACCGGACCGAGAATATGCATTCTCGGTTTCGGTCCCCAGACATTGAGATTTTCGGTCTTCGGTCCGGTCCCGGGTTTAGGGGTTTTCGGACCGAACCGGACCGAGAAGCATTGGACCGGACCGGACTGGACCGAATTGGACCGGACCGGACCGATAAAAAAATTAAATTATATATTTATATTTTTTATATAATAAATTATGTAATTTTCATCTAACCTACCACATGGTCCAATTAACCTATCATCAATTCACCACTAACTAATTAGTAGACATCTACAAATACAAGACTACATCTATCTAGATTCTACATTATTAGATAACATTTTTTTTTAATATATCTAAATTGTAAGTAAGTATAAAGCAATTAAAAATTTAAAAGTAACTAATGTAAATTATAATTAACTTCATGATTCATGTATGACATGAATATCAATTAACTCACCTATGAGTCTATGACTAATTCACCATTAACTAATTTATAAGTTAGAAGTTAGAACTATAATAAATTGTAATACATTGACATACTCTAAATTAGTAATAAAGTAACAATTAACATCATCAATATAATTATAAGTTTATAACTAAACTAAATTTATAACTAAATCAATGTAAGTCTATAAGTTATTATAACTAGTAACTACAAGTCTATAAGTCTATATATAGTATCAATACAATTAATACTATGACTAATGACTAATGAGTATTACTAATGACTAATGAGTATGAGTAATGAGTCTATATGATATATCACTGATTCACTATGACTCTAATTTACTATTAGTAATTTAGTATAGTATAGTCCATAATTTAGTATCCATGTGTTATTATATAATATATATTCCATAATATATAACATATATAATTATATTATTAGTATCACTATTACTATTAGAGTATAATATATAATATTATCATTAATTATTTTTTCAATGAGTTAAAAGAATAATCACCATTAAATAGTTTAATTAAATTTACTAATTTAAATAATTTTTTTAATTAATTTATGTGCCAAAAAGATAAAAAAAATCACAAGTTTAAAATTAAAACACATCAAGTTTGGAAAACATCAAACGGCGCCGTTAAAAACAAAATTGGACTTAAACGGTGCCGTTTAAGTCCCAACCGGTCAGGATATGCATTCACTGGTTGCGCAACCTTTTTTTTTTAAATGAGTGCAAGCTTACTTAAACGGTGCCGTTTGGGTTCAAATTTAACACAAACGGCGCCGTTTCGTCACCCCCACTTCCCCAGTTAGCCCCCGGCCCCCAACCCCCCACTCCACGGGCCACGAAATTGGAATTCTCAGTTTCCCAATTTCGTAACCCTAGCAACCGCGCGACAACCCCCCTCTCCAGCAGCCCAGCCCCTCCGTTCGGTCCCCTGAAAATTCTAGCCGGCAGTGCATCGTCTGAGTCGTCTTCGTTGGGTCCTCAAAAAATTACAGCCGACAGCCCCACTCAACCGCTCCGGTGCTGTCTCAGACTTCAAAGCCTCACTCTCGATATGTTTATTTCATTTCATCTACTTGTAATTCTCGATATCTTGATCTTGAATATTGTAAATTTGTGGGGGTATAAAATTTCGGATGCTCAAATATGAAACCCTTTTTTCCTCTTGATTTTGTTTATTTATTGGCCCTCTTGTTTGGTTGGTTAGAAAATTTTTTAATGGTGAATCGGTGATTACAGAAAAATCTCTCTTTTTAAATAATAGACTATAGTTTATTATGTCTTAAATTTTAATAACCTGATTATAGTTTACCTCCAAAAGGCGCAACACTATGTCACTAACGAAGTTTCTGTATTTCTTATCCATTTAGTAGCTATAGTTATATTACCAAATTCCCTGGGACCATCTTCCGCTTGGAAATAATCTCCACATTTTACCATCTGCACATAAAGTTCACATCCAGAAGGCATCTAATGAATAAATTAATAATAGAGCTCCAAAGTTAAAATTGACTTCTTAAGTGTAAATGCAAATGTGGTTTCAATACCATTTATAACAACTAAAGAAAATTACTAGCCGAATCTGCATTTACACTCTAAAATGACTAATTTGGGTTATTAAAGCCCCTTCAAATCCATTATAAATGTAATACTCCAAATTTAGTATGAGAAAGTGGCAATATGAATGGTATCTGCCATTGCTTGAGAGGGGGACACTGTGAAAGTTCTATTTATCGGATTGAGGTTGGTATATAGAGAATATTTGGCGTGATTCGGGTTGAGAAGGGGATGATTAATGTTGTTCATGTAATGCTGAAGTATCTTTACTTTTCGTTGTTAATGCATTTTTACTTTCTTTCGTGGTTATGTTAGTGATCATTTGAATATCTGAGAAAATTCTGTCTTCTTTTCAGTGATAAAAATTCTGTTTTAGTGTGGTTTTCTTTTTGTCACTCCTCTTGGTTTACCAATTAAATGGAATGAATTTTTGGTTGTGTTCTTAATGCTTCATTGACTTTCTTGTATCCCTTTCTAGCTCCTTTTTATGTAACTAAGTGTAATATGTCTACTATTTATTGATTATATGTTATTTTTATTTAATTCCATTTCTTTTTTTTCTAGATGGAAACGATTCCAGAATTATTTCCACATGATTCTACTACAGATGATGTAGAGTCAACACAGGCTACACATGGGCAAGGCATTCCTCCACTCCCACCCAATGTAAGTGTTAATAGTACACAGAGTGGTAGTGGTAGACATAGGTCAATGGTTTGGGATCACTTTACAAAAATACCAAAATGTGATCCAAGTAAACCTAGGGCTGCATGTAATTACTGTGGTGCTTCGTATGCATGTGATACGAAGACCAACGGTACAAAGTCCATGAAGTATCATATTGAAAAACAATGTAAGAAATGTCCATTGAGACAGACAGATAAGTCTCAAACTACTCTCGGTTGGAAGGCGGGTGTAGGAAGTGTTAGTGGGGAATTTGTGCCCATATCATTTAGTGTTGAGGCTTGCAGACAAGCCTTAGCAAAAATGATTATTCTTGATGAGTTGCCCTTTAGGTTCGTTGAAGGGGAGAGTTTTAAGAAGTTTATGCTCATTGTTTGCCCTAAGTGGGTCGGGATTCCATCTCGTGTTACGGTTGCGAAGGATTGTTTTAATGTGTATATGAGGGAAAAAAGTAAGTTGAGAAGTGCTCTTCAAGGGCAACGAGTTTCCCTCACCACGGATACATGGACATCCGTGCAAAACCTCAACTATATGTGTCTCACTGCACACTTTATTGATGATAATTGGAAACTACACAAAAGAATTCTTTCTTTTTGTTTGGTTGAGAATCACAAGGGTGATACACTTGGTAGAGCCATAGAGATGTGCTTGCATGATTGGGGGAGACCGAAAATATTTGCAATCACACTTGATAATGCAAGTTCTAATAATGGAGCAATTTCTTATTTGAAGAAAAAAACCAAGTATAGGAAGGACACTGTTTTGGAACATGAATTCTTGCATGTTCGGTGTTGTGCCCACATCCTAAACTTAATTGTCCGTGAGGGGTTGAGGGAATTTGATGAGTCTATTGTGAAGGTGAGATGTGTTGTGAAATATGTTAAGTCCTCACCTCAAAGGTGGACTACATTTAAGAAGTCTATTGGGTTGGAAGAAATTGCAAGCAAAAGTGGCATTTGTTTAGATGTACCAACTAGGTGGAACTCCACCTATCTTATGTTGGAGGGGGCTTTAAAATTTCGAAAAGCTTTTGAACGGTTGGAAGAAGAAGATTCGGGATTCCTTAGTAGTGTTGGAGACGATGATGTCGATGATGATGAAATTGGTGATATAGTGAATAGGAGAACATCAAAGAAGTTAGGGCCTCCCAATAATAATGATTGGGAGAAGGTAAAGTTGTTTGTAAGGTTTCTTGAACTATTTCATGATGCAACTTTATCTTTTTCGGGGAATCAATATGTAACTTGCAACTCTTTCTTTCTGGAGTTAGTTAAAATATCTGATGCAGTTGAAGTGGAGTGTGAAATAGGAAGCCCTGTGGTGGGATTAATGGCCACAAATATGAAGAAAAAATTTGAAAAATATTGGGACGACTTAGATAATATGAATATGTTGTTGTTTGTTGGGATTATTCTCGATCCTCGGTATAAGATGCGATATTTTGACTTTGCATTGGAATGCATGTATGCCAATGACCCCACAAAAGCGATTGATTTGAGTTGGAAGGTGAAAAATGCTTTAACCCGCATGTATGAGGCATACACTGATAATGACGGAGGCTGCAATTCTGATTTACAACAGCAGCGCACAAGTCCCCCACGTGAAGAAGTAAATTCTACAGATGGTAGTGGTAGTGGTAGAGTTGATAGGACGGCAGAAAGAATGGCCATATTCAAGCAGAGGTTACAGTCGGAAAACACTTTAGGGAGCAAGAATGAGGTTGATAGATACCTAGCTGAAAGTTGTGAGGAGGCGTTCCCAAGTTTTGACATTCTTATTTGGTGGAGGGTTAATTCAGTTAGATATCGTGTACTTTCAAAAGTTGCACGAGATGTATTCGCAATACCGGTATCTACAGTGGTCTCTGAATCTACATTTAGCACGGCGGGTCGTGTCCTTGATCCTTTTCGAAGTAGTTTATCTCCGATGATGGTTGAGGCTCTCATTTGTACATAGAATTGGCTTCGTTCTTCTTCTATTCCAATCAACCTTAAGACTTTAATGAATGAGGTGGAGGATTTTGAAAGGCAGTTGGGTATGTTTCTTACTTACTTCATTTTATAACTTTTTTTTTATAAGTATATCATTTTATAACTATTTTTTTTATAAGTACATCATTTTATAACTTTTATGAGTTATAATACTATATGTTATGTAAATTTATATAATTTGTTTTATTTCTTTATTGTATAGAACTTGTTCGGGACGGTGACAATTCTATGGAGGCTTCAAATACAATGTCTACAAGCAATACAAGTTAATGAGGTGAATCTATTTTTGCTTGTTAGTTTTCAATTTTCACTTTTGCTATTTCCTAATAATTTCTTTGTTTACACTTTACAGAATACTGTGAAAGATGAAAAGTATGCCAAGCCAAAAGATGTAGTAGGAAGCTATGGCTTATGAGCTGTCAGGAGAAGAATTATCTTTATTGTAATTTATATTTAGAGCTTTTAATTTTTCAGTTATTTGGGAATTGTATAATTTTTAATTTTCATTATAATTTATCTATGCTTGGGAATGATTTTTTTTTTCTTTCTTACTTTTAGAAGCCAAATCTGCTTGGAATGTTATTTCAATTTTCTTTCATTATCTAGTATAATTTTTAGTTTAATCATGTTTAAATTGTTTGGAATCTTTAGCTATTCCTTTTTAAAATTTTTTATGGATATAGACAAAATTTATTTTTTGCACTAAAACCTTTTATTCAAATTTATTCACTGTAATTTAGTTAGCATATTGCTTGGCAACACAGTTACACAAGTATTATTAATTTATTATATTGACAATTTTTTATGATTACTTTTATTTTCCCTTTAAGTTCTTTTGTATTTTTTGACTTCAAATTGGATAAATTGTTAGTGGGCTTTCACCATTGGGCCGAAAAAACAAAGGAATAAGATTGGGCTTTTGGCACCATTGGGCCGAAAAAACAGAGGAAGAAGATTGGGCTTTTGGCCCATCCGGTTAGGATTGGACCGAATAGGACCGACCAGACCGGACCGGACCGAATTGGACCGGACCGGACCGGTCCTTCTACCTATTCGGTCCGGTCCAGGGTGAAAAAACCCTGGACCGAATTAGTCCGGTCCGGTCCATAACACCTCCTTCGGACCGACCGGACCGGACCGAATTCACCCCTAGGGATGATGAGTAGTAAAGCTCTTCCCCAGTACATCCTAGTCAAGTCAGAAATCAGTACATGATCATGAGGAGGACCTATAGATCCCTGAACTTTCTAATTTCAAACCTACGTACTCTCCATGCCATAGTAGTACTAATACTACTAGTGCTCCATATTGGGTTGCTAATTTCTTTGTCCATGCTACCAGAACATGGAATGTCTCACAATCAGAAGCATCTTTCATACCGACTGTGTTCGTATTATTTTCATAATTTATTCTAGCAAATCAAATGTGCATATGGAATTGAATTCTTGTGTGGAGTGAAAAAAGTTACCCCTTGTACTTAAGTTTGCCAAGGTTTTCATAGCTGTGACAAACTTTTTCCTCTGCAATATTAGGATTGTTTTATTAGTTTACAAACTACTATTGTTTGCAGTGGCTTTTGGTAACAATTAGTACTCCAATTTAATGGTATTTATATGATCAAAACCTTTGGTTTATACTAAAGTGTTGACTCCCATGTGTGGTTACAGCGTTTGCCTCACTTACAGTGGCTGGTGGCTTCGCTAACTTCACTAATTAGCATTAATATAGATGTGAGTTTTGTTTTTTTGCTTTGGAAAAGTTACATTTTACCTGTCTTAATTATAACTACCATTTCATTCCCAGTTTCTAAGTTCAATTACAACTGTCTGAAATTCACCCATCAATACAAGTTTCTGTTTTGAGTGGCCCTTTTCATTGAAAATTGGCTAGAAGTTTCAGCAATATGAAACACAAGTAACTATTTTTGGAGTATGAATGACGTGATACTCTCGTTCTATCACTGAGAGTTATACTATTAAAATTGCTTATCGAAATAATAATTTGATATAATGAGAACATCACGTTGTTGAGAGCATGGTGCTAGTTTAAGATAGTATATATAATTTACTCTTCGGCTACTCTCTAATTAAAGGAAAAAGTTTTGGCCCGGTTTTAGAATTCATTAGAAACTTGATTTCATAAGGAAGATAAAATAACAGAGAAAAATGATATTAGAACCATTTTTACTTGATGAAAACAAAAGGATGGGGCCTACGATTGATGGGCATCCTGGAATATATTTTTAAAGTAAACTGAACGATTTGTTTGAGTCTAATTTTCTCTATTTAGATGGAATGATTCAACCCATTTCCTGTGAATGCGACCAACACCCACATGCTCTTATAATTTCAGTGAATCATGACAACTGAAATGGCAAAAGTGGCATCTGAAACAATTTTCAGATGATGTCCCAATTTTCAGATGAAACAATTTATAAAACAATGTTCAGTCTAAAATGATCAAAGGGGTTCAGTCTAAAGTGGGTTCAGTATAATGTGGGCTATGGTAAATCCCCATAGAAAGAAAAGGAAATAGTTGGGTCTATGGTAACTCAGGGTATGGTCCGTGGCAATCCAAAGCTATATTGCATTACATATTTGGTTTTGTGACAAAAAAAAATTACACTCTAGCCTGCATAGACTTCTATCTTCCTCACTAGAAGTTCTCAAATTTGTTTCCTGATCCGATGATTTGGATTATTGAATTCTATTATGTATTTATTTGAATTACGTTTCTAAGTCCACAAATTGGTAATTCCAAAGGCTCAGCAAGTACATGGCCTAGCAAGTTCTACTACCTTGTCTGTTTTGGCACTTTCTTTGCCCATATGAAACAAATGTCTCTGGAAAACATGCATATATATTCTGATTCTCAGACTGGAGAATGGAGATAGAAGAAGGGAGATTGTGTGCGTGCGTGCGTGCGTGTGTGTGTGCGCGAGAGAGAGAGAGAATTCACAAAAAAGGCCAGCAAATCAATGTACCAAAATTTGCAATGGAGAATTATATTTCCAAAGAGAGAGATGCTCTACATCATGGCATTTTTGTCTTGGGCTAGCTTAGCTAGTAGGTACATCATGTACATGCAATTGCCACTGGGCATTATTCAGCTTATTTCATGTATTGAATCTTGCAATACAGACATGAATCATGCCCGTACTTAACAGTGCAGGGCCCCCAAAGAGGGTATGGAAGGGGGTGGTGTGCTTGGAGAGCAAAGTAATTGAAAGAACGCCCGATGAATAATATTTTTCTATTTAGAATGTGAAACAACAATATCTGAGATCAGTAAAAAAAGAAAACAAAATGAAAGCCTAGAATATGGATGATGGACATAAGCAGTAACACTAACATGATAAGTCTTTATAATAAACATTATTTTAAATTACCCATCTTCCTTTTGACAGAGATACAATCCTCCTATAATCCACGCCTTATATTTCTCCATAAACGGCTGGATCAGTTTTACTTTATTCTCTCCTTTATTCTCTCAATTTGTATATACGTTTATTTCCGTTAACTTCTGTACATTACTTAGCTGACTTTTATTCTTTCATTAATTGCATATTGTAATATGTAAAGTTATATAAATGACAACACACAAACCTAGCATATTGCGGGCATTACAGAATTTACACCTTTATCTCCTTCAAGGTAAGGATCTAAGTGCAGCAACAGCGTATTGAATTGTCAATCCCACTTTGCTAACTCAAGTTTTGGATGATTCACTCAAGCTCCGTTTGCCACTAATTGAGTAAGGCAGGTTAAATGTAACATCCGGACCCAATCAAACTCAATTGTTTTTTTTTATTTAATTTTTCACACGTTAACTTCCCCGCACGTTTTTTTTTTTTTTTTTCCGTCTATTTTCTTTTTCACCCCTAAGTCTTCCTCTCGTCCACGGCATGCATGGTCTTGCACGTCTCTAGTGTATTTTTATCCACTCCATGCACACACACGACTCTGTTTTCATCCGCACACACGTCTCCCTCATATCTCTAGGGTTTGCACCTCACATATATATAAACACACATATTTTATCCCATGCTATTAGAAACTACCCAAACACTTGCCGCCGCACCACCTTAGGGTATTCTTTGCCCAGCCAAGCATAGCCAGCCACGGCTTTACCCTATTGCAGAATCGCAAGCCCCAGCCTCCATCCCCTCAATTTCTTGCACCCCATACCAAGAGTCACCCCATGAAAGCCCAGCCCTCCGTCGTTCATACTGCCGCCACCAATGCACCCCCCCTTGTAAGCATCTGATCAACCAACCCACAACCCAGTACGCCGCCACCCCCTATCTCGAAAACTCAGCAAGTTATACCCTTGTTTTTGCTCTTCAAAACAGAGCACTCCAATTTTCTGCACCGTGAGACGAGTTTTTATCACCAAGCCGCTGCCACCCCTCCTTTCGAGTTTCTAGCATGTTTGCATTGTCGTCCTCCGTGAATCAACCACTGACCAGCATCCCTTCTTGCTCTCTCTACGTCAAAGGGTTCACCCCCAAAGACTTCGCACGACACGGCTCCTCCCTGCGCAACCACCAACAGCGAACAGTGAGGCCCGGCCGCCACATACAGCTGCAATAGAGGGTGCCGGAGATCCTTTCAACACCACCAAACATCGCCTAGCCCACACGTTGCCATTTGTGAGATTTTCTCTCTATCTCTCGGTTTCCAGCTCTACATCCCTTTAGCTCTCTCTCTCACTCATCTCTCTCTCTCTCTTAGTGCCTCACCACCATGACCTTCTTCACTGCATCGCACGTAGCTCCTCCCTTCTCGGTGAGTACCTCGCGCCCCTGTCCTTGCAGATTGTTGCACCGAAATCGCATGAAGCGTTTTCTTTAAAGTCTACGTAAACTTAGTTTTGCATAGTATTTGGATATGGATTTACAGTTTTAGCCTTATTATTGGATGGTTTCAATTTGAAATTTTTGTTTATATTAAATCTGTTTTTACATGGTTTATGCAGGAAGTATAAGAAATTTTGCAGAAAATAAATAAGATTTCCAAATTGTACTAATGGTAGCATATTATTTTTACAGTAAGTGTGAAATTGTATTTTGAACATTTTAATTATGATTACAAAAAATCACTTAAGTATTTTAACATGTTATTAAGTAAAGTTTTATTTTTAGAGTAAACAATATTGGTATAATGTTATTTTTACACTTTAGATATGGTTTAGTCTATTTGAAAAGTAGTTATGGTTTATTTTAAAAATATTTTGGGATAATTATATTATCCAGTATTAAACTTTATAGTTGCTTTTCAATAATAAATAAGTCTGACTTTTAAATGTTTTGGTCAAAGTTATTAAATCAATGTTGATGATTTTAGAAAGTGATGATTTGTAATTTTAGGTTTTGAGGAATTAAATAGGTTATTTTAGAAGTTTAGGATTAAATATTGAAATACGTGATTAATTAGAAATTTACGAGAATTACGTGATTATTTTATAGGTGACGAATAATTATTATTCGACATTTTTTAGGAAAATTTCAAAAAAGCTAAGAAGTTTAGGTAAGCGTGGTTCCTATACTAGACTTTGCATTAAAATAAAATGAACTGAGGTTGAATTTTTGGAAAATATACATATTTGGTTATGAAAAGAAATTTGAACTACCTCGATTATTTGTTCTGCATTATTCATGAGATTCTGTTTAAGAAGAAAGTATTTTCCATCATAACTGGTGTAGACATGAGCTTATTTTTGACATTTTATTTCTAATCTATGCAAAAAGAGTGAATATGAAAATTTGTGCATAATTATGTAAATATGCTTTGGATCTGCTTTGATTACGAAGATGATATGATTTTGTTCAGTACTCTGTTTGGATAAGATGTGATTTCTGAAAACCTTTGGCATGACTCTTTGATTCTAAATTTGAATATGTTTCCGCTCTGTTCAGTTAGGGCCCTGCCACGGGTGATAATAGTGGCAGCGGCCTAACCACGGGTTACAATAGTGGATACGGCCCAACCACGGGTAATAATAGTGGATACGGCCCAACTACGGGTTATAATAGTGGATACGGCTCAACCACGGGTAATAATAGTGGATACGGCTCAACCACGGTTAATAATAGTAGATACGGCCCTGCCACGGGTTATAGTAGTGGTCTCTGTTTTGAGTGCACACCTTGGTGACAAAGTGATTTATGTTCTGCTTGGCTATTCGCAGATGCACAACCCTACCACTGGGGTTATAGATGACTTATGTTCTGATATGATGTTCTGATGATGATGATGATCATTTATGCTATGCCAAAGGATATTTTTGAATGAATTTATTTTTGAATCTACGCTCTGATATTTTGATAACATGTTATGTTTCCACACTCTGAAAATGAAAATGTTTTGTTCTACATTCTGATCTCTATAAATGCTCATGTTTACACACTAGTATATGTCTTCTGCTTACTTAGTTGTTGATAATTCACCCCTTATCTTCAAATATTTTTCAGATAATTTTGATGGTTCAACTGGAGAATAAGAGTAAGAAGTTTAAGCAAAGTGTTATGATCGTAGATGAATAAGTGCCTGAGGGTACAAATGCTTATTTAAGAGTCGTAGTTAGAAAACTGATTTATTTTTGGTTATTTTGATTTAATGAGTTAAGGAGTTTTGGAGAGTTTTTAAATTATATTACTGAGAATTTCTTGGTTGTCCCCATGAAGGAGCATAGATATTTGGGTTGATTAAATGGATTAACATTTTATGGAGTTTTCTGCATTTTATAGTTGTGTTATTGAAGTTTGATGTTAAGTATTAAGAGCTAACTCTCCGGACCTCCGAGAACGGGGCGTTACATTAAAAACATGACTTCCTATGCTAGGACTACTCAACGATTTTACTAAAGAATGAGACAGAAATTGAAGACAATACAGAGAATTTCTTAAATTGTTTCCTATATTAATGTTGGTTGTCCCAGGAAATTTCCAATTAATAAATGTAAATGTGCAATTTTCTTCTGTTTGAAGGCCGATCGAGTGTGTAGTTCAGTTATTTCCTGTCCTGTCTTATCTGGCTTCAGTTTATACAATGAGGAATAAACTTTTGATTGCATCTATTTTTCTGGCACTTCTGTTGTCATGTAGACTACAACATATGGGCACAGATGGTAATGTAGAGATATGTGCGCTGAGCAATAGAGCTGGTTTCCTGGGTTTCTCATTTGCTTTTCCCATGGTTGGTTTACTCAAACCAAAAGATAGCAAAGCTCTTATGGTCCCATACTCCTACTTCTTGGTTTTCTGATATCGAGCCTAGAATTAATAGGTCTACTCTCTCTCTCTCTCTCTCTCTCTCTCTCTCTCTAAATTTATGGTGCATGCACATTTCATAGTCTATTCTTTGAAAACACTGTCTTGGTTTTGAGATGTGATGATCAAAAAAATCTTTAAACTCTATGGTGTTTTCCAGTGAGTTCGGCCATTCACTTTAAGTCCCCCATTGACTCATTTGATAAGTAATTCTAGGCCTGTTGAACTCAAAATTTGAGATCAAGAGAAATTTAATTATGTATACATATAAGTCTCTTGCCATCCATAGCGCGCCACCCCAGTACTCATGACCTTGGCTTACAATTTGCAGCAAAATCAATGGAGTATAAAATCCTCATTACTCAGAATTGTTAGGAAAGGAAACATAGGGGAAGGATATCACTGATGGCACTGATAAAATACTATACTTGGCCTGTTTATTAGGATAGAATATATGAAAATGTTTTTCAATTTCCTCTTCTTTTAGGTTCTCATCAAACAAGCCAAAAAAATAAGTTTCTATGGCCTTTCCTGGCCTTTTCGGAGTCCCTCCTTTCACATGATTAACCAAATTCCTATAATAAGTGCCTGCATTCTCAATAGTTTCCATAGCACCTCCAGCAGATGGCCAGCCACTCTCTGACACCACAATATCCAAACTTCTTCCGTTTGTTTTCTCAATCGCAGAATACAAAGCATCCATCAAGGCATCGAGATTTCAGTACTCTAGTTTGCCATCTTGTACAACAACATCCGTTGCAGTAAATAAGGCATAGGGGACTGGTTGGTTGTTGTATTTTACTCTGAAATTAGGGTAGATGTTAGCAAGAATTGGCGCTCCAGTGCTAACCAGGAAACCAATGATTGGCTCCATGTATGGCCCTACATTGGCACTGAAAGCAGCTGCCAATAGAGGATCAAAAACACCCAACAAGTTTGTGTACGTTATAACGCCCCATACCCGGGTGGGTTGGAGAATTACTACATGTCACTTATAAACATGTCTCCCAACACATCTAAAAATCTCCAAAGACTTCATAAGCAAAATCAATCTCAAATCTTCTATATAAACACATTACAAACTCCACATAGTCTTTACTGCAATAATAATAAATCAAGGGGTCCACAATATTCCGGTAGTGATAACATACCAAACTGATAAAACCATAAGTCCTACTAAACCAAAACATGATTAAATCTTAACGTAATAAACTGATACATCTTCAATAAATCTAAATATAAAAAAGAACTTCAAACTCTTCTTCTAACAATGGTACCCTTAGGTACTCGACCTTCTATCCATATTTAGTCAAGCTCCAATTTCTATTCCTGACCCCCAGCTAGGTCATCAATATCATCTGAAAAATTAATGAAGATAAGGGGTGAGTTATCAACAACTCAGTAAGCAGAAAACCTATACTAGTGTGCAAACATGAGCCCTTTTTAGAAAGTTTGGTATGCAGAAGCAAAACATTTTATTTTCATATGCATATCTCAATACGTATTATTAGAAAAATAAGAGCGACATTTTAATCTTTTCATATTCATAAACCATTTTCATATTCAAGAACACTTTGGCATAACATAACTGAATATCTTCATCTTATCATATCATATCGTATCATATCATATACCATGTTTAACCCCCGTGGTAGGGTTGTGCTATCCTCGGTGGCCAAACCAGGCAGTATCATATTGTGAAACTTCCCCTTTTTCAATCTCGGAGCCCCGAGTGTACACACAGGAAATAACACATAAAAGACTACTTTGTTTCCAAAGTGGGTGCACTCATATCATATCATGTTGGTACCAACCATATCACGTGAACTAGTATCATCATATCATAACCATATTCAGAATCAAAATTAAAACAGATAAGTATGCCAAAGGTTTTTCATATCCATATCATATCAAACCATGTACTGAACACATTCATATCATTTCTATTTAATCAAAAATAGATTCAAATCATTTTCATATCATATATACAAAAATTCACAAATATCATTTTCACTCTTTTGCACATTTCAGAAACATGTCAAATATTGCTCATGTCTACACTATTTATGTCAAAAGCACTTCTTTTCTCTTTCATACATATCTCATGAGTGAATGCAAAACATCTACTGAGGTTGTTTTTCATCTTTTCTTTTTTAAAAACAACATGCACATTTTTACAAACCAACCTCAGTTCATTTCTTTTTATGCAAATCTAGCATAGGAACCCCACTTACCTGACTCTTGCAGCGTATTATCTATGCCTTGAAAATGACCTCTATCAATCTCGTCACCTATTCATAAAATAAAATATATAAACTAAGTGTTAAAAGACAATTGACACAACTTCTATCTAAATAAATAAAACTCATAATCTCAATCCATATTATAGCAAAAACAACTCACTAAGACAACCATATAGTAATCTGGACAGCCTGCATTTCAACCCAAAGTACCATATACTAATCTTAATAGTGTCCAATACAACCATCAAAAGCAATATCAACTCAACTCAGCAATAAATCACACTTATTTGAGCAGCTCATAATCCCAAGCAATCGCCAACAATTTAACCAAAACAACACTACACAATGCACATTTCTCTCTATTCACAACTCCACAACAGACATATCCCAACACCTCTAGATGTTAATCGGCACCCAACAAACTCCCTTCTAATTATTTCTAAAACACCAAACCAACAAACCAAAATTTATAAAATAGTCAACGAAGTGAAAAACTTACGGTGAAGGCTCAACGTTTATGTGAAACCGAGTAGAACTTCGAACTCACTGCACTACAACAAACACAAGCTGCACCGAATGAAAAACCACCAAAATCACGGACCACTGAAGAAGCTCTCAGCAACCAGTCAAATATTTGTTTTCCACCCAACAACGTAGCACTAGAAGTTAGTTAGAACATCATGCAGGTGAGTGAGTGAGTGTGAGAAAGGGAAAAGAGAGAACAAACTCAGAATATGTGTGCGGCGTTTGTGAAACCAAGAGGATTTTACCTTCGCTCAACAAGGCTCGGCGTCACTCACTGAGATTATCCAGTTCATAGATGGGAGAGAGCAAGAGAGAACCGAGCGTGAGTGAGTGACTAAGAGGAGCACAGTGAAAGAAAGAAAAAGAAAAACCACTAAAACACAATTGCACTACCTGCAACTCCAAGCAAAACGCAGAGAAAAACAAAGTAAGAGAGCGAGCATCGGATTAGAAAGAAAAACCGGATGAAAGGGAAAATTAAAAAAAAATGGAGAAATATTAGGGCATTACCTTCAGACCCAAGATCAAACCCAACGAAAAGGAGGAGATGGAAACGGGAAGGGAAGTGGGTAACGTGAGAGAGAGAGACACGGGGGAAACCAGAAAAAGAGAAACCGAAAGAGAAAGAGAGGGAGAAGGAATCGGGAGACAGCTGAGGAAGAAGGAAAAACTTACCCAAAATGGCGTCGTTTCGCACTCCTCCAAGGAAAGGGCTGGGCCCTTGCGCACGATCTAGCCTCACAAACCTTGGGCTTACATACGTCCACCGCGGTTGAGACCTTGATCTGATCTGGTTTTGTAGACCAGCATCTGCAATTGCTTTGTAAAATTTTTGCATTGCTGGAAGAACATACCGAGCTGCTGCACCGATTGGATTCACTTCGTTTCCAACGACAATATACTTTAACTCGACATTGGAAGAATAGTCTTTAATGTTCCTCTAGACACAACCAGTTGCAGCTGAAGGGTCAGCAAGGTCTTTAAGGCTGTCATTAGGGACGCCAACGATGGGTTCTATGTTGGAATCTCTATGGGCTTTGAGAATATCTGGATATGGAGAGTAAATGCGCATCTTGCCAATGCTTTGTGTTTTGCAGAGACTTACAGCTTCCGACTTAGGTGGTAAGTTGTCTGCATTGCCACTTCCTCCATAGTAAACACCTATGGATTTAAATGAGTTTAAAAAGGCAACAATATGTACTACTATATTTGGTAATCATGGAATAACGCAAGGGGAGAGAGAGAGAGAGAGAGAGAGAGAGCGATATGTTGTAGGCTACACAAAAGCTGAAGTAGCAGCACAATGGTTGCAATGAAAGGTTTATTCCTCATTGTATACATAGAAGCCAGAGAGGAGAGGAGAGGAGAGGAGGGGGAGGAAATAAGTTAACACTCGGCTTTCAAACAGATCGATTATATTACGATTTATAAGTCAGAAAATTCCTGAGATGACCAACTACTATGTAGCAAAATGTTCAACAGTTTGTCTGAATTTTCTTTAATTTCTATCTTAAGTCGTTGAATAGTCCTAGTATTGGGAGCCATGCATTCATGCATTTATCCTGCCTGGCCTCAATAAATGATGTAGAAGTACAATAAACTAAACGATTTATTTGAGTCTAATTTTCTCTATTTAGATGGAATGATTCCACCCATTTCCTGTGAATGCGACCAACACCCATGGAAGTGAGTTCTTTATATTCTCATGATTTTTAACCAGAACATTCATTTTTTGTAGTTCACTTCAATAATATGGGAAGTCTTGCCTTCTACTTTGAGAATGGGATTTAGAGAAGTAATTATTGTGAAATACATAATGATTGTTAAAAAATATTGATTTGGTTCAATGATAATTGCAATTCCTTTTTCTTTCACAGGCTGGAGGAAGAGACTGCTGTGACATTCTATACACGGCTACTAAAAATGTTGCAGAAGTGAAATATAGGCCATGCGAGAAGGATGAAGTAATTGCCTAACTTCAACATCAAATTACTCAGCTTCTTGTATTTTTTTTTTTTTTTTTGATAGATTGTTTTAGTTCTCTTAAAAGTTCAAAATGAACGTTGAGGGTAGAACCAGAAGAGAGAAGAAATATATCGAAGATTAGTATTTCTTATCTAATCATAACACTACTATCCTTGAACAGGCAGAGAGGTAGAAAATTAAAGGTTCTAATCATATATACAAATTGTAATCATAAGAAGATTTCCACACAAAACATCATAAAAACTATGAATTGGGAAGATCAGCAAAATTTGATATGTCAAGGAATATCTTTCAATAAATTTGCTCAGTCTGTGATTGGAATTATACAATCTCTCCATCAAGTTTAAACAGCTCCTCCATCAACCTCATGATTATATCTTGGACCACAATGCCTAAAAGCCACAATCCTTCTTCAAATGATTCCTTTCGACCACAATTCCAAGTTAGCTGACGGCCTGGAAAGTATTGGAGCATCTGGTTTCTCTGTTTGTCTCTCATGTTCATCAACTTCCTTATGCCTTGGATGGATTTTTACTTTGGATAAAATTTGCAAATGCCAGGTATCGTTTACTTTGAAGTGGCTAAAACCTGGGTAGGCAACTGCCGAGAGGTGTCTCCCATCCGAAGAAAACCAGAATATTTTGTCGCCCAGTATTTGTCGAAAATCCTCATTTTCTATGCAAAAGCTAGCTGCAAGATCATTGATGGCAAAAAATGTTCTTGGAGAGCATACACAAATAAAGGAGTTCAAAGCAATTGGTCGCATCATCCATCATGTAACTATGATCAACATCATATACATGTGCTCCAAGATGCAAACGAAATCATCCCTGTAAGTTTAGACATATGAGATAGTCTTGAGAAAAGTTGTATGTGTTGCAGAAGCAGTAACCAAGACTAAAAAAGCACCCAAGCTCAGCAAAAATCAAATTACCATCACTTTCCATGCTAAGAAACATGCAGGCTCTATTAAAACTGTTGTCGAGAAATTACACAACCTCAACAGGCTGTGGCGATGTAAAACTCGTTGCAATTAAAGGCTTTTTGCGACAATTTTATTTCCAACAGACACAAAATCGCTGCAAAAGGCCTAATTTCTTTAGTGTATATATAGATGGGATGGTAGTAGCAGCGCTAGCTAGTTCTTAAACATTAGTACCACAAGTGTCTAACTTTGGAAATCATGTTATTTCTCACATTAATCATCTTCCCAACTAAGAGGGTGACAAGAGCCACGGCCTCCACCAAATCTCTCATTGCTATATATAGTTGGCATAATTGTTTTATGCAATTATTTTAAATTTCTATAGGTTAAAGAATAAAGCATATATAAGCAATCCAGGAAAATCATGAAAGCATCCATGATTTTTCTATAGTTGGCATTGATGCAGAGGACATGTGAGCAGAGTCATCATGTGTTGGATGATGTATGGAATGAGGATATTGAAAAATGGGATAGCTTAAAAGAATTATTGATGGTTGGTTCAAGAGGCAGTGGCAAATATTAGCGTCCACTCTGTTTCTGAGTTTTCCAAGCACAGCAACGTCCTTCCAATTGTTGTGCTACAAACTTGCCACGATTCTTGAATTCCTCGATCGAATCTTGTCCATCCCTAAACGTCAGTAGCTTAAATAAGGACCATGACTCGTGTTCATTTAAGAACAAATCCGTGCTTGCTAATCTTTGGATAGCACAAGGATTTATGAAGTTATCAAATCAAGATGTAGGTAATGAGTATTTCTTGGATTTATATTGGAGATCATTCTTTCAAGAAGCTAAAATAGATGCCTTGGGTAGGGCAACATAATTTACTTTAAAATGATATCACCAGATTCACCATAGTAAGATTCAACATAAGAAAATCATTGTTGAGAAAACTTGTTTCTAGTTTGTTACAGATTCTAAGATTTTTTCTACAATTTTTTGAACATCAAAGATATCAGATACACAAACCCACATCTTTAACTGAAAATATTTTTAGATCGTCTGCTCATTGAAAATGAATTGAGCAAGTTTGGCCTTTCCTAATCCTCCGATGCCAGTAATCGGAAGGATTCCTACATTCTCTTTAACATTCAAATCAGACAAAAGTATATCTATGATCTTCTTCTTGTCATCCTTTCTACCAATAACTTATGCCTTAGGTACAAAAGAATGATCGGTATCATCCCAAGTTCAGCAAAAATCAAATTACCATCACTTTCCATGCTAAGAAACATGCAGGTCCTGTTGAAATTGTTGTTATGAAATTACATAGCCTCAACATTGCGGCCTCCTATATTTCTTCCCTTTGCTCTTCTTCTACCTCTTTACTATTCTCCTGGTTATGAAAAATCATGCATATGGTGATATTTCTTATTTGAATAGGGAAGAATTCAAACAATAAAGAAATGGAGGTAATCATAACTAAGTTATTTACTTGTAGAAGTCGCAGTGCATTAGATTTTTTAACAAACTCTGAATCCCTCTCCCCTGTTTCTCCTTTACTCAAAGTCATTTCTGCAAATAGAATTTTATAAGTTGAAGGTGAAGAAGTGGATACGGGGATAAAGATAAAATTGGTAGAAAAATACCTGGATGAATGTATTTTACTCAAGGATGAACGTATTCCAGTTGAGGATCAGGATAAGTGCCGCTCTGGGATGTGAGCAATTTTGGGCCAATCCTCACCTCTGTCTTGTTTGCATCTTCGTAATAAGATGGGGCAATTATGAATTGTCAATATTTTCAAAGAGGTTAGCCTACTCATTGCTTCAGGCAATGATGTTAAACTAGAGCATCTAGTAATTATGAACCGCTGAAGTGATGCCCAATTGCAGATCCACTCTGGTATAGTCATCAAGCTTGAACAATTTGAGATTCGGAGCTATCGTAGAGTGGTAACATGTTGAAGCCCCAACGGGAGAGACACCAATTTTGGAATATCGCTGAACTCCAAAGAGATGAGGCTTTTAAGCCCTTTCCATTGCATACCATGCTCATCATTGCCTAGATCAAGCATAGGACACGTACGAAGCTCTAGTTTGAAGTGCAGCGAGATATTGTACACCTTGGGAGAGAGACTTTAATTTAGGGCAGAGCCTTATCTCCAAACACTGGAGAGATATGAGGTTTTGCAACCCATCCTCTGGCAGTGTTTCTAGATCCTCAATTCTTCTTAACGTTATATTCTTCAATTTGGAGAGAGGAGCAGATGAAAAGGCAATGGGTGTAGAGGAAGCGGAGGAGGAGGCATTCGTTATTGTTTGTTGCACTGCCTTCCACCTGGCATTACTTAGCAACAACTCTTCTTCAAGATGTGGAAACATTGGCAATAAAGTCAACAAAGGGCAATACCATATTCCTCGTCCACATTATAAGAATCACTCCTCCTCCACCAAACCTTCCTTCAGATTACCACAGGAACCGAGGAAAATACTCTCAAGAGATGGAAAGAATGCTGATGAAGAAAAAGAAGATAAAGATAACTCATTGTTGTCACTACAATCTGATACGTACTCTATTTCATCAAGTAAGTATAGAGAAATATGCTTAAGAAAGGGTAGTCGACTCAATGGTGGCAAATATTTCAATTTCCTACAAACAAGTAAACTCAAGTCAACAAGATTTGTGAGTGACAAAAGCCACATCGGAACCCTCACACCCACATAATATTCTATTTTCCGCTTTTTAAGATCTAGGTGAGGTTCCAAGCCTTCCAATGCCATTTCATCACCTGCATTTTCTTCATTTCCTCCGCTCCAACCCAAAGTCAAAACCTGAAGATGTTCTTTCTCCTTTAGATTTGCACCCTTATAGTCTAATGCGGCGTCTTCCTCCCGACTTCTCAAACCCCAAATCTCTAATTCTCCTCTTAAGCTATTTAGTCTATTTAGCTCACTTAACTCGCCACTATCCTCTGGGGCTGAATCAGAGTGGACAACAAACTTAGATAATGTCTAGAGATTTTTCAATTCCCCCAATCCATGTGGCATATAAGTCAAACTCCAACATCCATCATTGTAAAGATGTCTGAGGTTGACTAATTTCGTAATTCCTCTGGGCAATTCTTTAAGATGTGTGCAATTAGAGACTAAGTGTGTACAAATTTTGCAACCTAGTTATGGAATCGGGCAGCTTCTCGATCTTTTCATTCCATGTAAGATCAAGATCTCTTAAATGCTTCAACTTACATATGGAACTCGGTACTAAATCAAGTTGTCTTCCATGTAAATCCAACACTCGCAAGAACTTCAAATTTGAAAAGATTGCTTCACATGAAGTACTTGACTCTTGCAAATAATTGAATTCACCAACCAAAAGAAGTGTTCGAATCCTACTAGCTTTAGACGAGGAAGTTAGAATTACAAAGGAAAAATCTATATTTTTGACAATTTATACATGCCGAGTTTTCTGATCACCAATGGTTTTTTCCTTGGATTCTAATATGGTAATCAATGATCCTGCCACTGACATTGCAAGATCATGCATGAGGTCGTGCATTTTACACGTAATCACGTTGCCCAAATAATCCATTTCAATTTCTTGAAAGAACAATCTCCAAAGTAAATGCATGAAATACTTATCACCAACATCTTCAAGACATTCATTTTGATTGGATAGCTTGATAAACCCCTGTGCTATCTAGAGATTTATCAATTTTGATTTTTTCATCACGAAACCCTTGGGAAATATATTACAATAAGCAAAACATTGTTTCAAATGTGATGGAAGTTGATCATAACTCAGCTTAAGAGTTGGTAAGATGCCATATTCTTTTATTTCTGGCAGTTTATTTTTAAAAGAAAACCACCCTGCTTCAGAATTTTCCTAGGACAGTAACCTTCCAATTGTTTTGATGACAAGAGGGACACCTGAACACTTTTCTACGATCTCCTTTCCAACTTCCATTTTTCTAGAATTCCCTAGCTCTTCTCCGTTCTCAAATGCCACTTGCTTGAATAAACATCATGACTCCCGTTCGTCTAAACACTGGAAGGAATATTCTTCAATTGTTTGGGTAATTTGTGCAACTCTTTTACTTCGTGTAGTTATTAAAATTCTACTGCCACTTGCACCAACCTCTAAAAGTACTTTCAAATCATCCCATTATTTAACATCCTCATTCCAAACATCATCCAACACGAGTAAGTATTTCTTTCCACCAATTTATTTTCAAAGATTATGCACCAATGTATCCATTCCCGCAATCTCTGGTTTCTTTTTTGTTGCCGATTCTATGATTTTTTCAACAACTTTTTGAACATCAAAACTATCATAGACACAAGCCCACATTTTTAGTTGAAAATGTTTATCTATTTCCTCATCATTAAAGATGAATTGAGCTAGTGTGGTCTTTCCTAATCCTCTGATGCTAGTAATCGAAAGGATTCCTACATTCTCTTTATTCTTTTTAATGTCGGAATCAAAAATAAGTCTTCATGATCTCCTTCTTGTCATCTTCTCTACCAGTAACTTTTGCCGCAGGTACATAGGAATGACTATCATCCCTCTTTCTAGCCCTGAATCCTATCTCCTCATGGCGTTCCACCAAGTTGAATTTCGTCCTATCATTTGCGATGGCATCTAACTTCTATCTAATCGCTTTAGTCTCACGGCCCATTTTTAGATCATAGACTAGCTGGTTTGATTTGGAGAAGAAGATTCGTACCTTTTTTGCCATCTTATCCTAATTAGTCGTCATCTCTTGCAACAGAGAGTCAGTGGAGAAACCATCCAGCAAGTCGCCTGCATCATAAAAGATGTCCTTAAGCTTTTCAAGCCAATCTCTAACTTGACGATTCACTGCACATTGCTCCTCAGCATCAAGAAGCGCGGCTTGGATTGTCAAAATGGTGTTCCTAAGCTTCTCAAGCTCATCTGTGACACCCCAAAGTAGTACGATCTCTTTGAGAGCCAGGGATCCCAAGCTCTCAATGATTCATGCAGCAACGTTGAAGAGAATGGCTTCTGCCATTTGTTGATGGTTGGTGAAGGAATGGTAAAAACGGCTCTTGAGGAATCACTAAAGGGATAGAAGGAAGATATGTTTGCTCTGAATACGTACAGAGGACAAGGCGGGACCAACATTTTATAAGGCCTTGCATGGGAAGGACCTGCAAGGAAAGTTACAATTGGAGAGTACTGACGGTTTAAGAAATTAGTGATGGACCTACACTCCTGTGGAAGAAATTAGTTTAATACAAAGTATGATAGAGAGGGTGTTGGCAGAGACCAATTCAACCAACAATTTCTTTGAAGTGTCCTCTTGATGCTCTGCATGTTGTCAGCTTTCTTGACGCGTTAAAGAAATTATTGATGGACCTACACTACTGCCAACACCCTCGATCTCTATCATTTTTCATAACATTTTCTTAAGAATAATGATGATAAAAACCCTTAGCAAGAAAATTAAGTAGAGAGAAAGAGTGATCAATGTTAATCAACTCTGAAAAGGAAGTGCATGTTTCAGTAATCCATATACGTTATTTTCCTCGCTATTTTATTGAGATCATGTAGATATTTTATATAGAGAAATGATACTTGTAGTCGTGAGTGTGCAAACGACGTGCAGTCGCTTTGAAAAAAGTGAATAAATATAGAACCCATATGAAAAGAAATTAATTTTTTAATAGTGGACCCCACTCTTTTTCAAAGCGACTGCACTGTGTTTGCGCATTCCACGACTGTATGTAGAATTACTCTTTTATATATTGAGATCATCACTAAAGGGATAGAAGGAAGATATGTTTGCTTTGAGTTTGAATACAGAGGACAAGACGGGACCGACATTGAATAAAGCCTTACATGTGATGGACCTGCAAGGAAAGTACCTACTATAGAGAGAGAGAGAGAGAGAGAGAGAGAGAGTGTAAAAAGAAGATACTAACCATGCAGGAAAGTAATGGACCTACACAGTACTGCTTCTGAAACTATGACTTGTCATCTACCAAGGACAATTCCATCAACACGTCTAATACAAGTTATCCAGTGCACTTTCGCTGTTGATAAAGATTTTTTTGGCACCCTTCAGTGGAAAAACCATTTAGTCCGATTCATTTTCATCCATGTAATTTCTCACCCTTGAGCATCCTTTGTATTGTTGCACGTGCGACTAAAATGAAATTTATTGCTTCATCTGCTAGCTAAATCGATGGATACACTCCTTTAAATTTACATAAACTCAAACGTTTTCTCTTTGTTTTTGTTTTGATGGTAGTTGATAAGACCTATTATGTAATGACATATTGAAGAGGGAGAATGAGTCATTCTCAGCTCACAGTGACTATTTGGGCCTCAATCGGTTTGGGTTTGGGCGCACAATGGCGCTGTAACGCCCATCCTTTTGGTGGGACTTTTTCCAAAATATTTGTATAAAGGACGACGGGAATTACCGTCCTATTTAAAACTTTTCACTTGCATACCCAGGGTGCGAGACTCCACGTTTATAAATGAAAATGTGCTTTGACAATAAAAGAGGTTTACAACGAAAAATATTAATTTTATAATAAAAAGGCCTCTCGTACGTTTAAAACTCGTGCCTAGACTTCCGTGCTCTTCCCCATGGGTCGTGTCCGTCCCGATCATGCAGTTCCTATGGGGGGAGGGACATGCATAAAAACTAAAATGAGTCAAAGACTCGTAAGCATTACTTCATACGGTTAAAATATAGCAACATAGGTTTTCATTCATGCATTCATCACTCGTACATACTATTACATGCATGCATACGTGTCATACGTGCGTTCATTTGAAAACTTCACTGGACGGGATTTTTCTCTTTTAGACATGGGCATCCTTTTCGTAAAACGTTTCTCCCATCAGTGCCTTCATTTCTTCAAGAGTTTGTGCATACGTGCGTTCTTTTGAAAACTTCACTGGACGGGGCTTTTCTTTCAAAAGGCTTTCATTTCTTTAAAACGTGTCCGCCGTCAGTGCCTTCATTTCTTAAAGGTTCGTGCATTCGTGCGTTCATACATACATGCGTACATCCATTCGTTCTTATCACTTTCATAGGCCATTACACACTGTTACGCCCTGTGTGTTTGGGGTTAGCGGTCTTCCTTTGGACCAGGATTCCGTCCGTGGCCACGGGTTAGGAATCCCTTTCATAGGGGGCAGCACTGGGTGCACTTCCAGTACTACTTACCCGGCATTGCAATCTGCCCATTCATTGGTACCCTTTTCATTCATTCATGTGGCCGTTACGTATCTTCATACATTTATGCTTTCATTTCTTTCTTTCTTTCTTTTCATTCATGCATTCATTCATGTCAGCTCGAAAGGGCTGAAGCTTTCATTCAGTTCATTCTTTCATTTAACAGTCCTTTCTTTTCATGAGAAAACATTTCTTTTCATGAGAAAATATCGTTCGAGGCATAAGCCAGAAAATCGTCTTTTTGTCTTTCAGTTCATTTCAGTCCTATCCTTTCTTTAACAGTTCGTTCGTGGAAAACTTCATTTAAGAACATACATGGGCTTAAACGTCAACTTTCATGGCATCCCATAAGCGTCACCTTGAACGTCGTCAATCATGGCATCCATAAGTGTCACCTCGTGGCGCACATGAGAGTGTCGGTTCGTAGGATCCATAAAAGCATCCGTTGTCATGCCTTTCATGCATTTTCATTAGTTTGTGGATTTTTCTTAGAAAATACATACAATAGATACAACGTATAGTCATCTATTCACATGCATACAATTAATACTTTGGTTGCGTAAACAGGGGCTGCCAAGGAGGGGTCGTACATACTTATACCTTTGAACACTTAGCATTTTCTTTCGTAAAACGTCTTTCGTCTTTTCTTAAAGCGTCATAAAGGAAAAGCTTTCGTTTTCATTTTCTTTTATCTTATAAAGACTCTAGAAGAGTATGAATGTAACACTTACCTGGACTCCATGCTATTTGCATGTCATGCAGTCCATTCATGCGCTTGTCAGATGGCAACCTACATGCATACACATAACCTTAACGTCATTCGCTATCTAATTCATAATCAACTTAAACTAGAAATAAAACTACGCTTTACTTAGAACACTCTCCTTCTATCCTGTGCACTTACGTGCCCTTCACTATGTTAAACCCTTCGGGGACCACTTACAGTCACCACATCTTTCAACTCAAAGTCTTGTCTCGAGTGCTCATCCACTAAAATGAACCCATTATTCACCTTAGGATTAAGACACTAAGACATTCGTCTTACTCTTCTTACAACTACATTCGACGCATGATTCCGATCGATAGAACATCACATCTCAATCCTAACGATGCATCCGTCATTACCTTCATGCATCTTAGCCCACACTAAATCCTCATTCCCATCCATACAAGCCACACGGCTCTAAGCCAACTCTAAGGCTTAAGCACCGTGCAACAATGCTCATGACAGATTACCCATTACATATGGTGAATCTGTTCAGCACGTGTGTCGCACCATGTTACACATGTACCTTAACCCTTTATCAGTAAGATCAACATATAACATGTTGATCACCTGCTTGTATAAACAAGCACCATACTCTGATACCAATCTTCTCTTAACTCGGCTAGCAAGACTCTTCATGCTATCCGCCTTTTGATAGTTCAACCCAACACTTGACATGACAGGACTCCATTCACAACTACACCTTATGTCATGTCATATAGCTCGAGATTGCTCCCAAGCTACATCATGACCTTGTCACATCACCTGATATTCCGTTACATCATTTCTATGCCAACTCCTAACCCATCACGAGTACGGTTCCTCACGTACTCTCGTCACATTTCCATTACGCCATTTCTACACTTTAACACTTCACCCATCATAAGCATGACTTCCAATAACCACGTCACTTTGTGACGTTGCCCAGTCATGCTTTCACTGCGTACTCTTACACTTGTTCCTTTACTTCAAGTCTATTCTCAGCCATAAGTCAAGTATGGTGACACCCGTCACCTTAGACTACAGGCCTCACCATAGCTACTTTGGGATACTGTTCCACAATTCCCGACACTATCCATCACGTTCCACGCCCATAAATTATATAACCATCCTTATCTCTGTGACACGCCACATAGCATATCGTTGCACCTTATGGAGTACATCCCATGCATACTCTCTTCTCACATGCTACGCCACATCATCACTATGGAGTACCCGTCATATAGTACATCACTCCATCACATGGAGTACATTCCACTTGTACTCCCTTTACATACGCTCCATCACTACTATGGCATACCAGCCATATGGTGCATCACTATATCACATGGAGTACACTCCTCCTATACTCCATTCATACACACTATGACACATCACCATTATGGCATCCCCGCCATATGGAGCATCACTCCACCACATAGAGTACATTCCACATGTACTCCCCACATATACCATACCCCACACAGAGTACACTCATCGTGTACTCCCTTCATACACACTACGGTACATCACCATTATGGCATATCAGCCATATGGAGCATCACTCCACCACATGGAGTACATTCCACATATACTCCCCACATATACCATACCCCACACAGAGTACACTCATCGTGTACCCTTCATACACACTACGGCACATCACCATTATGGCATATCCACCATATGGTGCATCACTCCACCACATGGAGTGCACTCCACGTGTACTCCTTTTACACGCACTACGCCACTGAGTACACTCCACTCGTACTCATCCCGTTCCACAATACACCAGGAGGGTATATTTTACATATACTCTCCTTGTCTCACATTACGCCACACACACACAGAGTACACTCAGCGTGTACTGTTCCCATTCCATACATATACCACGCCACCATTACAAAACAGTCCACAACACTTCACAGCGCACTTCCTAATTACACCCAACACTCCACAGCACACTACATGGCACAATACATCTCCATCCAACACATATATGCTCAACACTTCACTACACAGAATGCCCAACACTTCATCAAACAGCACCACATCACAATACCACAACTCCATTAATACTAATAGCATAGTCCACAACCAAGTCAACTAATCAATATCCAACATAATTACAAGGGATAGAGGGTTATACCATCGACGGGATAACCCGTGCGTTGCTCGTTGATCGTCACAACCAATGATGTTGGAAGAGTTGTATGTGGTGGCTAACCCACGTCCGTTAACTGTTTAGGTGTTTGGATAGCTAGGTGTGGTCTTGGAATGGCTCGTGGTGTCCTTGTAATGGTGGTAAGGAGCGTAACACGGCGGATCTAGCCGTGTACAGTGGCAGTCAACCACGCGCAGTGGCTGTCCATCACATGCAATGATTGTCCATCACGTGCAGTGGTTCCCCACCACATAAAGTGGTGGTTTGGACCTAGGGCTCAGCTAAGGGAGATGCGGTGGATCTCATGGTGGCGTCGAGGTGGCGCCACAGTGGCGGATCTAGCCATACAGTGGAGGAGAAGCCGTGGGAGAGTGAGAGAGAGTGTGCTTTCGTGGGTGGCAGATCGAGGCCGTGGGAGGTTGGCTTGGCTTGGTGGCGGCCTGAGGAGGCTGGAGGTGGTGGTTACCAGCCGTGGGTGACGGTGCACGGCGGTGCAAGTGCATGCAATCCGTGCGTGCGTGAGGGGGAAACCCGTGTGGTGGAGAGAGGCTATGGGCCTCGGGTCACTTGGGGGACGAAGGGGGAGGAAGAGGGAGGTCCATGGTGGTGCTAGGTGGCCGTGGGTGGCTGTGTACGGCGGCGCACGATGGGGAAATGGGTCAGAGACCCATTTCGGGTACTTGCCGTGGAAGGAGAGGAAGGGCTATGTAGCAGGGCCTAGCTTCGGTGGAGAATGATGGCTAGTGGGAGGGACGGTCGCTGTGGGAGCGGTGGAGCCATTGGGCGACGCACGGCGGCGCAGTGGCCTTGAGCCCATTTGGGCTTTGCACTTCCAAGGGAGAGGAAAAGAGAGCGTGGGAGAGAGAGGCTGGTGTGGATGGGCTCGTCGGAGGGAGAGGAGGCCAATGGTGCCCGCGGTGAGAGCTGGCAGCGCACGGCGACGTCGGGCTGGATGAAGGATGCTTCGGCGTGAAGGGAGGCAGCGTACCACGTACGCCGAAGGAGAGAGGGAGGAGAGAGAGGCTACGGGGAAATGAGGGGAAAAGAGAGGGGGTCTGGGTATTTAACCCAGTCCCTTCCTCTGGGGATCCACGTAATGATATAACGACGAGGAATTAAAACACTGATTCAAAATGCATTAACTATTAACTTAATTAAAAGCGCTTAGAGGAATTAAGGTAAATATTATTTTAAACTAACTTTAGTTTATAAAATAATATTTTTCATCATTAATAAAATAATGAAGTCTCACTTAACATATTAAAAAGAATAAAATCATTTGATTAATAAAAGCTTTCAACATAATTTAAATTTCATAATATCTTAAATAATTGAAATCATTTTAATAATAATATTAAAATGATTTTCGGCAATTATAATATTGTTGGAGCTCTTCAAAAATATTATGATTGTCGTATTTAAGATCAAATCTTAATTCAATAACAATGGAAATACTCCTTATAAATATTTCCAGCATATTTAAAACACTGGGCGTGCCTTAGAAGTCACAAGATATCTTTCAAAACACGCCATCATGGTTCAACATGCATGACGAGTCTCGCAGTCGCTAGACAGAAGGGCAGATGATCACATAATCTCTGCCTTCGAGATTTGCTTACGTCATAAAGACGAAACATACGTCAGAAAGAAGAAGCGTACGTAAGAAGGAAGGAGTAGGGTAATACAGGCGCGGTCCGGAGTGGCAATATAGGAGATAAGCACAACAAGCATAAATGGAGAATAAGACACACAGATTTACATGATTCGGCACTGGACCTATGTCTGCGACTCGCTTAGTTCTTTTTTTCTTTTTTTTCTTTTTTTTTTTTGGTAGAGGATTAGGTTATAAATTACTTTTTAGTTTTTTGACAGATTGGTTTTTCAATGTTGTAGTATTTACTTCAGCAATGTTGATTAAGAGAACCACTTCCTCCATTTCTTGATCGATGGTTGGTGAAGGAATGCTAAAACCGGCTCTTGATGAATTACTATAAGTTAATCTTGCATGTCTGTGCATGCATCAGCCTGTTACACGAGAAATGTCTTGTTACTGTTGAAGATGCTTTGCCTCCTGCTTTTTCTTTACCTTCTTTTTACAAATTCGTTCAAGTAATCTTTATCACTTTTCAAGATTTTTGCATCATAAGTAGTCTTCCTTTTTCTTTTTCTTGTGTCGGCCACAAATCATGCCAAGAATAGTAGCAATTAAACGGAACTGGAAATTCATCAAGTTGTCTTTATCACTTTTCAAGATGTTTGCATCGTACGTAGTCTTCCTTTTCTTTCTTTCTTTTTCCCCTTGTGTCGGCCAAAAATGATCATGCGAAGAATAGTGGCAATTACACCGAACTTCTAATCTTATTGCCATTTGTAAAGTAGGCTAGGCAAGCATCCAAGAATGATGGGATTGAGTAATATTAGATATTATGGATTGTGCAAGCACCATATTTCATCTGAAAATGTCGAAATTGATAATTTAATGAGATGATTGCAAAATCAGCTGGTAGTTTGAGGGAATTGTGGCTAGGTACGTAATTTCCACCATTTCCTGATATCTAAAAGATATTGTAATTGTAAAGCCCCATTCTCAGAAATTGGTTCAAGTTACCTAAAATTATCTCCCAACAGTACAATATAATATACTTCAAAGGCTTTATAAACATAAACTCATTAATTTGTTCACACTAAATATTGATGTTCTTCTACAACGAACTCAGCATAATATACTCCAAAGGCTTTATAAATATACTAGTAAGGCTGCTACGTGCAAGGCACGTATGCCCCCCCGCCCAATTGGAAGAATAAAATAGCTCTGTAGAAAATATTTTTGCAAAAGCCATAACGGTAATAGTTCATTAAAAAAGTGCCAAAATTAATTAAAATCTTCAAAATGTTGAATCTCTTATATCGTTGCTGTTGAAATAGATATGGTAAATGATCCTACATGACGAGGATGCATCCTCCTGATACCATTAAATGCCTCGGAGAAGAAAAAACCATGTGTAATCTAGAAACATATGAGTTATCCAATCATTTTGTCAGCCCCCTAGGTATATCCTATAATCATGAGATCTTTTGAAATTGAAAATATTTACAATAGAACACTTGTAGCAAAATGCCCACAAAGGGCATCAGATTACTCTTTATATACATGCATGCAATTGTTATGCATGTGGTCTGGTGTGTGTGTGGTGGGAGAGAGAGAGAGAGAGAGCAGCAAGAAGGAGACTCTCATGTAAAGTACCTTTCTTCTACAGTACTATCAACATAGAATATCATCATAACTCTGAAGAGAATAGTGCTCAGAAAAGCCCAAGCAAAGAATGGCAACTCCATACCGTTATCAGAAGGTGATCCCTAAGTGTTTCAACAAAAAGCCCAGAGAGGGAGAGGGTGAGTCAGAAAATGTACCATTAACAAGGGATTATTTTATTTCAGGAACATGTATCCATTAAACCTATGTCTAAAAAGGTTACTTACTATGATCATGTCCCCACATGGCCACAAGAAACAGAAATCATGTTGCAGAAGCAATAGTTATGACATGAAGCCGTCTTTTAAGTTGATTCTGAAGTCAGAAAATGGTTAGAATTTGATATTGTCATGGATATCAAGGAGCTTACATCAATTATGAAAGGGGGAAAATGTATTTGAAATAAATGGGTGAATAGAGAATGCACAATATGCATTTAGCTGAAGATCAGCACCTTGAGAGAGACACGCCGTGTAGTCACCCTTCTCAGTGCTAATAAGATTCCAACGAAAAGGGGAACTATCATTTCTTTCATACCCAAAACTTGCTCTGTCAGAACCTCAGTTTCAGGGCCATCTTTTGATGGTAATTCTAGGTTAAGCTCACAATAAAACAGAGTGGCAAATAAAGTTGCAAATATGCTTAGTTTCACAATGAAAAAGTACAGCACTGAAAGAAATGGGGAAACTATAAAGAAAATAGACAAAAAAAAATGCTAAAATATAAAGAAAAAAAATAGCTAGAAACAATTTAAGATTAAGAGAAGTTTGATGTGAAAGAGTATATAGAATGGAGAATATGTTGCCATGGCCCACCCCTGAGATAGTAAGTAGAAGGATGCCAACATTGCAATAAGACCACCTACCTGGTAAAAGATGAGGAAACATCTGAGTATTTAGAGAAAAGTATAGTATTTATTTTTCTTATAAGTAGAAAAGAACAGTGTTTATTTTTTGACATGCAGAAAATAATAGTATTTATAGAAATGATATCTTTTTTTTTTATAAGTAATAATTTTATTCAAAGTAATAGGCATAAACCCAAGTATACAGGACGTATACAAAGGAACACCTACTACTTCCAAAAACAAAAAGAAACGGACACCAGAAAAACTAAAATAGAAGACAAAAATTATCCACCATTACAAAAGCTTTAGCCCAAGAACTCAATGTATTCAAGAAAAAATCCCTAAGATCTCCCAAAGAGCGTTCTTTATCTTCGAAGCATCTTCCATTTCTCTCAAGCCAAATGCACCACATAAGACAAGGAGGAATCATATTCCAAACCCTAGCCACCTTCTTGCAGCTCTTCAAACCCTTCCACCCTACCAATAAATCCACCACTTCTCTAGGCATTACCCAATGTAATCATGTCCAACTCAAAACCTCATTCCACAATAATCTTGTCACTTTACAGTGAAGAAAAAGGTGATTTACAGATTCTCCATCCCTTTTAGACATGACACACCAATCAACAATAAACATACATTTCCTTCTTAGATTATCAGTAGTCAAAACTCTACCCAAAGAAGCCACCCAATAGAAAAAGCAACCTTAGAGGGAACTTTCACTTTCCATATACTTTTCCAAGGAAAAACACAACAACTTTGGCTTGACAAAATTCTGTAATAAGTAGAAACTAAAAACTTAGCATTTCCAGCAGGAATCCACACCATGCTATCCTCTCTTTCTAGCATGAACTTTGAACCGTAGAGTTTAACCAGCAAAGCCTTAACTTCATCCACTTCCCAATCATTAACGTCCCTTTTAAACATGATATTCCAATCAACCTTGTTGTTACTACTACAATAGGAATCATAAATAGTTGCATTATGATCCCTAGCAATACTGAAAAGGGTAGGAAATTCTAGCTTAAGAGCAATATCCCCATACCACAGATCATGCCAAAAGAGAATCCTCTTTCCATCTCCAACCTTCAATTTGAAATTATTGGAGAAGGAATCCCATACTTTTCTAATAAATTTCCACAAACTAACCCCGTAAGCTCCACTAGCTGCTTTAGTACACCAACCTCCCCTCAAACTTCCATATTTCACTTCTATCACATTTTTCCAAAGGGCTTTACTCTCCATTTGGAATCTTCGAAGCCATTTCCCAAGTAAAGCTCTATTAAAAATCCTTAAATCTTTAATCACCAAACCACCACAATCCAATGGTTGACAAACCTTCTTCCAACTAACCAAATGAAACTTCTTTTCCTCACCTTTCCCTCCCCTTAAGAAATTTTGAAATAAACTCCCAATTCTCTTTTCAACCCTTTCCGGAAGAGGAAAAAGAGAGAGGAAATAGGTGGGCATGTTGGACAACGTACTCTTTAAAAGAGTTAGTCTTCCCCCCTTAGACAAGTACACCATCTTCCAACCAGCTAACCTCCTTTCAATTTTTTCAATCACCCCATCCCAAATGCTAACAGCAGCCTCCCAAAGGAAGCCCTAGATACCTCAAGGGCAAAGAAGAGATTCTGCATCTCGATAAATTAGCCAAGTCTGATAAATTTTGAACATCACCCACGGGAACAATTTCAGACTTCGATAAATTAACTCTTAATCCCAAAACAGCTTCAAAACACAGCAGAAGTGCTCTTAAAGCACGTATATTATCAAAATCAGGCTCACTAAAAATCAAAGTGTCATCAACAAATAACAAATGAGAGATCTTTAAACTATTCCTAGTCTCATTACCCACCACAAAACTGGACAGAAGATTACCCTCCACGACCTTCTCAATTATTCTACTCAAAGCCTCCATAATCATAACAAAAAGGAATGGGGAAATGGGATTACCTTGCCTCAATCTGCGGGAGCTACAAAAGAAACCAGTCGATTCACCATTCACCAAAATAGAAAATTTTGAAGTCGAAACACAATGCTTAATCCACGAGCACCATTTAACACCAAAACCAAATCTCCTCAATAAATAATCAAGAAAATCCAAGCTTACATGGTCGTAAGCCTTTTCCATATCCAATTTAATAAGAATACCAGCTTGCTCCACCTTCAATCTACTCTCCAAACATTCATTAGCAATTAAAACAGAATCTAAAATCTGCCTACCTCTCACAAAAGCATTTTGAAATGGTGAAATTATCCTTTCCATCACCCTACTCAAACGATTTGCCAGCACTTTAGAGATAATTTTATAAATTCCATTCACCAAACTAATAAGCCTAAAGTCTCTTAACTCCACAGCCCCTGTCTTCTTCGGAATAAGAGCAATGAAAGTAGCATTCAAACTCTTCTCAGACCTCATATACAAGTGGAACTCGGCAAACACCTTCAAAATATCATCTCTTACAACATCCCAGCAAAATTGAAAAAATGCCAAATTGAACCCATTCAGACCCGGAGTCTTGTCCTTATCCATACCCTTTACCACATCTAGAATTTCTTCTTCTTCAAACTCACTTTCCAGCCACACAGCATCCACTTGCTCTATAGAATTAAAAACAAGGCTGTCCAATTTTGGTCTCCAAGAATAGTTTTCTGAAAACAACTGCTCCAAAAAATTAACAATGTGGGCCTTAACATCTTCTTGATCCATAATCAACCTGTCCCCGTCACGAAGAACCTCAATCCCATTATATCTTCTATGAGAGTTAGCCATTTGATGAAAAAATTTAGTACACCTGTCCCCCTCCTTCAGCCACAACACCTTTGACTTTTGCCTCCAAGAAATTTCTACCATAAAGGCTAAATTTTTCAATTCAGAAACCACCCCTAATTTTCTGGTTCTATCCTTTTCAAATAACAACCCTTGCACCTCCTTCTCTTCCAAAGATTGCATCTCCTCCATAAGCCACTTCCTCTTGGTATCCAACAGCCCAAACTCCTCTTTATTCCATTGCATCAAATCTTTCTTAAGAAATTTCAACTTTCTAACCAAAACAAAACTCGGAGAGCCAGGGAAATTATAGGAATTCCACCAACCTCTAACCTTATCCCCAAAACCTTCAACCTTAAGCCACATGTTCTCAAATTTAAAATAACTTCTTCTATTCACAATTCCTCCACAATCCAACAAAATGGGAAAGTGATCGGAACACAGTCTTGGCAAAACTTTTTGCATCAAACCATAAAAGTAGGCTTCCCAGGAAGACGAGACCAGAAACCTATCCAATCTAGAAGAAGATCTACCATTAGACCAAGAATAATCTCCTCCCACCTATCCAATCTGAAATGATATCTATTTTCTTCCAATTATCATTCTCATTGATAAAAACTAACGGAAAAGTTGTCCCATTAGTTGATTCCTTATAAAAATAATTTCTTCCTATTAAATCATTCTAATTGACCAACACATCTACAAGTCTACTATAATACCTCACCAACATTAGATATGTCTATAAAAGCAAAACTCTTGCATTCATGTTAAGCATTGGATGAAAACAGAAAAAAGAAAAACATGTCAGAAATAAAACCAAAGCTTACATGCTCTAAGATTATGATCTTTAACTGATATGATGAGCATTATTCAAACATCATACACCCTAAAATCAATGACAACCAAGCATATTAGAGAGAGCTACCTTCTTCCAGACACGGCCTCTCCATCCATATAACACTCCAGACAATACTCCAAGAACAGGACCAAAATACTCTACATGCCACTATGGTGGAAATATTGGCGTGCTGGACCTCTATTCGAGGTGTGCAACAGATCAAAGCAGTTTGGAAAATGATTCCGATTTGTATCATGTGGTGCTTGTGGTAGGAATGCAATGAGCGGACATTTGAGGACAAAGAGAGATCTATGGCAGAGCTTAAAGTTTTCTTTTTTAGGACTCTTTGTACTTGGACAATTGTTGTGGACTTTAATGGCATGAACCTTCATGATTTCTTAATTTCTAATGCACCTACGTAGATAGGGCATAATGACTTTTGTAATTGCAGTTGTTGCCCATTCTTGAATTAATAATACTTGTTTACTTATAAAAAAAAATATTACAAAACACTTACATTGCTTTAATCAAACTCCAATACATAACAAACTGTCTGCAAAAAACGAGAAAAGTTTCCATCAATTAGCTCTTCTTCCAACAATCATAGGATAGTAGTTTTGACAAGCTCTCTTGGCTGAATCGGGATCCTTAAACGTTACCTAAATACAAACATAATGAAGTCAGAAATCAAAAGTACAAAAGAACCCACATTCAATATATTGCTCACATATGCTATGAATACTTATTATAATTTCCAAAGAAATACAGAGGCACATTGATATATTGATTTGTGCAATTGTTTAGTCAGATTAGCACCTGAATCATGAATACTATGAGATTCCTAATTTTTATGTATTTTAAATCCCTAGTTTTTTTTATTTGTATTTGTATTATTTTATTTGTGTTATTTTATTTATGTTTATTTTGGTGTATTTTCGGTTGGACTTTTTAAATTGTTGGGTTTTATTTTTGGGCTTGTGTTTGTGCGATCCTAGTTGTGGGCCGTGGGTGTGAGTTAGGAAAGCTCTAAAGCCCAACCCGTGTGATTTTAGTCAACCTAGACTGTGTAATTTGAACCCAGCCCATGTGTGTATTGTGTTAAGCCCAGCCTGTGCGTTTTATGTCAACCCAGCCCCTCATTTTGCTAAACAGTGCCATTTTGGATAGAATCCTAGGGTTCCATCGCATTCTCCATGCGTCATCCCTCTCTTCTTCCTCCTTCTTCTTCTTTTATTCTCCTTTCTTCTACCTTATTCTTCTTCCTTCAAGTTTCTTCCTCTACGCAGCTGCTGCCGACACCATGCAGACCTTAGTCATGCTTTTCAACTGCAAGCCGCCACATCCTTCTTCCACTTTCATCTCGGTGTCATTCGGCAAGGGACTCCGAAATGCTCACTGTCGAGCTACCGCTCCTCACGGCCACCACCACCTTCCACCTTTTTTGTAAGCATCTCCGTGTTGATTGGTGGTGGACTCTGTGCTGCTCTGTTAGCCGCCGCTCCACACGTCCGCACAAAATGCCTTCTCTCCTCCATGGCTTACACTGTCGTTTTCCACTTCTTCAACCCGTGTGCCACATAGCCCCTCCTACCGCCATACTAGGCCTATAAATAGGCCACAGGTTCCTCAGTTAATTTTTTTGAGTTCCTCTTCCTCCCTCTCTTGTCTAAACCATCTTCATTTCTAGTTGATTAGTGTTTTGTTTTGTGAAGTTGTTGGTGAATCCGAGAGGTTGTGAAGTGTTTGTCGTGTCTTACCTTAGTTGTTTGACCATCCCAGTGAGCCACCGTGAATATCAACTTGTAAAAATTAGCCAACTCGTGTGATAAAAGCCCATTTTGGCACTGCTCCGTCGTGAGCTCCGCCGTGTGCCGCCACCTTGAGCGACGCCCCTTTCGCATGATCTTCCAGAATTATTCACTTTTTCTTGTATGTAATTTTCCAACGCAAATTCATGAGTTTTAAAATAGTGTTATTGGCTTTTATTTGTAAATTGTTGATTTGTTGGAATTGGGCCTTGGCTCGTTGAAGTGTTGGATTTTAATTGCAGTTGGGGTTGATGTTGGGCCTTGAGCCAGATTTGGAGGATGGGATTACGCATGTAGTTGTGAAACTGTATATTTGTAAATGGTTGAGATTTTATGGAAATGAGATATTTAGTATGGCATCCAATAAATTGTTGTAATGCATATTTATCATCTTAAATAAAATTGTGTTGTGAAGTCATGTGGTGTGTTTGGAATTGAGACTGAATATGTGGGAGCGTGTGTATCACGACCCCAAGCTGAGATGGGGCATTATCTCAGTGGAGCTCCTCTGGTCACTCGGGTGCGTAACAGACTAACGTGACGTCCCCTGAGTTATCGCTAGGCGACGACGGGAACGGACGAGACGGTAACGTTCTCGTACCGATTCCGTGACCTTTTGGTTGGCGAGGTTAGAGGATGCTTGGCCATGTACGTGCTGGGCCCGGAACTGGGCATCGCTCATTACGAATTCTCATGCACGGACATTACTTGTGGTGTGAAGATGAGAGCTTGGGTGTGCAGACGGTCCATACGGGAGACCGTGGTGCATGCATAATTTTATAATAATGGTTATGATTGGGCCAAAAATGGGATTTTTGGCGTGAGTAATTAAAAGTGTATTTTTGGGAAGAACGAATGTGGTTTTGTTTTCTGCATATTTGTCTGTATGGGGACGTGTGATTACATTAATGTGTTTTAAATCTCTTGGATGTTGTTTTGGTTAATTAATTGCCATTGTGGTGTTTTACCCTACGGTTCCGTCTTATGGTGCCGTAGAGTCTGACACAGAGCCCGAGTATGAAACCGAGGGATCAGCTTTGCCGGAGGTTTGAGTTGTTGATATGTTGATCAGCGTTATGGGATTTGTTTCCCTTATGTTATTTCTTGTCTTTAATTTATTTGTCGGATGACTATATAAATATTGTAATAATATTTTACTGTTTTTGAACAATTCTGGTACTTAATAAAGAAAGACCTTTTTATTTCTCCGTTGCGAATATTATTTTGTACACTTATTGTATATTGTACACACTGTGAGCACTGGTCGTTGGGGTGCGTGATCCGTGTGGTCATCATCCCGGTGTCACGAACTCCACAAAAATAACACGTGGGGGTTGAGGGCGCCACAAATACCATTACTTAATCAATTGCCAACTTCGTCTTTAATGAACAAGTAAGTTAAGGACTAGGAATTGACTCACGAAGAAATAAATCTATTCATATTTAAGTAGCAAACAGAGAACAGTACCATTCAAGATATATGCAATATATATATATAAACCTAAAATGGAATGGAGCTAAATAACTTCAATTAAAATAAATTCTATAATTACCATTGGAGAGAGTTCATAAACATTTCATTTCAGTAGGGACAATTCACAAAATGCAGGGAACAAGCGCACACATGTGCACGCATAGAGAGACGTACCATTGCAATTTGCAGCCAATGAGTCACTTAGAATAGAGGTTTTGGAGGAAAAGTACAGAATACAATATAGGTTTCTTGTTCCTAATCTAACGTGCATTCTTTTCGACATGAATGAGGGGTAAAATATGGTTTAAAACCGGCTTGAGGGACAGACCTCAGTACAAGATTCTCCAATTGTAGGCTAGATTGTAGTTACCAACATTTTGCACAACACAATGTGTTTTGCATTCTAATCCTACATACTATTCAATTCTTTGCTGTGATCTAGTTCATCAATTTCGGAAATTGAAATTATTTAATCTAATGAAATAATATATATAAACCTGAATAAAGCAGTTTGTTGGCGGGGCCAGTAGCATTTTCCTCCAAGCAAACATATCTTCCTTCTATCCCTTTAGTGATTCATCAATAGCCCTTTTTACAATTCCTTCACCGACCATCAACAAATGGCAGAAGGCATTCTCTTCAATATTGCTGCACGAATCATTGAGAGCTTGGCATTGACATTCTGATGTGCATGCATTGCATGTACCTAGCTGCTAGTAATCTAAAACCAACATGAAATACGGTATCTCCTAGCTGTCCCTTTTACTGATTTTGAAAGCCCATAAGAATATTAAGTTGGAAGTGTGTGTTTGCCATGTAGAAGTGCAAAGAATAAATATATAAATAATAAAATAATAAAAAAGCGACAACGTGATAATTCACCACTACCCGGTTGACCACAATCTTCCACAAAACTATAGGGTTTTGGCTTGATTACAGGAGAGTGTTACTGTGTAAGCTTAATATGTAAGTTTATAAATGTTAGGTACGGAGGCTAAGGGGAGTGAAAATTAAGGGTTTTCCTAGAGCCATGCCTGCCCCAAACATTAAATGGATCTCATGTTTTGGCGGAGTTATTTTGTTGGGTGCATTCTTAAGTTGAAAGTTATTCATTTAGATTTGCACAGGTTTGTGTTTTGAAGAAAAATTATGTAAGACGATCCTGTCTTTCATTAGCTAGGATTGGAAGTCATTCCAAGAGATCACAAAGTTACATTTTAACATCCTATTCTTGATTATTGACTCTTGAAGCATCTCAACAATTGCAGGTCCCTGGTATCCTATTCACACCAATCTGTCCACATTCCTTGTCCTTCTGGCCTCTGATATTACCTGAGCATGTGACGCTACGGGTGCAAGTTCCTTTCAATAGTAGAAGCCATGCATAGACATCATTCAATGGTAAGGATAGGAAACAGCTAACTGCAGGAGATGCTCTTGTGTGCAGCACGGCGCCTTGGCCTGTGCCCACAATGTGTCTGGTTGATTCCACAAGTGACTTCTTACGCAGCATTAGTTTATTACAAATGAAAGAAAGAAATTGTAGATGGTATTTACTTATTTTCTAAGACGCACTGCATAGTGTCATCGTAGGAGGGGCCTTGTGGGATATAACTTAATTTTTTTTGCTCCTCTTATTGTTCTATCCCCCATATGAAGAGTGCATTTATGCATAATATGGAATTAGAACAGCTGAATGTCAGAAGATGATGATGAAAAATAGAAGATTGACAGTGTTTGTTATAAGATCAACGTTTTAATTTTCAAAGACAGACAAATTTGTAGTTTCACCTGTTTACTATATGAATATCTCTGGCCTATTCGCCTATTATTTCTCTATCTTCTCACTTCCTTTCCGTGATTTTTATACAATAATTTTTTTCTTAGTAATTTGTAAATTGTATGAATTAAGTTGGTAATTTTTATACAACCCACAATCAGATTAAACAGAATAAAAAATAGAACAATTTGTAAGGTGATCAACTCCCATTCAATGGATGTTCATACTTAATGAGGCAGAAATTTATCAACTTGAGCAACCTTTTCAGGACCTAAATGATAAATAGGATAAAATTAAGGGATTAATGAGATACTTGAGGAAACTAAAGAAAATACTCTGTACGTTACAAGTTTGAATGGAAAACGACATCGATTAATGTTTTCTATACCAATCTCATGCAACGCAAAGTGCCCAACATCTTGACCTGTTTTGTATGAAGTAAAAAGCATAAATCATGTGACATTTGCTGGTTTTTGGAAACTGGCTCAACTTCGCTTTATTTCAAAGAATGATAAAGCTTGCAAATCTTGGCTAAAGGTTTAACAGTCGAACAAAAGTGAACCTCTTGTTTTGTTTTTCTCCAATTGAAATAAACTTTTCCAAGCAGCTGACATGTATGTATGGCTATGGCATGAAAATTTAAAGGACTTGTCTAGTTCTCCTTAAGATCCTACAGCCTCCTCTGCATAACTCCATTTAAAAAAGCTGAATGCATGCATGCTTGCCCTGAAGCACTTGATGCTACACTTTCTCACGAAATCCATATCTTTCCACCATTTACAATGTCTTCTCAAACTTCTCTTAACTTGAGCATCATTCAAAAAGCTCTCAGCCCTTTGTCTCTTGGAACCCTATGCAAGAGACAGAGCACCCACGCCAGAGTTCCAACCTTGGCCTTCAATTTCTCCTCCTTTCCATATCAATGAAAACATCAATAAACTAAAAGTATACCCAAAAATTGTGAGGTCGGTTCAAGTTTGAATAGTACGCACAATAATGGAGACATGTAGACAGGGAGATGAAGATGTGAGATGGTATGTAATGGAGGACGATGATACTGTCATGTTTGTGGATAACTTAGTTGAGGTTCTAGCCAAGTACAACCATTCTAAATACTACTATATTGGGTCAAATTCAGAGTGTGTCAAGTCGAACTTTGATTTCTCATTTGAAATGGCGTTTGGTGGTGCCGGGTATGCTTTGAGTTACCCTTTAGTGCAAGCATGGGCAACCAAGTTAGACAATTGTGTTGAGCAATATCCTCACATATATGTCAATGATTTTATGTTACAACCTATATACTCAACAGAACCAGATTGGTACAACCTATATAAGAACATCGTTGTGTGGTTTGTTGGCTTGTTCATTCATTTGTAATCATTCTGCAGATGCCATCCCAAAAATTCAGGTGTTTTCTCCAGCAACAACACCCATGGAGGAAGTGAGTTCTTTATATTCTCATGATTTTTAACCAGAACATTCATTTTTTGTAGTTCACTTCAATAACTTGAACAATTTTGCCTTTTACTTTGATCACTTTAAGGTCTCGTGGATTTTGAGGATTCATTTTTGTGAAATACATAATGATTGTTAAAAAATACTGATCTGGTTCGATGATAATTGCAATTCCTTTTTCTTTCACAGACCGGAGGAAGAGACTCTGTGACATTCTATACACGGCTACCAAAAATGTCACAGAAGTGAAATATAGGCCTTGCGGCAAGGATGAAGTAATTGCCTAACTTCAACATCAAATTGCTGAGCTTCTTGTATTTATTTATTTATTTTGCTTTTTTCATTCATTTATATTCTTCTTTTTTGAGCTCCTTAACAATTGATTGTTTTATTAATAATATATAAGGGTGTATGTAGTTTTGTAATATGCATTTTATTTTCAAATTTTACATGGCAACATGCATGTTTTTCAATGGCTTAGCAAGTGAACAAAGATATCGAAGATTATTATTTCTTATTCTAATCATAATGCTACTGTCCTTGAACAGACAGAGCGGTAGAAAATTACACGTTCTAATCAAATACAAATTGTAATCATAAGAAGAATTCCATATGCAACAAATGGTAGTGGCTTAGCAAGTGGATGTTTATACAATCTCCTGGGATTGGTATTGCAGACGTCAAGGAATATCTTTCAATAAATTTGTTCAGTCTGGGATTGGAATTATACAATCTCTCCATCAAGTTTAAACAGCTCCTCCATCAACCTCATGATTATAACATGGACCACAATGCCTAAAAGCGACAATCCTTCTTCAAATGACGCCTTTCGACCACAATTCCAAGGAGATTTGCTGATATCTCAGAGGACATTCTTTTTCTTGATGAGTTTTTAGAATTTGTTTCTTCCATGTTTTAAGAAAGCAAACCAAGTAAGCTGATGCCTGGAAAGTCTTGGAGCATATGCTTTCTCTGTTTCTCTCTCATGTTCATCAACTTCCGTACGCCTTGGATGGATTTTTACTTTGGATAAAATTTGCAAATGTCGGGTACCAATGACTTTGGCCAAAACCTGGGTAGGCAATTGCCGAGAGGTGTCTTCCATCTAACGAAAACCAAAATATTTTGTCGCCCAATATCATTTTCTGTGCAAAAGCCAATTGCAAGATCATTGATGGTAGAAAATGTTCTTGGAGAGCATACACAAATAAAGGAGTTCAAAGCAATTGGTCGCATCATCCATCATGTAGCTATGATCAACTTCATATACATGTGCTCCAAGATGCAAACAAAATCATCCCTGTAAATTTAGACATATGTGATAGTCCTAAGAAAAGTTGTAATCAAGACTAAAAAACACCCAAGTTCAGCAAAAATCAAATTACCATCACTTTCTAGGCTAAGAAACATGTAGGCCCTATTGAAATTGTTGTCGTGAAATTACACAGCCTCAACATTGCGGCCTCTGGATTCCAATCCTGGATCTCCTCCACAACACCCTCCTATATTTCTTCACTTTGCTCTTCTTTCGCCTCCTTGCTATTATCCTAGATGTGAAGAATCATGCATATGGTGATATTTCTTATTTGAATAGGGAAGAATAAAACAATAAAGAAAGCTTGGTAATCGTAACTGAGTTATTACTTGTAGAAGTCGCAGTGCATTAAATTTTTTAACAAACTCTCAATCCCTCTCCCCTGTTTCTTCTTTACTCAATGTCGTTTCTGCAAATAGAATTTTATAAGTTGAAGGTGAAGAAGGTGGGTGCAGGGATAAAGATAAAATTAGTAGAAAAATACCTGGATCAGTCAAGGATGACGTATGGAGGTGTAGGATAAAAGTCCAGTTCTGGGATGTGAGCAATCTTGCGAGCTCCTATATTATTTCTTTCCTTTGCTCTTCTTCCTCCTCCTTACCATTCTTCTGGATGTGAAGAATCATGCATATAGTGCTATTTCTTATTTGATAAGTCCCGCTCTGGGATGTGAGCAATCTTGCGCCAATCCTCACCTCCATCTTGTTTGCATCTTTGTAATAAGATGGGACAATCATGAATTGTCAAAATTTTCAAAGAGATTAGCCTACTCATTGCTTCAGGCAGTGATGTTAAACTAGAGCATCTAGAAATTGTGAACCACTCAAGTGATGCCCAATTGCAGATCCACTCTAGTATAGTCATTGAGCTTGAACAATTTGAGATTCAGAGCTGTCATAGAGTGGTAACATGTTGAAGCCCCAATGGGAGAGACACCAATTTCGGAATACTGACAAACTCCAAAGAGATGAGGCTTTAAGCTCTTAAATTTGAAAGACAAGGGAATAGTAAAGCATTCCCCGTCGTATTGACATCCACATTATAAGAATCACTCCTCCTCCACCAATGGTGGCAAATATTTCAATTTACTACAACCATGTAAACTCAAGTGAACCAGATTTGTGAGTGACAAAAGCCACATCGGAACCCTCACACCCCCATATTCATATATGTTCAGCTTTTTAAGATTTGGGTGAGGTTCAAAGCCATCCAATGCCATTTCATCATCTGCATTAACATTTCCTCTTCCCCAACGTAAAGTCAAAACCTGAAGATGTTCTTTCTCTTTTAGATTTGCACCCTTATAGTCTAATGCGACGTCTTCCTCCCGACTTCTCAAACCCGAAATCTCTAATTCTCCTCTTAAGCTATTTAGTCTATTTAGCTCGCTTAACCGGCCACTGTCCTTTGGGGCCGAATCAGAGTGGACAACAAACTTAGATAATGTCTGGAGATTTGTCAATTGCCCCAATCCACGTGGCATATAAGTCAAACCCCAACATCCATCATTGTAAAGATGTCTGAGGTTGACTAATTTCGTAATTCCTCTAGGCAATTCTTTAATCCCTCTGCAACCAGAGAGTCTTAGTGTATACAAATTTTGCAACCTAGTTATGGAATCGGGCAGCTTCTCAATTTTTTGATTCCTAGAAAGATCAAGATCTCTTAAATGCTTCAACTTACATAAAGAACTCGGTACTAAATCAAGCTGTCTTCCATGTAAATCCAACACTCGCAAATACTTCAAACTTGAAAAGATTGCTTCACATGAAGTGCTTGACTCTTGCAAATCCTTCAATTCACCAAGCGAAAGAAGTGTTCGAGTCCTACTGGCTTTTGATGACAAAGTTGGAATTACAAAGGAAAATTCTATATTGTTGATAACTGATACGTGCCGAGTTTTCTGATCACAAATAATTTTTTCCTTGGATTCTAATTTGGTGATCAATGATCCTGCCACTGATATTGCGAGATCATGCATGAGGTCATGCATTTTACTCGTAACCACGTTTCCCAAATCATCCATTTCAGCTTCTTGAAAGAAGGATCTCCAAAGTAAATCCATGAAATAATCATGACCAACATCTTCAAGACATTCATTTTGATTGGATAGCTTGATAAACCCCTGTGCTATCCATAGATTTATCAATTTTGATTTCTTCATCACATAATCCTTCGGAAATATACTACAATAAGCAAAGCATTGTTTCAAATGTGATGGAAGTTGATCATAACTCAGCTTAAGAGTTGGTATGATTTTATCTTCTTTTATTTTTTGCAGTTTATTGTTGTTAAAAGAAACCCACTCTGCTTCAGAATTTTCCACGGACAGTAACCTTCCAATTGTTTTGATGACAAGAGGGACACCTGAACACTTTTCTACAATATCCATTCCAACTTCCATTTTTCCAGAATTCACTGGCTCTTCTCCATTCTCAAATGCCACTTTCTTAAATAAACACCATGACTTCTGACTGTCTAAACCCTGTAAAAAATATGGTCCAATTGTTTGGGTAATTTGTGCAACTTTTGGACTTCGTGTAGTTATTAATATTCTACTGCCACTTGCACCACCCATCAACAAATTTTTCAATTTATCCCATTTCTCACTTTCCTCGTTCCAAACATCATCCAACACAAGTAAGTATTTCTTTCCAACAATTTCTTTTCGAAGACCATGCACCAATGTATCCATTTGAACAGTAATGTTTGGTTTTTGTTTTATTGCCGATTCTAGGATTTTTTCAACAACTTTTCTAACATCAAAAGTATCAGAGACGCACACCCACATTTTTACCTGAAAATGTTTATCTACTTTCAGATCATTAAATATGAATTGAGCTAATGTGGTCTTTCCTAATCCTCCGATGCCAGTAATCGGAAGGATTCCTACATTCTCTTTAACATTGGAATCATAAAGAAGTATATCTATGATCTTCTTCTTGTCATCTTCTCTACCAATAACTTCTGCCTCGGGTACAAAGGAATGAGTATCATCCCTCTTCCTTACCCTGACTCCTCCTATCTCCATAGGGCGTTCCTCCAAGTGGAATTTCCTATCATTTGCGATGGCATCTAACTTCTGTCTAATCGCCTTAATCTTATGGCCCATTTTCAGATCATAGACAAGTTGGTTTGATTTGGAGAAGAAGATTCGTACCTTTTTTGCCATCTTATCCCGAGTTATCATCTCTCGCAACAGACATTCAGTGGAGAAACCATCCAGCAAGTCGTCTGCATCATAAAAGACGTCCTTTAGCTTTTCAAGCCAATCTCTAACTTGACGGTTCACTGCACATTGCTCCTCAGCATCAAGAAGCACGGCTTGGATTGTCGAAACGGTGTTCCTAAGCTTCTCAAGCTCATCTGTGACACCCCAAAGCAGTCTGATCTCTTTGAGAGCCTGGGATCCCAAGCTCTCAATGATTCGTGCGACAATGTCGAAGAGAATGCCTTCTGCCATTTTGTTGATGGTTGGTGAAAGAATGGTAAAAATGGCTCTTGAGGAATCACTAAAGGGATAGAAGGAAGGATATGTTTGCTTTGAATGCGTACAGAGGACAAAGCGGGAGCTACATTTTATAAGGCCTTGCATGGGAAAGTTCCTATTGGCATAGACCAATTCAACCAGTATTTGCTTTGAATATAGAGGACAGGGCGTGGCCAATATTTTATGCGTTCTTGCATGTGCTGCTGCATGAATTTTTTAAACATGATTTTTCTTTTCTTGTTACTGCTGAAGATGCTTTGCCTACCGCATTTTCTTTACCTTATTTTTGTATCCCCAAGATTAATTAATGGCAACTACATTATTACACCCAACTTCCAGCTAGCTTTCCTCTGTCTTCTTGCCGTTTTCATAGAAGGCAAGCATCCCAAGACTAATGTGAATACATTTATTTTTTATTTTTTTATTTTTTTTTAACTTCAATGGGATTACATTTATGAAAAATGATAAACTTATAATTTGTTTACAACTATTTAATCACTCCACTTCAAAAAAGGTGTTACTTTTTAGAGAAATTGTTGGATTTAAATGTTGAACTGAGTTGAGTTAAGAGTTGAAGTTAAATAAAATATTATTAGAATATTATTTTTTAATATTATTATTATTATTATGAGATTTGAAAAAGTTGAATTATTTATTATATTTTGTGTAGAAATTTGAAAAAGTTATAATGATGAGATGAGATGAGTTGAGATGCGTTTAGAATCCAAACACACCAATTTCTCGAGTATTTCTCTGGAAGATTTCTCCCTACAAGTTTTTTTTACTAGGAGTTGGTTTGAATTCAAAGATGAGATGAGATGGTTTTAGATGAAAGATAAAAGTTAAAAAAATATTATTAGAATATTATTTTTTAATATTATTATTGTTTTGAGATTTGAAAAAGTTGAATTATTTATTATATTTTGTGTGAAAATTTGATAAAGTTATAATGTTAAGATGAGATGAGATTAAACACTTTATGAATTCAAACCGAGACTAAAAGAAATTATTTTTTAATAATATTGTAAATTTTTTTCTTTTTAAAAAATAGTTAAGAATAAGAATTTTTTTTTTATTTTTTTAATTCTTCTCGGAGCAAACTCGTGCTACATCCTCGGTGGATGTTATACTGCTCTACTTTCTATGTATCAAAGTGTTTTTATATTACAAAATATTACCACCTCGACAATATGTCTCTATCCATCAAAGATGCCTTGAATACAGTGGACTGGCTGTCTCTAATAGTTTATGAATTCTTGCATGTGCTGCTGCGTGTTAAACAAGAAATGAAGATGCTTTTTCTTTAAACAAGAAATAAATTAAGGAATCCAATAAATAAATTAGTTTATTTATTCATTTGTTAATCTGAGCAGCTGAAACTTTGACTAGTCGACATCTTTTTTTCGAGGTGCCATCTAATACCATTAGTAGATGCAATATGGTCCAACGTACCTAGCTATTAGCTAACCACCAGACTCATACATACTAATTAATTAGCCTGATATTCATTTTGGGTATTCTAATTTGGCATCCTTCATGACAGCAAGATGAAGAACTCTAGCTCATGAGTACCTCACAGCTCCATCTCAGCAACACACGATGGCAGCAACAAGGAAAGGAATCACTCCCAAATACAAAACTCTTCTAGAAGCAATTCTTCTTAAAAAAAATTTTGTAATTTTCTTTAGAATATTTTTGAGATTTTGTTTGTACAAAAATGCAACCTTTATGTTATAAACAGCTTCGTACAGCTAGCTGTAGGATTCATGCATGCCTCATGCTTGTAAAAAGGCGGGACCACTTTACGTTACTATCAGCTCTATAAATAGAGCTCACTGTAAACACTTTACGCAAGGAGAAATGAATTACACATAAACATATTATTCTACAAGGTTCCTAATTTTAACGAAAAAGCTTCCCGTCGGTCGGGTGAAAACTATATTTTAATTAATATTAGTTAATAAAAAGTTGTCACGTAATTAAACGTACAATAAACTAATGTATATAGATGGTTGCTCTTTTGGTAATCCTAGATTTTCAGGTTCTGATGGGGTCATTCGGAATTCAAATGGTGATGTGCTACGTTGTTTTGCATCTTATATGGGTCAGACTACCAGTAACGCTGCTGATCAGGTAATGGGGCTTGTGATTCATACAGGGAAACTAATGGGAGCTAAAGGATTTAATGGTTCGTGGTTTTTGTTTTCGGAAAGTACCACTTCTTTAATAAGAGGTTTAATAAGACTTTGATAAAGGAAATTTTCCTTATCCTTGGAAAAGTCAACAAGGCTGGGAGGAATTTTATTTTCTTGTCAAAGGTTTTATAATTTGTTTATGGTTTACTTGTTCTGGAATTATTTGTATAGTTTTCTTGCTTTCTATTATGGTAATTGTTTTTTACACCTAGGTTTGGTTTTCACTACAAGAAAGAAATAAGGCTTTTTGCGGCGATTTTATGTATATTAAAAATAAAATCGCTGCATAAAGCCTTTAATTGTAGAGATTTTTACATCGTCGTGATCTTTTTACATAAAATTTTTAAACTGATCTTTTGCGGCAATTTTTCTACTTTTTGCGACGGACGTATTTGCCGCAAATACCAAATTTGTCTTTTGCAGCAATTTTTCTACTTTTTTCCAGCAATTTTTAGCGTTGAGAAAGACTCTTTTTTTTGTAGTATTTGTTGCATATTTGTTAACTCTATTGGATGTTTTCACGGTATTCTTCCGCCAAAAGTGAAGGTTTATTAATAAAATTGAGATACCGTCCTTTTCACTTAAAAAATAAAATTAAAAATTAAAATTTACACATACATGTAGTAGAATATTTCTTCATCTTTTCTCTCTTCCCCTTTTTGTCTCTCCCTCCCCCACCCCTGTTGCCTGCAAGCCCCCTCCCTCTCTCTATCTCTCTCTTTACAAGTTAATACGGCATTTTTAATATTTTAATGGAGAATATCGAGTTTTGAGAAAGAATTTGGGACTTTGAAAACTAGTAAAAATAGAGAGATTGAAAGAGAGAGAGAGGGGCTTGCAGTTGCAGGTGCCGTGGGGTGGGGGGAGGGAGAGGCCAGGGGAAGAGATAAGCGTCCGTCCTCAACTCCCACTATCACCAATTCTCCTACATACGTCAACCACATTGTGTTTGGAATAGTTGGTTCCATGAACACATGGAAGTACAAAAAACCGTACATTGAAGGTTGGTGGCGACCAAACATCATCCAGGAATATCCTTTCCTAGACAATCACCCACGCCAGAGTCCCAACCTTGGCCTTCAACTTCTCCTCCTTTTCGCGTCAATGAAAACATCAATAAATTGAAAGTATACTCGAAAATTGTGAGGCTGATTCAAGTTTGAATGGTACGCATAATAATGGATACATTTAGATAGGAATATGAAGATGTGAGATAGTATGTAATGACAGAGATGATACTGTCATGTTTGTGAATAACTTAATTAGTTGAGGTTCTAGCCAACTACAACCATTTTAAATTCTATTTTTTTATCATTAAATCTTCACTGGTTGCATATTACCTTAGAGTTGGTTTGGATTCAGAGATGAGATGATTTTAGATAAAAGATAAAAGTTAAAAAAAATATATTGTTGGAATATTATTTTTTAATATTATTATTGTTTTAGAATTTGAAAAAATTGAATTGGGATTTAAAAAAGTTGAATTGTTTATTATATTTTGTGTAGAAATTTGAGAAAGTTGTAATGATGAGATGAAACACTTTCCGAACCCAAACGGGTCCTTAGCCTGCTAATATTCTCTTTTAATTCTAATCATCTATCTAACGTTTTAGCTTTACCATTTATCTTCACAGTAGACTGATGAACTTAGTGCCACATTGCAAACAAACAAATTCACTTTGGGACCATTCTAATTTCTATAACATGCTTAATTAATTAACTCCATTGTAATATAATAGGCTAAGAATTTTTTATATACATGTAATAATGAATATCGTGCTTATATATAATACTAATGTTTATAATTCAAGAAAACAAAATATGTTATTCATATATCTATTGATTTAGGGATGGATATATGGCGCACACCACAAAGCACAAGCCGAACCAACTCCATTTTTTCACTCCCCAAAGCATTAGCAATCTTGCAATGGGATAAAAGATAATTAAAGAACTTCCCAATCCAGTTCAATAAAAGTTTTGAGAGAACTAAAGGAAAATGAAAAAAACCATGTGTAGCAATCAAAGAAGAGCGGTGCTACTCCACTGCCTAAGTAGCACCACTAAAGGAAAATGAACTAAAGGCCAAATTGGCCTTTTCATTTTTTTTAAATTTTTTTATTCATATTTTTTTTAAAATGTTTTAACATTTTTAAAATATATATATATAAAGTATCAATACACTAATAGTCACTTCCTTAACTATTAAGTAAAGAAAAAAATTTAAAAAAAAATAAAATACATGAGGTATCAAAATAAGGGGACAAATTGAGTAGACAAAGTAGTATTTTTCATCAAAAAACGGCTGACTAATACTGCAAGAATTAAGACTAGAGTTGCTGAGATGTTGATCTCTGCAGCTTGAAACATAATCAAACTTCCAAGTGACTTGTAGAATGAATAGGAGTGGAAAGATCACTTAGCTCTTAATGGGCCAAATCAGATTTTAGTCAAACCGTAGCGGGTGTTGTTTGATGATTGGTGAGTTGTGAGGAATTATTTTTTGATCGGTAAATAAGATTCTATTGATCATAGAAATATGCAAATGCCCAAGTACACAGGTCATATACAAGAGCAATGCCTAGGAGTGATGTTCTAGTGATACAAGAAATTCATGAATGGTCATGCCATTGAAATCAATTACAATCGACCATTAGAACAAGGTGTTAAAAATTAAAGTTCTAAGTTCATCTAATTACTAGTCTCAATCTTTGAAGCTTCACTTGTTCTTGTCCCTCCAAAGACATCAACATAGGCAAATGGAATAAAACAGCCGGCTGACATGGCTCTAGGTTTTTTTCTCTGGCATAGGGCGACTAGGTTACGCATGGTTGCCGCCGATGGCCCCCAGGCCAATTCGGTGACCACCCCTCATCAAAGAACCTTTGCTGATATGGTTCTAGACTCCCCGCAACCTCTTCCTAAGGTTGCAATGCCTTTTCGTGCTCATAAAACGGTTGAGGGAGCGGTTTATGTGGTTTTTTCAAAGGATGAAATTGATCAGTCTGCATTGCCACTCCAATTCTCTCTGGTATTGAAATTCCTGCTTCAAAGGCCTTCATTGGATTCCATTATATCATTTATCAGAACAAGATGGGGGCTGCTTAAACAACCGATTGTTTCTTCGATGAGTAGGGCGAGAAATGTGTTTATTCGCTTGACTTCAGAAGAGGATTTCGTGAAGGCTTTAACTCGGGATAGGATAGCAACAATCAAAATAATTTCGTAAGCAAACCTAGAACCATATCCAATGACAATTATCAAGTGAGCCTACATATTGCTCATAGATTTTGTTAAGATATAAAATAAATAATAAAATCTACATCTTCCTATTAGCTTAAACTTTTGGACAAGTGGTGATTTTACATTGTATTAGAACAGAGGTCTTGAGTTCAAATCCTGACTAGCTAACTCTATACTTTATTTCATTTAATTAAATATTTCACGTGTTGGGTCACCCGTTGAGGGAGAGTCTGATCTACACGTGAGGGGAAGTGTAAGATATGAGATAAATAATAAAATCTACTTCTTTCTATTAGTTTAAGTTTTTTAAATAAATGATGATTTCACAGATTTTAAAAGAAGTAGGGCTGCCAATACTTTTCCTTCATAAGCTTGATTACTTTGACATCATATTTGTTGATATAATATGGCTAATATTCTTTTCATCTCTGAAATGTTGCTTTCTGGATGCTGCATTTTTTTTTTCTTATTCTTGCCTACTTTTTATGTAATCTAATTATCCACACTAATGCAATCGTTATAAATGTATTTTTTCTTTTCATCTCTCTCTCTTTATTTCCAAAGAGAGAGAGAGAGAGATGCTCTACATCATGGCATTTTTGTCTTGGGCTAGCTTAGCTAGTAGGTACATCATGTACATGCAATTGCCACCAGGCATTATTCTTTTCATTTCATGTATTGAATCCTGCAATACAGACATGAATCATGACCGTACTTAATAGTGCAGGGGCCCCAAGAGAGGGTATGGAAGGGGGTGGTGTGCTTGGAGAGCAAAGTAATTGAAAGAACGCCCGATGAATAATATTTTTCTATTTAGAATGTGAAACAACAATATCTAGGATCAAAAAAGAAAACAAATGAAAGCCTAGAATTTATAGAATGATGGACATAAGCAGTAACACTAACATGATAAGTCTTTATAATAAACATTATTGTAAATTACCCATCTTCCTTTATCTCCTTCAAGGTAAGGATCTAAGTCCAGCAACAGCGTATAGAATTGTCAACCCCACTTAGCTAACTCATACCAAAAATATCTTTAAACTAATAACTTCATATCTCTATGTGAATTTAACTAATTGGAGACTCATTAAGTTCTTTAGATTTTTCTTAAAAAAGCACACTAATTGCGGTAAAGTATCTCTACTTTCGCTCAACTAATGGTTCTTAATACTAGAACTCTAATCATAAATCACCTCTCGATCTCAGTGCGACTTAATAGATCAAAAAATAATTAGTTAGAAAATTACAAGCATTAAGGATAAAGAATAAACACTCAATCATGAAAATATTGAAAAAAATAACTTAAAATATAAATTGTATATTCAATGCTAGACTACATCAAAGCTCTAGAAAATAAAATTAGTTCATAACGAAACTGAAAAGAAAAAGAATAAAACTAATGTTCTTTGTTGGAGTCGGTTGATGAAGCATGCAGCTCTTACCTAGACTCCCCAAACCCGCCTCCTTGAAAGAAACTTAAATAATAAAATCTGGAATATTTTTACTCTAAAACTCACACCCTTCCCTCAATTTCGTGCTAATGATATATTTATATAGGGTAGAAAAAACCCAAATATTTTCATGATTTCTACCTAAAAAATGGCCTAATTTTAGGACTAATTTTGGCAGCCTTGTACGCACTCCAAGAGTCCGAATTTAGAAATCCTTATTAGAGACAACGTTGTAGCCCTTTAAGTCAGCTTTCGAACCCATCTAGAATCGCATCTGTGAGGGAGGGGCCCATCCCTGAAGGGCCTAGGCTTGAAGAAGCCAAGCCATGGAACTCCAGGCCCAAAGACGAAACCCTCCCATAAGCTAAGAGTCCGAGCCGAAGGATCACGTGCTGAGCCCATGACCGCAAACCTATCTGAGAAAGTCTTTTAACACCGAGCTCGAATATACCAATGAGATCGTCTTCTGAACTGAGCATGACACAAATTGAAAGACACTTGACATGAACGTGAAACCTTATTAAAAACACTTTTTTTTTCTCTTTTTATGAAGAGACGAAGGCCACCTGTCCATGAGTGACCCCTCCCAATTTTACTAAGAGCCCTCATTTGTGGTGGAGGAAAACCGTGGTAACATACAGGGCCTTTGGGATTTACAGATATTCAAATAGAACATCCCAAAAAACCAACCTATAAGAAAATAAATGATACAACAAACTATAAAACCAAAAAGCAAACTAAACAAGCCTAAACAACCAAAGAAACTATGTTCGCAGGCATGGTAAGCCCAATTTATCAAGACGAAGTATACCTCGCAACGTCCGTGGTAAATTCCAAAAGCCTTCATAAGTCAAATTTCAACCCAACTCGCCTTGTCATGCTAGGAAATCCGCTGCTTGATTAGCTTCCAGATATTGATGCACAACGGTAAAATTAACTCCTTCAAGAGCCGAAAGTAAATCATCCCAGTAATCCGATAAATACCACAACGTGCACTTACTCGCACGAAGCCAATCCACAACCACCTTAGAATCACTTTCAATAATGACATTAAACAAATTAAAATGTTTACATAGCCCAACACCCTCTGTAATAGCCTTTAACTCAGCCCCATTATTAGTACATTGGCCATAATGAACAGAATAAATTCCCCGTACCATACCAGCTTCATGTCTAATCACTCCCCCTCCACCTGAACTCCCAGGATTGCCACGGCAACTCCCATCAGATTTTAGTTTGAACCAGTCCGCAGGAGGTCTCTGCCAGGCCATCAATTGATGTCGACGGCTACGCTGAACTAGAAGGTCTAATTGTAGTTCCTGCAAAATCTTCTTGTCCTGCATAGAGAGAGAGTTAGAAGCACTAAGATCCCCAGCAAGACAACGAAGCCAGTATTTAACTGACCACCATACACGAGTAGCACTATCATGTACCCCTTCCATTCTAGCTTTACACCTTCACATCCAAAGTTGAAAAGATATCAAGCACGGTAATAAACCAGTAAGGACGCCTTTAGAAAAAGCCTTCTTAGCACAACGAAACCACACCAATATTCTAGCTTTCCATTGCATCTGATGCATACAAGGAACTCCCAACAAAGTGCCTGCAAACTCTTAGACCAGCGTCGCCACGTCACCACTACACAAAATATGATCTAGGCACTCACCAGCTTTCCGAACACAGTAGTCACAAGTCGAAGCAAGTGCAACCCCTCTAGCCTGCACCCATAATAGGCTTTCCAAACACAAATGGAAACGTGTTTAGGTAACTAGCGATGCCAAATCCATTCCTTTCCTTGCAATTGTTCACATTTCTTTCTAATCACTTCCCATGCGCTGGCAATGGGGAAACTACCATCTTTGGACGGCGTCCACACAAAAATATCAGATCCTGAATTATCTGCACGTGAGTTTTGAAGGATTTCCAGGGTGGTCTTATCCCCAACTAGATCTATCAAACGGTCCATGTCCCAAGCGTCATCACGCCAACATTCATTTATCCAAAGATTAGAGTTTATAATGTCCTCTACCTGCACAGAAAGTGGCCCCGAAGCTAACCGCCTATCATACCAAAAAGAAGCGTTGCCACCTCGTACTATAACTTTGACATTATTGTAGACCTCAGGCAAGACTGATAAAATGGACCTCCATAAACGAGACCCTCGATGACTGCCAACAGCTAAAGAAAAGTGGATATCCTTAATGTACTTTGCACGGAAACAATCTGTCCACAAAGAGTTAGTGGCCATCAATCTAAATGCAAATTTCATATGAAGTGCAAGTTGAACCTCCTTGAAATCTTTCACACCCAATCCACCCTCCCCCGTTGGCAAACACAGTTTCGGCCAAACTCGCCATTTCATCTTATTAATTCTGTTGACTTGCCCCCAGAAAAAAACTCGACAAGAGAGAATTGATGTGAGCAATGGAAGCCAACGGCACATTAATCACTGAGAGAATATGAACAGGCATACTCGCAAGCACATGCCTCAGAAGAATCAATCTACCCCCTTGAGAAAGTAGTTTGAATTTCCAACATGCTACCTTATTCCTTACTTTTTCCACAAAAGGCTCAATGATTCTGGTCGTTAATCTTCCTAACACAAGTGGAGCCCCCAAATAGGTGACCGGAAATTTTCCCTCTCGAAAACCAGTAAGTCTCAATAACGCACGAATCCAAGAAGAATAGATGTGCTTGGACGGAAAAAGAGCAGATTCTTCTTTGCTAATTAACTGCCCAGACCAACCTTCATAAACACTAAGTATCTCGACAAGTCTCTTAATGGACCGTTTACCACCATTCACAAAAATCAATAGATCATCTGCATATAATAAATGAGAAATCAAAGGAGCGCCTACAGGATGGTGAAACCTGCCAATTCTACCTTCTTCAAAATTCTTTTTAAGCAGCCGCGTCAAAAATTCTTCCATCATGATGAATAAATAAGGAGATAGATGGTCTCCTTGTCGTAGACCACGATTGGGTTGGAAGAAACCTTTAAAAGTATCATTCATCATTACTGAAAACCAAGGCGATTTTATACATTCCCCAACTAACCAACAAAAACCGGAGGAGAAACCAAAGGCTTTTAAAACCTGTAGTAAAAAATCCCAATCAACACGATCATAGGCCTTGGCCATATCAATTTTCACCATCATGTTGCCACCCAAAACTTTCTTATTCAAAGAATGAACCATTTCCTGTGCAAGCATAATATTTTAAAAAAATGCTTATACCAGGCACAAAAGCACCTTGTTCAGAAGAAACAAGCTTGTGAATAATCTGCGTCATTTTTTTAACAAGGATTTTCGAAAAATTCTTATAAGCCATTGAGCATAGACTTAAAGGGCGAAATTTATCAAAAGTCTCTAGATCCTGAACTTTTGGAATAAGAACAAAAAAGGAGGAGGAAAAAAACCTGGGCAATGGCACCCCACTAAAGAATTCACGCGCCACCTCGATCACATCTTTTTTAATAATATCCCAGCACTCAATATAGAAGGTTGAACCAAAACCATCAGGGCCTAGGCTGCTATGTTAATAGCATCTTTAACTTCCTCCTCATACGGCATCATACAGAGCATCTCATTTTCCACTTTCAAGATCTTTGAACTAATTAATGGAGAAAAATCTGCAAGCTCCACCCTTGTGCCCCCTATAAGAAAGTCATGAAAATAATTAGTAGCACCTTGGTGTACAGCCTTGGCCGTCTCAAAGACCCTCCCATCCAGGAGCACCATATGGGAAATAAATCCTTGCTTGCGCCGCTGGTTTATAACCGAGTGAAAGAAACAAGTATTTTGATCCCCCTCAGTTAACCAAGTCTTCTTGGCGATTTGACTAAAGTGTTGCCTCTTTCTACTCCCAACATTGCATCTCAATTTTAATCACTAAATATTCAGCTTCAACGTCTTGGGAGTACCCAAGTTGAAGTTGACATTCAAGATTTTCTAATCTCGCCTCCAAATCCTGAATAATAATCTCCACTCTACCAAAAGTATTTTTATTCCAAGCTCGTAAGGCCAACTTGGTTCTCTTGAGGCTTATAGCCAGTTTCAAAAGACCTATTGTAGAATCCGGTCTATTCTATACCTTTTCAACACAAGCCAAAAAACCATCATGAGAGCACCACATATTCTGAAACCTGAAAGGGGAAAGACCATATGAAGAATGAGGCCTATCAAAATGTACAACCATCGGGCAGTGGTCAGAAATTTTCCTTTTCAAATACTCTAGATGCGCATAAAGAAATTGAGTGGTGCAAGCACTATTAATGACTGCCCTATCCAATTTAGCCCAGCTTCTAGAACTACCCTCATGCCCATTACACCAAGACATATGATTCCCACCACTGGAAAGATCAACAAGGCCACACTGATCAAGGCAATCATTAAACTCTGTCATAGAAGCCAATGGCTGAGGGTTGCCGCCAATACATTCCGAGTCATTACGAATGATATTAAAATCCCCCACAACAACCCAGGGTTGCTCCACCACTTGAACCTCGGCGAGTTCCCTCCATAAACCTCTTCTGTCAACTTGAGAACATTTAGCATAAACAAACGAAAAAAGAATTCTTTTGTTATCTAAATTAAACCACCCCGTAATCAATTGAGCCAAGCAGCATAAAAATTCAAAAATATCATAATCTCTCCAAAAACTCCAAAGCTTCCCTCCCTCTACCACATTGGAACACCAATGAGGAAAATTAAGGAAACTACCAAGTGCAGACATACGAACCTCTTCCGCAAACGGTTTCGAGATCGCAACCAGAGAAGCACTATACTTTGTCACTAAACTCTTTAGTCATTTTCTAGACCGACCTAAGCCCTACATGTTCTAATAAAAAATGGACTCAATCATAAATTAAACTTTTGAGACCAGGTGGCAACCCGTTGTGATTTGAGCACTGCCTTACCTACTAGCTCCTTTGGTGTTCCAAAAATATGACTCGGTTCCACATCTGAATCATAGCCTCTAGTCCCCAACACTGATGGAATTTTCCCCTCTTCTCAATCAGAAATAGAACCTTGCACAAACGCAACCCCCTGAGCTTCCTCATCCTGTGGCAAAACAGCTACTTCTGCATGACTAGCAATGCTATTCGGACGCACCGAATTGGACGTCAAAACAGGATTGCCCAACTCAACAGGACTGGCCATTATTTCATGCAAAATAGTATTGTATCGAACAACATTGCACCTAAACTCCTCACCTTCCGCCTCATTGCACTGAACATTACTCACCACGTCCTCATGCAAATCTCCATTCTACACCATAACTTGCGCCATCACACCCTTGCTCAATGCCTCAAGCACATCCTTCGGAACCTCAACTGGCACAAAATTTTGCAGAACAATCTGCTACACATTCTCTTGCACATTCTGCCCAGTACAACCTAATCGTTAACCACATTCTGCCCAGATATCTTCTCCGCCTCCCCTCCAACTAATTGATTAGGATCCTCAGCATTATTTGGTAAAACCGCAGTCTGCCCAGAAACTTGCATCTCATGCACTGCTTGGCCATCAACCACAGGTATCTTCTCTGCCTCCCCTACAACTACTTGTTTAGGGTCCTCTGTAATAGGCAATTCCGTTTGAACCTCCGGGGACTCACCCTTACCAGGTTTAAATACATGTTGCCAAATTTATTTTTCCTTCCTTTGACCATCAGCCTTTCATCTCTCACCAACCCTACAAACCACAGAAGTATGTCCCTAACGGCAGCATTTGTGACAATAGAATCCAAATTTTTCATACCGTACCTTCTGCCAAATAATCTTCAATGGGGATAAAACAATGGGAAAACTCTACACCGGTTCCATTGATAAATCCACTTCTACACAAATTCTAGCACCCGATGCTCTAGTTCTTTTAAGGGTAGCATTATCAGTCCCAAGATAACGTCCAAATCGAGTAGCTAGGATCTACAAGCAATCCTTTCGATATAGCTGCATCGGCAAACCTGGTAAGTAGATCCATTGAGGAGCCAATGGTGATTCTTTAGCAAAATCAGAATCTTTCGTCCATTTGAACAATCGAAAAACAGAGTTGTCCAACAATCTCCCTTCACGTGCCCATCCATGCACAAAATCACGTTTATTCTTCATCTGAATAAGCACATGCAAATCATCCATAAAACGGATTGTAGGAATATCTACCAATCCCCACGTCTTAACCACTGCCAAACGGATCTTATCGATAGAGGGACGAGTACGCATAAACTTCATGACAAGAGCGAAACGGAAATCCTCTACTGCCTTCACCATTTCAGGTTCTGTTAAAATAAACCCCAGATCACCGTTAATATCCACTAGGAAACTCATAGGAATTTTGAAACCAGCGGATTCTCCCGATTTAACCAATGCCTGGGCGTAAGAAGGACCATTTACGGCATGCCCCGCCGACGGCACCGCCATCAGAGGGGCAAGGGATGTCGACTCAAGGCAGCCCTAGGAGCAGAATTTGAAAAAATAGAACAAAAAAGGAAAGTCCGTTAAAAATGGAACTACCAAAAACAGAACCACCAAATCGCCTCAAAATCGCATATCCAACATCACAATTTTTTCTATAATGAGGCCTTGATTATTATTAAAAACACTTTTAAAAGAATTCCCTCACAATCAAAATGATTTTATATGTTGTTTTGTCGGGAATAAGTGAACTATTAGTATGATTCTGCCCAAAGTATTTTGTCAGAGATACTCAAACAATCAAAATGATTACACCACGAGTATTTTAATGGAGATACCCTAACAATCAGAATTATTATGCTGATAGTACCTAGTAATAGTTTTAATGAAAATATTTTGATAATCAAAATGATTACTCCATGAGCATTGTAGTGGAGGTACTCTAACAATCAGAATGATTATGCTAAAAGTACCTTATATGAAATATAAATGGACATACTCGGACAATCATAGTGATTACGCAACGACTATTCCATGCATGACTGACTAAGAAAATATTTCTTGATGGACTCATGTGACTCATGACATGTATCCATGGCATGTAACTGATAACTATGTAACTGATGACGTGACATTCATAGCATGTAATAGGTAAATATGTAATAGTAATGATGATGTGGCATTCAAGACATGTAACATATATATGTGTAATAATATTTACATTCACATAACAAATAAACTTGCAACAAATGGCATGACATTCATGGCATGTAACGGTAACAATGCATTCATGACATATAATAGATAAACGTGCAACAATTAAATATGTAACATATAACTGATAACATGGCATGGTATATCATAGCAATTAGAAAGCATAGTGATATGAATATAAAAATGGCAGTCTTACCACCGCACATATATAAATATCCTGAGAATAAGTGAGAAACTAACTTACAGATTTTTTTCACGTAAAGCAAAGCATAGCGTGAAAAAGCGTTAACTGAAATGAAATAATTCCTAAGATTAGAATATCTCACTAAAGCTCATAAGAACAGAAAGACTCACTAACTTAAGACTAAATTGCAAAGTTACCCCTCTACATGTGAGAATTTACAATTTTGTCTCCAAAATAAGGAGTTTTGCATTCTAACTCCAAATTATACCATAAAATAAATTTAATCCTAAATTAAAATATCAAATTAAAAAAATTTAAAACAAATCACAACCAGAAGAACTTCACTATGGCGAAATCACTCAAGGGCAAAAATAACACTTTGTGTTGCATACTTGTCCTCCAAATACACTTTCATGCTTAAACCAATTTCACCAACTTCCAAAAATCATATCCTAGGTTCTAAAATCATGCTAAGACATCAATAAACACATTTCATAAAAACATAATCTCGTCATAACAATAAAAATGCCAAAACACCAAGTTTAAGGTCTAAAAGGACCAACTCTTGATGTTCTTGGTCTAATCCTTTTCTAATCAACTCTAAGGACTCCAAAAGTCTATAAACACATTCTTAATATGTTTAAAAATCAATACTAAGTGATAGCATGCTTGAAAAAATAACCACAATCACAAAACTCCTCACCAAACTATCGGATTGCACACTAACTTCAAAACTATGTACCATATGCTTCTTGAATTGGACTAAAAACTCAAGATCCTTGATTTTCATGAAATAAAAATTCAAGAAATAATGAAAATACCTCATATTAAAGTTCTAAACTTGATCTAAGAATGGAATCTAGAATCATATGGCAAGAGTTTCGTTCAAACTTAACACATACCCAAAAGCCTCTAGATTGGGTCTTAAACAAACTTTTGCACGTATAAAAATTATTCCATTATGATCGAAACCAATATTCTCCAAAATAAAACTCCTAACACATAGATAAAAATCTTAAGAACATCATATGTGAATATCAATACAATTGGAACATATTTCCATAACAAAAGATTTCAATTTCACCAAAACATGTATTGTTTTGACACTTCCAGTTATCAACTTTCTAAAATCACGTAAAGCTCTTTATAAAAATTATTAATATGCAATAAATATAAAAATAACTTGCATATTAACATGTTAAAAGTTCACCACATCAAGATCTACCCAAGATTCCATCAAAAACTTCATCAAAAAATTACAATTTCACACAACACTGAAACTGTCGCCTAAAATGACCTTTGCATGTTCAAACCTAACTTTCACCAATCAATACTCCATGAAATATTACCCAAAATATATTAGTGGAAACTTGACTCAAAGAGGAGCAAAACACATGAAGGAAGATCCGCGAGAATTGTAACTCTCGTCATTGTGGTGGGACTTTGGGAAATAGTTTTTTTTTTTTTAAAAAAGCCTACAATTACTAAACCTTTTAAAAAAAATTATTTCCTCCCTAGGATATAAAAGATTTTATGTTTAAAATTAAAGCCTATTTCGTAAATTAAAAAGGAGTTTTTAGCGGTATTCATTAGATTAAAAATACAAAGTTCTTTTAAGAATATGCTTTTATACATTACAAAAAATATGCCTAGGCTTCTGTCACCTTTTCCTAGGGTCATGTTTGTCCTGATGCTTCATCCTCATTTTGTTCCTTGGAGGGGGACGGATATACATAAAAATTAAATGAGTCGAATAATCAGTAGACATTACTTCATACTATAAAAATATATTTACATAGATTTTCATTTATGCATTTATGCATTTATCATTCATCTACATACTTTACATAAAGCATTTATTTCCATTGAAAACATTACAATGTAGGGTTTTTTCTTTAAAACTATCTTCATTCCTCATAAAACGTTTTTCACACCTTGTACATTCATTCATAAAGAAACTAAAACATTCATACATTCAATTAATTGTTATCACTTTTCGTTAATATGTACACACTGTTACGCCCGATGTGTTGGGGTTAGCGGTCTTTTAGACATGGACTCTACTTGTGGTCACATGTTAGGAATCTCTTTCCACTAAGTTGGGAACACTAGGTGCACTACCAATAGAATCGATCCGGCATTGCAATCTACCCCTTTCCTCTTGGTACTGTCATTCATTTCGTCATGGCCATTGTGCAACTTTATACATTAAAGCATTCCTTGCATTTTCTTTCATTCATCAGTCTATTTCATTTCATAAAATATAATTTCATAGCATAAGTATAAACATCATCATTTAAATATCATTTCATAGCATCATTTAAATATCGTTTCATAGCATCATTTAAACATCTTTTCATAACCTCAATCACAAACATCATCATTTTATTTTATGGAATATAAAGACAATAATAGTGGATATAAACAACTATTTCACATGCATACAACTATTCTTGAGGTGCATGAAAAGCGGTTGCTAAAGAAGGCCATTACATACATAAACTTTAAAACATTATTACATTAGCATACTTTCATAAACCATGATTTCATTTTTATGAAAAAATTTCATTTTCATTTTCATATCATTTAGAAAACTCTAGAAGAGTATAAAAATAGTACTTGCCTGGACTCTATGCTATTTTTATTTCATGCAGTCTCATTCATATGCATGTCAGATGGCAACCTACATGCATTCACAACTTAACATCATTTCCTTTTCAAGTACATATGCAACTTAAACTTTAGAACTTGTACAAAACTACCATTGACTTAAACCGCTTTCACTTAAACCTATTCAATCATCCAATCCATCATCCCTACATAAACCTATTCACTAACTTGACATATACGACTTCAACTATACCTCACTTAAAACTTAGCCCATGACACCAAGCAGCACCCACAAAATCATAAATGACATTTCTAAGGATGGTAACCAAATAACAAAAGACTAGGATACAAACTCACTTAAATAAAAGAAAGAAAGAGATATTTACTATAACTCTTATGAGACAGTTACCAAAGTAATAGTGGTTGAAATCCAAGAATTGAGGAGTGAGTAGTGATCAAAGTGTGCATAGCAGCTGCTGCAATCATTGTTGTTGTTGCAGCTCCTAATAGAAGCCATTCCTTGACCTTCAAATGACTAAATCAGCTAGGTTGGATTCCATTATGTTGCTGGTTTTAACTTGGTGTTGATTGTAGGCATGTTGGTTGAGCTTCATAGGGGTTGATTCACGTGAAAAAAATAGCAAACATGACAAGAACAAGGGACTGAAGAGAACCTTTTTATGAAACTGCAAGGCTATGTTGAAGCTAATCCTAGTGCTACTCATTCTTGTGGTGAATCATAGCTACTAGGTGCCAATCCTTTTAGTGCTTTGAAGTTGTGTACTGTGTTTTCTTATAGCTACCATGGAGGAGAAATGAAGGGGACTAAGGGGTAGAGATTTGAAACTTGGTGTGAAATTGAAAGGATAGGCTGGATTTGAAAATAAATTGAGAAAGTTCAATAATTACTACATTGGTCTAAGATTCTCCTGTTGTTGTTTTGAAAATGTTGAGGTGTTGACATTCCATGGTACTTTAAAGAACTAGATAAGGGTTTGGTGATGGTGGTGTAAGGTAGAACCAAGAGAAAGGAGGGTAGCAACTAAGGGAAAAACGAAAAGAAGTGGGGACTAGAATTACAGATTTTCTTGTGCGTAGTTGCTGTCAAACTGTTGCTGAAACATCTCCTAGGGTTTCCTAGAATAATATGAAATCAGTGGCTAAGGATTGAAATGAGAAAATAAAGGAAAGCTAAAGTTTCTGGACTACTTGGATGTTATTTGTTGTCATGGCCACTAAACCTCAGTATTTTTGTCATCACTCTATAATATTATAGTGCAAATAGACTAAAGGATAGGAAGGGAATGGAGAAAAAAGGGTTCTTACCAAGATGAAATGCTCTTGGAAGGGTCTAAGTTAAGATAACACAAGTGTTGAGGAGGAGAAGAAAAGGTTTCTGTCAAATGAAAAGATTTCTAAATTGCTGCTTACTATTTTTCTGGTTTGAATGTTGTCGTGTTACTTTAGTTTTGGACAGAATTAAAAGATGGATCTTACTTGCTACTTTTGTGGCATCTAAGGTAACTGAATGGTGCTTTTAGAAAGTAATTTGGGTGGAGCATCTAACTATTGCATGAGAGAAGGGAAAGTCATTGGTGAAGGGTTGGATAAACTATTACTGTTGCTATTTACCTACTAATATATTAGTTGTTGTTGCACTAGAGTTTTTCTAATTTTGTTATGGGTTTTGGTTGTTCTTTATTAGTGTATCTACTTATTGGTACCTCAATGAGTGCTAATAAGAGCTGGTGGTTATAAAGAAGAAAATAAAGACTAAAGAGAGTTGGAGTTGAAGAGAATAACCCGAGAGCTTGAGCTTCTTGGATGATCTGCTGCTATTTCTATTTTATTTTCTGTTGTTTAGTTCACTAGAGGTAACTATTATATATTGTAGTGACTGAGATACTTTTGAGGTGGTCTTAAAACAAGGTAAATCAGTGGCTAAGGCGGTGAGACTTGAGAGGAAGGAAGATTGAATATTTTCCTTGCTAATGCAACAAGATTTTCTGCACTTGTTTGGTGTAATCTATGGTTGTTCACGTCGATTTAAGCTTGAGAAGATGGCTCACGAGTACACACTGATTTCTATTGGTTTGATATATAAAATGGAGGTCTAAACCTAATAAAAAAAAAAACACATAAACACATTCCCAAACCAATACAATCGTCATGTTTCACAATTTCCCAACCTCCACAATCCCAACACTTTACATGGCATCCAACTCTTTCATAAACTACACAATTATCCCATTACTTCACACAGAACAACCATATCACAAACTTCACACTACACACAACCACATCACAAACTATCATAAACTTATTACTACACACAACCACATCACAAACTAGACCATTCACAGTTCACAACATAGAGAACATTTCACAATTCACACGACAGTAGTACAAAGTTCACAATTCCATCAGCAATTATTTCAAGGTCAACCCATAGAACCACTTACAATGCTAAAGGGATTTATGAATGACTGAGGCGTCTTGAACTCTGCTGCTAGCCACCGACATTCCATCAGCAAGTGACGCACTGCTTGAACAGTTGGTGGTGTGGGTGACTAGAGCAGAGGATGAGAAACAATGTATGTGTGCATGCGCGCGCCTGTGATGTTCCCTACGGTTGTCCAAGGTAGTCGAAACAAGCAGTGATGGAGGGACTATGGTGGAGGCTAGCCATGGACGGTGGTGTTGTGCTGAGGAATAGAGATCATAGTGGCCGGTTTCGGTTGGTGGCTAGGAAACTCATGATAGGGTGGCTTATGGCGGTTGCTGATTGAGCTACATTATTGTATATTTTATACATTTAAAACCAATATATTTTTAACTGTTTTATTATTTTATTATTGATTTTAGATGAAAAAAATAGTTAAGAGGCATAAATCCAAGTTGTGATTTAAATTGATTAATAGCATAATCTATGCTTAATTTTATAACTTTTGATTTATTTGGGCAATATTTATTCACATGCACAACACACTTCTAATATTTTATTCTTCATTTTTTGTCTAATTTTATTTTTATCTTTACTTATTTATTTATTTTTGTCTAGTTTTATTTTTTTTTCTTTAATTAATTTTTTATTTTTTTATCTAGTTTTATTTTTATTTTATTTTATTTTTTTATCTAACTTTTTATTTTTCTATTTTACAGCACCCTCTAAACAACATGTCGTTTCTCCTAAACATAAAATCGACTTGTCGTTTAGATCTACAAGTGAAATATCTCTCCTCATAAACAACAAGTCGTTTTTTCCATATATGAAAACGACATGTTGTTTATATCTACAGTCAAGATTGTTCTCTTCTAAACTACATGTCGTTTTGGTCATCTTCAACCTTCAGCATATCCAGCAGCACAACCGTGAGTTTCCATGCAACCTCCAGCCACTCTTCCGCACGTCCACCTTACACCACCATGCACCTCCACAGCAACACCAAGAGCCACTCCCAGCCACAGTTGGGCCACCACCATGCACGGCCTACACCCGTTGCCTAGCTGCACTGCATCCGGCCAGCCTCCTCCTGGGCACGTCATCATTTCGCCACCACTGCACCTCAACTCTGCCATGTGAAGCAGAAACCTTCACCCATGAACGCATCGTGAGCCACCGAGAGTAACCCAATGCTGCACTGCTCCTTCACACAGTAACGTCTCCTCCATTCAAACTTTCATGCGCAGCCCACAGCTTCCGCCGTCGTGCCCAGTCCATGCATGTGAAGCCTCCAAGCATGCCAACGCCATTTCTCTGCGGAGATGGTGTTTCTCTGGAAACAAAAAGAAGAGAAACGAAACAAAAGAAACAAGAAAAAAAAAATAAAGAAGAAATGCGGACGCACACTGGGGAAGTTTTCGACAAGATGAAGAAATGAAGAAAAGAAAATGCTAAGGCGGAAATTCACAATGGAACCCACACGCGGGAAACAAAAGAAGAAAAAATGAAAAGAGTTACTTTCGGTTTGGAGGCACGCGAGGACACGAAGAATTTCGGTGGAAAAGCTGGCCATTTTGTTTGGACATGAAGACAAGGGCAAGACAAGGACAAGGGGAAAACTGACTTAATTTTTGGTGAGTAGTTAGTTTTGTGTAATCTCGAGTGATTTCATTTTTCAGTTTCAAGTGAGTTGAGAGTTAGTTTTTAAGTCAGTTTTTATTTTCCTTCAAGAGTTTTTAGTCAGTTTTAGGTTGCGTTTAGACGTTGAGTTGAGATAAAAGTTAAAAATTGAATAAAATATTATTAGAATATTATTTTTAATATTATTATTATTTTGAGATTTGAAAAAATTAAATTGTTTATTATATTTTATGTTGAAATTTGATAAAATTGTAATGATTAGTTGAGATGAATTGAAATGAATTTGAGATCCAAACGTACATTTGGATGACAAACATCTCTCAACTCATCTCAACTCATCATTATAACTTTTTCAAATCTCAACATAAAATATAATAAACAATTCAACTTTTTCAAATTCTAAAATAATAATAATATTAAAAAATAATATTCTAATAATATTTTATCATCTCAACTCAACTCAACTCAACTCAACTCACTTTAACATTCAAACGCAACCTTAGTCTTACGGTTCTTGAGTGAATTTCATTTTCCGAAGACAGTTAATTTTGGGCTTGGGTTTGTTTAGTGAGTGAATTTTCAGTTCTCTTTGAGGAATGTTTTGAGTTTATTTTATATATTTCAGTTGAGAGTTCATTTTATTTTATTTGAGAGATCATTTTAATTGTAAGTTTAGATTTTTGGGTTGGAGAACGTAGTCTCCATTTCCAAACATCAAGTTTATTCATTACAATTCATGTTCTTATTTAATTTCAGTTTAATGTCATTTATTTTTATGGCACTTTTAATTTCCTGCAATTTAAATTAATGTCATTTAATTTCCTTGTACTTTTAATTTCCTGCAATTTAAATTTATGTCATTTAATTTCCTTACACCTTTAATTTATGTTCATTTAAATTACTATCATTTATTTTTCTCGCACCTTTAATTCTTGCAATTTAAATTAATGTCATTTAATTTTCTTACTCATTTAAATTTCAGTCAATTAATTTCAGCAATTTTAATTTACTATCTTGCATTTTACTTTCTTACTTTTCATCTTTGCATTAAAAAAAAAAATCCAACATTAATCTAGTCCATAACTAGTGCCATTTTCATTTCCATTGCACTCGTCCATTCATTCATTGCAAGGGGAGTTACTTTTCCCAATGATTAATTTCGTTGGAAAAAGTCCTATAAATTGCCGCCCCTACCTTTTTCTAACAATTTACACCTCAATGCATGTTCGTCAATATTATTCATCCACTTCTGATCTACCCAACGATTTATAGGTTGTTATAGAAAGTATGTGAAAGTTGTAATGATTAGATTAAAAAGTTGATAATATGATATTGAAGTTTTATATTTGAGTGATATTTAGCAATAAAATATCTGATAATACCTTGTTATACAAACAAGACCTTAACTTAATGTGCTAGCTTCACCATCCCGATATGAAAAAATTGCTTACAACTATATGTTGTGTCAAAAACTGCTAAAGTGGTGTGATGATTCGCTCATTTTTCTCTCAATTGGTCACGAGTCTCACTTTTGCATGTTAAATTTTGAAGTCGTGTTTTAAATCTTGTAAATTATTTTTAAATGGGACCCAGTGTTTTAACGTCTTTGAAATATTTTAAATGTCCAAAATTATTTTTAAAAGGGGTATTTTCGGTATTATTGGGTCAAACCTAATTTTAATGTAAGTCTCTTTATATTTGCCCAGAAAATAATATAGCTTTAGAAAATCATTTTATTGAAATGATTTTATTTCTTTAAGAATATTATTGAATATTCATTATTCTATATATGTTAAAAACTATATTTACTTAGATGATTTTATTTCTCTTAAAGACATTTAGAGAACTTTATTATTTTATTTTATGATGAAAAATATTAATTTGAGACTAGGAAAACAAAGTGGGATTTTAAATGAAATCCCATTGCATTTCTATTTTATTTTCCTACTATATAGTTAATCATTTTAAGTGTTTAAATCTCCACCCTTAGATTAAATTATGAACCCTAGGATGTAGAGCTGGGATTAAAAACCCCAAGGAAAACTCAAATTTCCTCACTTTTTTCCTTCCCTCTCTCTCCTCCTCTCCTTCCAACCGATGCCCCCTTCCCCAATTCCCTCTCTTCCTCTCGGCGTCTATATTGCGGCTCAGCCCTAACCGCCACCACTCGTCAATGGCATCACCCCTCCACCATCACCCCACGCCGAACCCTCCTCCTCCGACCAGCTCTCTCTCTCTTCCTCCCCGAATCAGCCTTGTAGCCCTCTCTCTCTTCTCCCTTCGATTTCCCTCATCCACGCCACCACCGCACTGCCACCGTGAACAGCCCCTCCAACAACCCTCGCCGGCCAGTTGAACCCCCCATCCTCTCCCTCGCTGTAGCTCTTCCTCTCCCTCATGATCTCTATTTTCTCCCTTGGGTTCTCCATCGTTGCTACAGCTCCACTCTAGCCTTAGCTTAGCACCACCATAGGCCACTCCTCCACGCCGTGGTGCCCCCACTGCTCCACACCAACAGCCCCACGCCTCTCTCTCCCTCACGGATCTAATGCGATTTGGTGTGTCGCCGCCAGCCACGACCACCCAAGGTTAGCCCAAGGACACAACCCGAGCACCACCGTGCCCAACCAGTATAGGCTTTACCTCCCTCTCTTTTCCCCTTCGGCCTCTAGCACCCACGCACACCCCCACCACAGTACACTACCAAACCAACCACGGACCACCCCTCTCCACCTTCTGTCGCCACCACAAAGCCCTCTAAACCCTAGCCACCCAAACAACCTTGTCTTAGGGTCACGGCAGTGACCATCATGCCTCAACCGGCCCTTCCTTGCAAGTGCGTAGCCGCTGCCACAGGACCTTACCGGACAGCAAGTGATGCAATGGGTCAACCCTGATGCATGGTATAATCTTTCACCCTTTCTCTCGACAGTTTAATTATTGTGAAGCTTGATTGTGTTGTGGACTGTTCTATTGTTGTGAAGTGCCTAGTGTTGTGAACTATGACGTATTTGTGAAGTAATGGGACATGTGAAGTGTGTGTTGTTATTGTGAACTGTTGGAAACTTTGAACGGTGTTGTGATGTAGTTGCAATGTGACCGTGTAGTTTGAAGTGATTGGAATCACTGTGTAGTTGTGTTGTGTCTGTAAGTAGTGTGAAGTGAAGGAGTTGTGCAGTTTTGACATAGTGGTGGTATGGCTTGATGTTATGAAGTGAAGGGGATTAAGTGTAGAGGCATTGATGTGATCACTACGCAGTTTGCGTAATGGTCAGATGCCATGTGAGGTGATGGGATCACTCTACAGTTTGGAGTTGCGAACTGTGTAAAGTGATTGGATGCGGTGAGTTTGGAAGTGGTTGTAAGCTATGTGATGTGAATGGATGTGTAGTTGTGAATGAGGGTATATCGTGTAAAGTGTTGGGTTAAGTTAAGTAGTTGAACGGGTTGTATGAAGTGTCATGTTGTATGGGTTTGTGTAACATCCCCTTTCTTAGGGGTAGGAATGTCATGTACATACGTAACTAAGCCAGGTAAGAGACTTGCATAATTTTAAAAAAAAAACATTGTTCATTCCAAAAGAAAATTTAAGTTAAACCATTTTAAAAAAAAACATAGACATATCCAAGTTTCCAAACCAACTAAATTAAAAGAAATCATAAATATAGTCTAAGGTTCTTCAGTCCGCTCCTTCTAAACTTGGCCCACCTGCCTGTAGTCCTCATTCTCCTCACCTGGTGGTAAAAAAAAATGAGATAAAACTAAAATGAGTCGAAGACTCAGTAAGAACTCATCACAACGTAAACATAATAATTAAAAGGCTTTAATAAAATTTTCATACTAAATAAAATTCTTGTCATATCATGTTGAATAAACTCATGCCATACAATGCTCATGCTCATGCTCATGCTATGCATGACTGTCTTGACTCATCTGATGATATCTAGATCTTAAATCTATCTTGGAAAAGACATGTGCTCCTTGTAGCTGATCAAATAGATCATCAATCCGGGGTAAGGGGTATCTGTTCTTAATAGTCATCTAATTCAATTCTCTATAATCAATACATAATCGCATAGACCCATCTTTCTTTTTCACAAAAAGTACTGGAGCACCCCATGGGGAAACACTGGGGCATATGAAACCTTTCTCCAATAGTTCCTGTAATTGATCCTTGAGTTCTTTTAATTCAATTGAAGCCATTCGATAAAGTGCTTTAGATATTGGTGCGGCCCCTGGAACGAGGTCTATTGAGAACTCAACTTCTCTATCCAGGGGTAGTCCTGAAATATCATCTAGAAATACATCTCTGAACTCTCTAACCACCTCTATATCTTCCAATCTAAATCCATCCGCTGGTGGTGAAACCAGACTCGCCAAAAATCCTGTGCAACCTTGTCTCAACAATTGCACAGCCTGCATTGCCGAGATAACACGTGGTGGAGAACTTTCTCGTGGTGCTTGGAAACTGAACTCTTCCCCATTTTTGGTTTTAAAAACCACCGTCTTATTGAAGCAATCAACACATGCACGATTCTGGGATAACCAGTCCATTCCCAAAATTACATCAAATTCAAACATGTTAAATATAACTAAGTCGGCAGGAAGAATCCTCCCTTGAATCTCCACCAGGCAACCCACTAGAACATAACTGCAATTGATATGTTCTCCCGAAGGCATAATAACAGACATATTAGTCTCTAATGGTCCAGGCAACTTTTCATACAACGATGCATAATGATTTAAAATAAAAGAGTGTGTGGCACCGGAATCAAATAGAAAAGATGCATAACGAGAAAACAACATCAATGTACCTATATGAATAGCATAACGACTTAGTACTATAAGGATCATATAGAATATGCATCATATTTTGTATACATCTAAGCTTAGGACAAGGAAAGGTACCTGTGACTACATCATTTGACACCGCAGCGTCATCAAGGGTGAGGGAATATACATGTGCTGTAGCTGTCATCTTCTGTCCTCCACTCTTTCCTGGTTTCCCGAATTTCTTCATAGGGCAATCATGAGCTAAATGGTTCGGCTTCCCGCACTTGAAGCACACGTCTGGCCATATAAACATTTTCCCATATGCTTCTTCCCACATGTTGAACATGTAGGATAAGTCTGTCCTCCTATCTGTGGCCCTGGACGACTATCATGGTGAGGCTTCTTATTCCTGTTACGTGTAGATTGGATAGGTTGTGACTATTGCTAACGCTTCTTCTGATTATTATATTCGATACTCTCCAGGATACCTTCTTCAACAATAGCGGCTCGATTCACCAACTCAGAAAAATTTCGAATCTTAAGGGCACGTACTCGATCTCTAATTCTCCAGTCCAGACCACATTCAAATTTCTCAGCTTTCTTTTCTTCATCTGGAATCAGATAACTAGTGTAACGAGACAGCTCCATGAATTTGGTGGCATATTGATCAACCTTCATCGTTCCCTGTGTGAGGTCCATGAACTGACGTGCTCTAGACTCTCGTAAAGACTGTGGAAAGAAACGATCCAGGAATACCTCCTTAACGCGCTCCCAAGTAATGGGGACTCCTTCCCCTAGTTCATTCTGTAAAAGTGCCCGAGTTGACTTCCACCAGTTGTTAGCTAGGTCTGTTAGGTCGTATGTTGCATAAATAACCTTTTGATCATCTGTGCAGAACAACGCCTCAAAAATCTGCTCCAAACATTCAATCCAACTATCCGCATCCATAGCATTTAACCTGCCATCAAAGGTTGGGGGGTGCTGACTAGAAAACTGCTCCAACGTACAGCCAACTTGCAGTGCCCTAGGTGTAGCGTACTAACCAGTAACCATTGATTGGAAAAACTGAGTCGTTGCTGCGACCAAAGTGCTACTAAAAGTTGCCCCAATGAAAGGGATAATGAGATTTGGTAAAAAAGGAAAACTGAGTCTGAGGTATATAGGCTCTTTTGAAATTTTAGAAAGAATAGGACTTGTAGCGTACAAATTGGCACTCCCACCTCAATTATCTACTATTCATAATGTGTTCCATGTCTCTATGCTTCGGAAGTATGCCCCGGACCCCAGTCATGTGTTGGAGCACGAGCCTCTTCAGATTAGAGATGATCTTACTTATGAAGAATTTCCAGTGAAAATATTAGCACAGAAGGATCAAGTCATATGCAATAAAACTATCAAAATGGTGAAAGTACTTTGGAGTCATCACACAAAGAGAGAAGCTACATGGGAATGCGAAGAAGATATGAAGGAAAAATATCTCTATGTATTTTAAACGAGGTACGTTCTATCTCGAGGACGAGATTTCTTTTAGGGAAGGAGATTTGTAACGGCCACGATTTATTTATTTAAGTTAAAGATTTTAAATTATTTTATTTTTATGTTTATATTATTAATACCACTATTATTACTAATTTTAATCCTTAATTATTTCCTTAAAAACTTTCAAATTTTTTCAGTCGTTGTTTCCGTTTCTATTCCTCGAATGATGTCTTCAATTTTCAGACGTTACATAGTAAATAATCAAATTCTTCAATTTATATTCCATAATTTCCGTAATTTCAGCAGTGCAGTAAATACCCTACCTTCTTTATTCTCCATTTCTGTCCTTTTATATCAAGCAAAAGTTTTTCTTGATCTCATCCATTGTTCTGCAGATTAAAAAACAAAATATCTTGTCCGTGCTCGGCCTTTTTTTTTTCCTCTGGTGGTAAGCCTCACTGGTTGCCCTTTCCTTTTCCTTTCTTCTAATAGTTTTTGTCAATCTAACAAACAAGTATTTTGCTTACCTTAGTTTTTGCTCCACCGTGCCTGTTGGAAGAGGTAGATCTCTGTCCAGCCGTCGTTTCGTCGCATACCTTCCTCTCGCACGAAGTCGCTTTGTACACTGTCAGCTTTCAAGTTCTTCATTGTCTGGGTTTCTTTGAGAATAAAATCTTGTCTGACTGAAGCTCATAGATATAAGTGCTAATCACTACTCTTATGGCTAAATTGACATTAGTGCCCTTATGTAAGGTTTATCTTTGTTTTCCAGAATATTTCATCCTTGTCTTTTTCTTGGCTTGGTCTCTTTTACTCAAATTTATGCACGGTTTTTATACTTACAGAAAGTCAATTACGTATAACTTTTTTATTCCTAGTTGCTTTTTTCTTCTCTGTTGTTAGACAAGATGTGTACGAGAAGATGAACATAAGCTGTCATATGTGCATAGAGGTAGATGAGGTTTTAAGCTGATTTTACAAATTTTCCCTTTAAACAATACATTTTTAATTTACATTAGAGGTCTCCGGAAGCCTCGTGGACCAGCATGCAGAATCATTTTATGTTTTCGACTTTTGAGGTGAATTCTATTTAAAGAATTTATATTTCAAAAAATAGTCAAAAATCTTATTTCTAAAAATAAGTAAGAGTTAAATTATGTCATTTGGTATTTTTTTTAATAAATCAGATTACTACAATATATATATATATAAGAATTCAGATTTTGATTCTTAATTATTTTGAATACAATTAAATCCAGTTTTTTAATTGAATTTTCTTTGACTTGTTTAATAAAATTGTAATAAGTTTTAAATTATGCTACTAGGTATAATTGGAAGATTGAATATGATATTAATGTTTAAATAATTATATGATACTAGTGTGCATAACCGAATATTTTTAAATTGCTTTCCTTCGAATGTGGTTTATTTAGTGGAATACGATGATATGTTTTTCTAGAAAATTAGTGACGACTAGTGCTTCATATAGGTAACGAACTACAAAGTGAGGTTGTGAAAGCATCGCTAAGAGGTAAGTAATTTGATCACAAATTAAGATTAACATATAGTTAGACTATTACTATTAAAGCCAGTTCTTTGATAGTCGTTCTTTTTATGTACCAACCATGTTACGATCTATATAAGCATTTCAGTCATCATAGTATATGGTCATGTTAATTTTCTGCATCATGTTCAGGTTCAGCATTTTATATTATTTATATTAGTATGAATGTCATGCATATCACGTTGCATAAGACACGTAAGTTATCTAAATTTCAAGTGTAACATAAGATAAGATCAGATCAGTTAATCTGATGGCCTTTCAGTTCAATATTCAGGGTAGATGTGCAAGCCACGGACTCAAGCGTGGTCCACTATAGTATGTCATAATACTACTCAGTGGCACCCCTTGCTGCAGCGGGATGTGGGGCCGATGCACAACCTTCACACAGGGTTAAGTGTGTGGGCAAATCAAATTAGTCAGTTAATTCAGATCAGTCAGATTAGTCAGTTAATTCAGATCAGTCAAGACAGTCATGCATAGTATGAGCATTAGCATCAGCATGATATGACATGAATTTACTCAACATGATATGACAAGAATTTTATTTAGTATGAAAATTTTATTAAAGCCTTTTAATTATTAAGTTTACGTTGTGATGAGTTCTAACTAAGTCTTCGACTCATTTTAGTTTTATCTCATTTTTTTTTACCACTAGGTGAAGAGAATGAGGACTACAGGCAGGCGGGCCAAGTTTAGAAGGAGCGGACTGAAGAACCTTAGACTATATTTATGATTTCTTTTTAATTTAGTTGGTTTGGAAACTTGGATATGACTATGTTTTTTTTAAAATGGTTTAACTTAAATTTTCTTTTGGAATGAACAATGTTTTTTTTTTTAAATTATACAAGTCTCTTACCTGGCTTAGTTACGTATGTACGTGACATTCCTACCCCTAGGGAAGGGGATGTTACAGTTTGAGTTGGAGGTTATTATCGGAGTATGGAGCTTGTTTACACAAGCGGGCGTTAGTGGATTATATGTTGATCTTAAGTGATAAACTCTTAGAGAGAGGACTATTGTTTTAGAGATCATAAACGGTGCCTTTGCACTTGGGCTTTTTGGGTGAAATTCATTTATCCTAAAGAGAGGATTACATCTTGCAATTCATTGAATATGTGTAATTCATTTATCTTGTTTCTTTACAACTTAGTGCAATTCGTGAATCCAAGTTGTGTTTATTAATATATGAGGTTTATTCAATTCTTGTGCAATTCGTAAATCAAGTATTGGATTGTCATTGTTTGTGCTTTTGTTCATTCAAGTTCATAAGTATTGTTGCTTTTGTTCTTGAGTGTTCATCATTGTGATCGTAGTGTTCTTCATATTTCATTGAGTGTTCTCTCAATGAAAGCACCAATTAATGTTAGGGGACCTCGGTCAAGTCCCTAAACACTATGATCTCCACGCCAATGGTAGCCTTGTGATGACCGAACCTTAGTTTCTCTCTTGTTTGGTTCTCGATCAATGGTAGTCAATATGACCACTTTGGTATGGTGAGGTTAGGTGTCTAGGCTAAAATGGATGTATGGAATGGTGGAAAATGTCAAAGAAGTGTATGGCTACAACGATGGTAAGGGCGCACGGCACTAGTGTGGAGCTAGGGTTGGCGCCACTTGGGAGTTAGGGTTTAGGGTTTGGAAGATGGAGTTGGGTGGCTAGGGTTTAGGTTTAGGGTTTGGTAATGGGCGGCTAGGGTTGGACGAGTTTGGTGTTGAGTGATTTTAGGAAAGTTTCCTAAAATCTTGGGAGTCAATATTGGAATGGATATGGCCAGCTATAGGGAATAAGATGGTCAATTAAGGTTCCTAAAATGTAGGAATACTAATTAAGGAAAGTATGGTGGGGGCTAGGGCAAGTCCAAACAAGGCAAGTGATTGCCGAAATTGAGTTGGACTTGGCAAGGATATTGTGTTTCGGCTAGGGCATGAATTGAAGAGGCAAACAATTTATGAAAAGTGACAAACACTATGGTGGTCGACTTTTATGGATTGAATGGATTTGGAAGAGCAAAAATATGAAGAACACTACAATCACAATGATGAACACTCAAGAATAAAAGCAACAATACTTATGAACTTGAATGAACAAAAGCACAAACAATGACAATCCAATACTTGATTCACAAATTGCACAAGAATTGAATAAATCTCATATATTGATAAACACAACTTGGATTCACGAATTGCACCAAGTTGCAAAGAAACAAGATAAATGAATTACACTTATTCAATGAATTGCAAGGTGTAATCCGCTCTTTGGGATTCACGAATTTCACCCAAAAAGCCCAAGTGCAAAGGCACCGTTTATGATCTCTCAAACAATAGTCATCTCTCTAAGAGTTTTGCTAAAAGATTCTAAGGCAAGTGAAAGATGTCCTATTTATAAGCAATACAAATTGGAAACCCCCAATAGGTCCTTTGGAAATAATTAAATCAAATTAAATAAATAACATGATAGTGGTCATGGACCAAGGCTAGCCGTGGCATGTATGGCCCATGATGGGCTAGGTTGGTGCATTGTGGTCTTCGGGCTGGTCCATGGTTAGGTGGTGCGGCATGGCTTGCTGATGGTAAGCCATGGTGGTGTGCTGCATGGCCCAGGCTGGTGGCCCAGGAGCTGGCTGCATGGCCCAAGCTGGTGGCTCGGGTGTTGAGGCTACAAGGCATGGGTTGGAGCCATGCGCTGGATGGCATGACACTGACCTACTCCGCAAGGCACGGGCTGGAGCCGTGCGCTGGATGGTATGCTTGGTGGGCATGCCACTGACCTGCTCCGTAAGGCACGGGCTAGAGCCATGCGCTAGATGGCATGCCATGAGGCATGCCACTAACCTCGCTAGTGTGCAGCAAGGCTATGCATGTGTGTGCTCGTGCGTATTTGTGTGGGCTGAAGGTGTCACGCATGATCTTGCGGCACATGGACGCGCACAAGGGCCACGCGGCCCATCAAGGTGCGCATGGGCCTACGCACTAAAACTCGCATGCGCGCGTGGCTCGCTGCTGCTTGCAATGCCGCGCGCAGCCCATTGTTGTGCGCCTGGCTGCGTGCATGAGCGTGCAGCGCATGGGTGTGCGGCGCCTGGTTGCGCATGCCGGCAAGCACTCACTAGCCTCGCTAGTCCGCATGTTGGGGGCCCCGTGTGTGCCATTGTGCGGGCCAAGACATGCATGCATGCTGGGCGCCCCTTGCGTGTCACCCCACGAGCCAAGGCATGCTTATGGGCTAGCCAAGGTGGTTATCCCCACCATGACTAGGGCATGTGCGGCATCTCTAGAGGTAACTCAATGTGGGGGTCTAACAATCCCCCTCTCTTCAAGTATATCCTTGCCCTCAAGGATAAATTCAGGAAATCTATCCCTTATATCATCATAATCTTCCCAAGTAGCCTCTTCCTTTGGAGCTTTACCCCACTTGATCAAAATTTGCCACACACTTTGCCTTTTTCTTCCTCTTGGAATAACCCTATAGTTAACAGCCTCTTTTGGTTGTAGGAGCATATGCCCTTCTTCATCAAACTTGGGTAGCCCTTCCACAATGAGACTAGGATCACCAATCCTCTTTTTGAGCATGGTTACATGGAAGACTGGATGTAGTTTGGAGGTTAGAGGAAGCTCCAACCTATATGCCACTTCACCCAACCTCTCAAGCACTTTGAATGGTCCATAGTACTTCTTGGCTAACTTTAAGTTTCGTTTCTTTCTCAAGGTCATTTGGCCAAAAGGTTGTAACTTTAAATACACATAATCTCCCACTTCAAAGGCAACCATTCTTCTACCTTCATCATAGTACTTTTTCATTATTTGTTGAGCTTTAGCAAGCTCCTTTTTTACCTTCACTAGGATCTCATCCCTAGTGATCAACTCTTTTTCAACTTCATCATTTTTAGCCGTGCCCTTCTCATAACTTACCAATGTTGGTGGTGCTCTCCCATAAACCACTTCAAATGGGCTTCGTTGTATGGAAGCATAGAATGAAGTGTTATACCAATATTCGGCCCAAGATAAGTACTCCCCCCACTTCTTTTGTTCTTCATGGCAAAAACACCTCAAGTATTGCTCAAGTGTTCTATTGACCACTTCCGTTTGCCCATCGGTTTGTGGGTAGTAGGATGAACTCGCCTTCAACTTGCTCCCTTGGAGCTCAAACAACTCCTTCCAAAAGGAACTCATAAATACTCTATCCCTATCCGTGACAATGCTCTTGGGAAACCCATGAAGTTTCACCACATGATCAATAAAAGGTTTGGCCACACTCTTGGCCATGTATGGATGAGTAAGTGGAATAAAATGCCCATACTTGCTCAATCTATCAACCACAACAAGGATCACTTCAAACTCGCTACTAATTGGAAGCCCCTCAACAAAGTCTATGCTTAAGTCTTCCCAAATCAAGTTAGGAATAGGAAGAGGTTGTAGTAACCCGGGTGGAGGTCTTGTTTCATACTTAGACTTTTGGCACACATCACATTCGGCTACAAGCTTCTTCACGGCCTTCTTTATGCCCTCCCAAGGAAAAAGTATTTAACCCTTATGTAGGTTCTTAACCACCCGGAATGTCCACCCTTTTTACTATGATGGAAGTGATCAAGAATATCTCTCCTCAAGTTAGGAACATTAGGAACATAACATACTCCTTGTAGTAGATGAGGCCATATCTCACCTTGAACCCGATGACTCCATCTCCTTGAGCTTCTAAAAGCTCCACAATTTCTATTACTCTTGCATCTAGCCTTGTTGCTTCCCTTATCTTATTTCATATCCTCCATTCGGCCCCACTCAAGGCCAACAATCTAGCTTCATCTTCATCATGCACTTGCCATAACAATGAACTTCCCTCTCTTCTACTAAGAGCATCCGCAACTTTGTTCTCTTTCCCAGGTTGATACACAATATCATATTCAAAGCCCAAAAGCTTTACAAGAAATTTTTGTTACTCTGGTGTCACAATCTTTTGTTGCAATAAATGTCTCAATACTTGTTGATCCGTGACAATAGTGAATTTTCTTCTCAACAAATAAGGTCACCACACCTTCACAGCATGCACAACCGCAAGCATCTCTCTTGCATATGTACTCCACGTCTTCTTCATAGGACCAAGTGCTTTGGAAATAAAGGCTCTTGGTCTTTTTTCTTGAACCAAAATAGCTCATATCCCCTCACCACTAGCATCGATGTAGACTTCAAAAGGCTTCTTAAAGTTTGGCAAAGCCAACACGAGCTTGGTAGTCATTGCCCTCTTCAACTCATCAAAGGCTTCTCTAGCCTCTTGTGTCCATTCAAAATTATCTTTTTTTAACAAAGAAGTGAGAGGTTTAGCAATCAACCCATAATACTTGACAAATCTTCTATAGTACTCGGTCAAACCCAAGAATTCCCTCAAGGCCGAAACATCATTTGGCACTGGCCAATCCACCATTGCCTCAATCTTCCTTTGGTCAACCTTCACTCATTCTCCCGAAATAAAATGTCCCAAATACTCAAGCTCTTTTTTCATGAAGGCACAATTGGATGCCTTAATGAAAAAATGATGTTCTTCAAGGATCTTCATTACAATCTTCAAGTGTAGCTTGTGATCTTCCACGGTCTTGGAATACACCAATATGTCATCAAAGAAAACGAACACAAACTTTCTCAACAACGGCTTGAAGATAGTGTTCATGGCGGCTTGGAAAGTTGATGGAGCATTACACAACCCAAATGGCATAACAAGGTACTCAAAATGACCATTGTGGGTTCTAAAAGCCATTTTGTGCACATCTCCTTCCCTCATGTGGATTTGATGATAACCCACTCTCAAGTCAAGTTTAGAAAAAATACTAGCCCCATGCAACTCATCCAACATCTCAACAACAGTTGGTATGGAAAACCTATCCTTGATGGTAGCTTCATTCAATACTCTATAATCGATATAAAACCGCCAAGTGCCATCCTTCTTTCTCACCAATAATACCGGTGAAGTAAAAGGACAAGTACTAGGCCTTATCAAACCTCCCTTCAACATCTCCTCAACTTGCCTCTCAATTTCTTCTTTTTGAAAGTGAGCATACCGGTATGGAGGAACATTAATCGGTTTACTCTCATCCACCAAGGCAATGTGATGATCAGAGGGCCTAGTGGGTGGCAAAGTAGTTGGCACCTCTAGGACCCTCCAATGGTCTCTCAAGACCTCTTGGACCTCCACGGGTAGCAAGGACAAGTCTTCCTTCTTTCAATTCTCTATATATTCTCATGAGTTTCTCTTCTCATAACTTCCATGGTTCTTCTATGCTCTTCATTATCATGAACGATAACATTAAAAGCCATCCTAAGTTCAGCCATAGTGGTGCTGACCTCACTTAGAATGTCCATGACTTTAGTATTGTGCTCTTCAAGCACTTCAATTTGTTCCCGGTTGGAACTCTTGTTCATCTCGGCTTCTTGATTGCTTGTAGACATGGCACTTGCAAACTAACTTCTTGACTCTTGCAAACTGAAATTTCTGGTTGATGTAGCCTTGGACAGCAACTTGCAACTTCTATGGCCGGTAGGAAGGGCTCACAAGTCCAACCTTGAGTTGTCCACCTTTGTGGGTGGGCAACCCCTCTTGCACAAGCAAATGTCCAACCTTGGATCCTCCACCTTCTAGGGTGGTCGATCCCTTCAAGAATACTACTTCGTCCTCTACCTCAACCCCCAAACTTCAATTTCACAATCAACAAAAATAAATGGGATCCAACGAAGGTCTCACCCAACCAATTCACAAAGTTTTGAGTTAACGTGTCGTTTACCTCTTAGAGAAGTGAGAACTTCTCAAATTCACCAAACAAGAATCCATTCAATGAAAGCACCAATTAATGTTAGGGACTTCGGTCAAGTCCCTAAACACTATGATCTCCATGCCAATGGTAGCCTTGTGATGACCGAACCTTAGTTCCTCTCTTGCTTGGTTCTCGATCAATGGTAGTCAATATGACCATTATGGTGAGGTTAGGTGTCTAGGCTAAAATGGATGTATGGAATGGTGGAAAATGTCAAGGTAGTGTATGGCTAAAATGGTGGTAAGGGCGCACGGCACTAGTGTGGAGCTAGGGTTGACGCCACTTGGGAGTTAGGGTTTAGGTTTGGAAGATGGAGTTGGGCGGCTAGGGTTTAGGTTTAGGGTTTGGTAATGGGCGGCTAGGGTTGGACGAGTTTAGTGTTGAGTGATTTTAGGAAAATGTCCTAAAATCTTGGGAGTCAATATTGGAATGGATATGGCTAGCTATAGGGAATAAGATGGTAAATTAGAGTTCCTAAAATGTAAGAACACTAATTAAGGAAAAGTATTGTGGGCAGCTAGGGCAAGTCCAAACAAGGCAAGTGATTGCCGAAATTGAGTTGGACTTGGCATGGATATTGTGTTTCGGCTAGGGCATGAATTGAAGAGGCAAACAATTTATGGAAAGTGACAAACACTATGGTAGTCGAATTTTATGGATTGGATGGATTTGGAAGAGCAAAAATATGAAGAACACTACGATCACAATGATGAACACTCAAGAACAAAAACAACAATACTTATGAACTTGAATGAACAAAGCACAAACAATGACAATCCAATACTTGATTCACGAATTGCACAAGAATTGAATAAACCTCATATATTGATAAACACAACTTAGATTCACAAATTGCACAAAGTTGCAAAGAAACAAGATAAATGAATTACACATATTCAATGAATTGCAAGGTGTAATCCTCTCTTTGGGATTCACAAATTTCACCCAGAAAGCCCAAGTGCAAAGGCACCGTTTATGATCTCTTAAACAATAGTCCTCTCTCTAAGAGTTTTGCCAAAAGATTTTTAAGGCATGTGAAAGATGTCCTATTTATAAGCAATACAAATTGAAAACCCCCAATAGGTCCATTGGAAATAAATAATTAAATAAAATTAAATAAAGAAAATAAATAACATGATAGTGGTCATGGACCAAGGCTAACCGTGGCATGTATGGCCCATGATGGGCTAGGTTGGTGCATGGTGGTCTATGGGCTGGTCCATGGTTTGGTGGTGCGGCATGGCTTGCTGATGGTAAGCCATGGTGGTGCGCTGCATGGCATTGGCTGGATCGCATGCCTGGTGGGCATGCCACTAACCTGCTCTGCAAGGCATTGGCTGGAGTTACCGCGCATGATCTTGGGCCACGCAGCCCATCAAGGTGCGCATGGGCCTGCGCACTGAAATTCGCAAGTGCGCACGGCGTGCTGCTGCTTGCAATGTTGTGCGCATGTGCGTGCGGCCTAGTGTTGCGCGCCTGGCTGTGCGCATGAGCGAGCGGCACATGCCTATGCGCATGGGTGTGCGGCGCCTGGCTGAGCGCGCGGGCAGGCACGCATGCTGAGAGCCCCGTGTGTGCCATAGCGCAGGCCAAGGCATGCATGCATGCTGGCATCCCGAGCGTGTCACCCCACAAGCCAAGACATGCTTGTGGGCTAGCCAAGGTGGTTAAGCCTCAAGGTTGGCTTAAAGTTGTGTATTATGATTGGTTAAGATTACGATGAAATGTTTGATTCGGTTATGCATGAATGGGGGAAGTGATACATGTATTGACTAGGATTAGGTTATATAACTTGGTTGGTCTGAGTTATGCATTGGAATTGGTGGTTTGGTAGGAAAAGTGTGATGAAGGTGATGTGTCTAAGCCATTAAGGTGAATCAAGGAGGTTCACCTTGAAGGATAAGAACGTGAAGTAGGAGGCTATGTGTTTGAAAGGTGACCTCAAGTGGATTACAAGTTACGACCCTGAGATTGAGAAGACATGATAAATGAAAGCATAGAAGATGAACTGGGATGAAAGAGTATGTCTGGATGAAGGAAGTCCAAGTCGGAAATAGTTTATTTATTTTCTAAATTTAAGTTATGCGCTTGAGATAAGGAATAAGGTGAGGTTATGTATGCATGTCGGTTGCCATCTGACACGCACATAAACGAACTACATGAAATGTAAATAGCATGGAGTCCAGGTAAGTATTATGTTTATACTTTTATAGAGTTTTCTAAATGATATGAAATGAAAAATGAAATGTTTCTCTTTATGATGTTTTATGAAATAAAATGAAATTTTACGAAAGTATGCTAAGTATAAGTATTTAAAGTTATGTAGATGTATGGTCTTCCTTGGCAACCCTTATTTATGGACCCAAAAGTAATAGTTGTATGCACGTGAATGAATACTATATGTAGTAACTACTATCTTTATTTTAAATGATGAAATGAAATGTTAAGGTTTATGCTCAATGCTTTTAAATGATATTTAAAGTGACACGATAAAAGTGTATTTTTAACTAACGCTATGAACTGATGTTTACGATGATGCTCATGTTTATGCTCTTATAGGATGTTTTAAATGTTGACATTCAAGCTTATGCTTTTAAACGATGTTTATGAAATGAATAGACTAATGAAATGAATGAAAAGGAAATGATAGAATTAATGAAAGAAAATGAATGTTTTAATGTATGAAAATACGTAATGATCATGACTAAATGAATGGGGACCAAAGGACTGGGCAGATTGCAATGTAGGGTAAGTAGTACTGGCAGTGCACCCATTACTACCTCCTGACCGAAAGGGATTCACAACATGTGGCCACGGGCGGAATCCAGGTCCAAAAGACCACTAACTCCAACACATAGAGTGTAATAATGTGTACCAACCAAAGGAAAAGTGAAAAGAATGAATGAATGCTTGTATGCTTTAGTTTCTTTATAAATAAAAGTACAAGGTGTGAGAAATGTTTTATGAAAGGAACACTTTTTTATAGAAAAACCTCACCTTGTAATGTTTTAAATGAAATGAATGTTTATGTAAAGTATGTAGATGAATGTGAATGCATGACTGAAAACATATGTTAGTATATTTTACTGTATGCGGTAATACATACTGAGTATTTAACTCACGTTAGTTTTTATGTATGTCTCTGCCCCTCTCAGGGACAAAGTGAGGAAGAAGCGCTAGGACAGATATAGCCTAAGAGAAAAGTGACTGAAGCCTAGACATGTTTTTATGTAATGTATGAAAGTTATATTTTTGTAAAAAGCCTTTTAATTCAACTTAATGATTTTCGCTGTAAAATTCTCTCTTATATTTATAAAGTAGGTTTTTATCTTACACTTAGAGCCTTTCATATTCTGAGAAAGAAAGGGAAAAAGTTTTAAAATGGTCAGTACTTCCCGTCTCATTTTCTAAAATCATTTTTTAAACTCCCACCACAAAGACAGGTGTTACAGAGTGGTAAAGTCAAATATTTATTATTTGTTGATAGGTGGATTCATCATTTTTTTTAATCTCTCAATTTCGACAGTTACTGTAGGATGAGAATTGTATAACTATGAATATCATTAAAACATGACCTCGTAACAAAATGGATGATGAATTTCTTGCAAATTTTTTAATTATTTATATGGAGAATAAATAACTAAAACTTTTAGCATTGAATATATATTAATAGATGACTGTTATTCTTTGTAACATCGTCTGGTCCAACTATGATGGAAAGGATTGTGAATATTGTGTTTTTTAATGATTCTTTCTAGTTATAAGACAATTTCCATCTATGAATTTTATTCTAGTGTTGTTTTGCAGTTATTCTAGAATTATTTTTATCTAATAGTATTCCTCCACTATCTCGCAAATAAGATAAAATCTTGAACCCACCAATGATCAAATTATGCGAGATTTTAAGTTTTATATTTTCTTGGAACCCCTACAACGTATTACATGTTACACCCCATCCATGTAATGTATTAGAGGACTTGGGGAACCTGTAAAGGGCGTTTCCCACTGTCATGATTGTTAACCTGCAAATCATTAAACAAATGGCACGGTTTGCCTATGACAACTCTGATGCTTAAGTCAGTAATAAGTGAGGGATAATAATTTAAAAATGCTCAATCAAATCATTCGAAGGTTAGATGTTGCCCCTATATATAGGCATGGAAAATATTGGATGAGTACTATAAATTGATTAACTTTGCACAATACTTACCCATTAGAAGGTTTATCCCTAATGTATCGAAGTTATCTAATCACCACGTCATCTATATTCATAATTTGAGGTTTATCCCTCCTAATAATCAGGGCGGCTAGGTTCTGCATTAAGCTACATGACTCATTTGAGTGGCTATCCTTTTTGGATGATGGGCCTTGGCCTCTAGTTTGGGCCAAACCAATATTAACTCCTCCAGTTACCTCGTTAATTTCTCTCGCGTGTAAGCGTGAGAAGTTCACCAATGAAGGAATTGTAAATATCTTGCTTTAATTAGTGGAGGATGTTTCAAACCCTAGACTACCTCATTGGGGATTTTAGACCTATGGACTACCCCGCTGGCCCATTTATTACTTTACTCGCCATTTCCACTTATTAAGAGGCGGGAATTTTAAACTTGGGAAATGTATGTACGTTACCCAGTAACCATCGCCACATTCTTTATCAGTCGTGTCATTTAGTCAGGTAATGATGATTTGCAGTTATCACTTGCTATTCATTTTCCTACTCCTCATATTTCATCTTCTTCCCAATTTCTTCCTTTTTTCTTTACATTCATGAGAACCCACTATCTTGACTTCTTTATCTGGGACCCTAATCTCCCCCACTTTTTCTTTTCCCTCTGCTTCTTTATCATTCTCATGGCCCAACGAAACACATCCCAAACCCTTGCTGTCCTAGAGTCCTCTTATGCTAAAGACGTCCCATACTTCGAAAGTTTGGGGTGGCGCTCCACCCTGACTACCAGGGACTTGACGAATCTACGCAACACCTATAGGATCCCAATCTCAATACTTCTGGAACTCCCTCACCGTGGCTACGTCCATGTAGAAGGGTTTGCCCAAACAGGTTGCTCTTCTTGTTTGTGCCCTAACCGACAGTTTGTGATTTTCTTTCTGTCGCCCAATACGCAACGTTCTTGATCTTCTTAGGCTAGTCCCTGCGCAACTACATTCTCATGTGTGGTGGGTTTTTCTTTGTACTTTCATTATGTTTTGCTTGGTTTTAGAACCCGCTAGGTAAGAATACCCAGATTTAACTGCCCGAGAGTTCCTAGCGTTTTATTCTTTGAGGAGCTCTCAGAGCAACATTTGCAGCTTCCGGATTAGGAAGTAGCAGTTGGCCCATTTTGAGAGTCGTCATTCAAATGCCAAACAATGGATGAGGAAGTTTTTCTTAGGCTCTAGCGTAGGTTGGAAATTTCCCAATTCAGAGGTTATGCGTCGGGAATTCCCAGTTAGAGCTACCTGGAGTAAAATTCCCAACGACAAAGGCTTAATGGCAGATTTGGAACCTCTATCTAAACAAGAGCAATCCTGTGTCGACATGGTTACTGCCTAGGCGAGCGAGCATGTGGATGACCTTTGGACTGAGGATCTCTTGACACCCGCCAATATTGATCGTTTCTTAGTAATGCCTAATCGTTCAAAGGTCAATGGTTGCCTCTTCCTAAACAAGGTCGTGGTGCCATCTCCCCCAATTAAGCCTTCCTCTAAGTCTTCTCCAAAGGCTTCGCGGAATCGTTCTCACCAGCCTACTACGGATACATCTTCTCTTGCATTGAAGAGGGGGGCTGTAGGCACAGGTGTTGGCACCTCCCTCGTGGCTAACCGACCTCAAGGTACCCCGCCTTCTACCCCCAATCGCTCACCAGCACGCACGCCTTCTCCAGGTCTTGATGACGTCTTGGGCTTGATGGGTCAAGCCTTTTCTGACCTGGCGACCACTTTTGACTTTGATCTTCCTTCTCAATAGCTTGATTCGGTGTCTAGCCCCACCATCAAATTTCCTACATTCGAAGCTTCTAATTTACCAAGGGAAAGCAACCAGGTCAACGTCGATGTGGACATTGCCTTTTTGTTGAGCCTTGCCGACCAGCGACCCACGAGGGAAATTAGAGCAGTGAATATGGTGCCCTAGGCGACCGTGGTGTCTAGGGCAGAGAGAAGGGTGGCGATGCTCTTATTTTTGAAGAACATGAAGAAGGGAGTGAAGGTAAAAGTTCAACTCCCCACTCTCTATCCACGACCATATCTAGGGGAGAGACTCCTCCATTTGACCTGGGGGCTAGCGGGGACCATGTTTGTATCCCCTCTCCTTTTTCCTCCTCCTTTAGGGATGACATTGAGTCCTCTCCCTTAAAGGAGGGTGTTCCTCTAGGCGATCTTGCAAGTGAGGACATCAGTTTGGGATGTTGAACTTGCTTACACCAACGTTGTTCGCCCGATGTGAGATTTGGGTAAGGCCCATGGAATTGGAGCAGGCTCAGCGGTGGCATCTCCTGAGGCTTTCCCCCTCGGTACTCACTATAGGTCTGAGGTGAGGTATGATGGGGAGGTTCTTCCTCCTTTGGTCCTACTAGAGATAAGGCCATCAGCAGTATGGCTAATCGGCTTAGGAATTTCCTCTCTGTGGTACCTCCGACTCTGCTTCTCTCTGCCATTTTTCAAGGACGATTGTTTAACTTTCTTGGGTTTTATCTTTGTAAGGGGTCTGCGATTTGGCAGCCTAGATCATGGATGATCGTGCTAACTTGGAGGATGAAGTTCACTCTAAGTGTGTCTTTTCTTTCCATGCCAAGAAGGAATTTGAGAGATAGAAGGTCAAGAGGATGGCTACTCGAGCAAGTGGATGGATACGCGCACTCTCTCGTAGGTGACTTGGATTTCTTCGCGACGAGGTTTTCCACCTTCATAATGAACTTCGTCGTGCCAGAGAGGTGAAGGTTCAGGACAACTTCTCATTGGGACTGCTGGAGTTGGAGCATGATTATGCTAGAGCTCAGCTTTCCCTTGCCCAGGATGAGTTAGAGTCAGAGCGAGGTCGTGCTCGCTTTGAGCTCTCCGCCCTCAAGGAGGAGCTAAACTATGTCCGCCAAGAGTTGTCTAGCTCTCAGCGACATTGCACTAAGGGAGGTGTTGGGGCCTCAAAGGAAAGCAAGCAGCAAGTTAATCTTGACCTCTATGAGGCACGCGACGCTTTAGAAAGGCCAACCAAACGGCACGAGGTAAGGTGAGGGACAAGCAAAACCTACAACAAGCAGAGGCAAATGAACCCTTGAAGATCGTAACACTATACCCAGATCGCCCCAATGCAACAACATGGATTGGGACTAAAATTCCCCAGAAGATTGAGAGGCCCTAAAGCAACTGTTAGTGGAGTACCAGGATGTATTCACTTGGAGTCACGAAGATATACCCGGGACTGACAACAACATTATTGAACACCGATTGTGCGTGTACCCCAGGCACAAGAAGGTACATCGAAAGAGAAGATCATTCAACACAGAAAAATACACAGCCATTGCTGAGGAAGTAGAACGCGTACTCGCTGCAGGGTTCATCAAGGAAGCTCATTACCTTGAGTGGCTATCAAATGTTGTCTTGGTGAAAAAAATAAACGGGAAGTGGAGAATGTGCGTGGACTTCACCGACCTAAATAAAGCTTGCCAAAATGATAACTTCCCCTACCACAAATCGATGTCATCATAGACGCCACTGCAGGGTACAAGATGTTGAGCTTTATGGAAGTCTATTCAGGCTATAACCAAATCCAAATGTACCTAGCAGATGAAAAGAATACCTCATTTATCACAGATCGTGGGTTGTATTGCTACCAAGTCATGTCGTTTGGCCCGAAGAATGCAGGGGCAACCTACTAGAGGCTAATCAACCGAATGTTTAAGAACCACATAGGTTGGACCATGGAAGTTTACGTGGATGACCTGTTAGTTAAAAGCAAAAAGCCTGCCCAACATTTAGCAGACCTAAGAGAAGCGTTCATAGTCCTGCAGCAGTACAAGATGAAGCTAAATCCATCAAAGTGCGCATTTGGAGTAGGGTCAGGTAAGTTTCTTGGGTTCATTATGACAGAAAGAGGAATTGAAGCCTCCCTAGAAAAAAATTGAAGCAATCATGAACATGAAGCCGCCAAAGAGCCTAAACGACATGCAACGGTTGGCAGGAAGAATAGCAGCCTTGAACAGGTTTGTATCCAGATCCATGGACAAATGCCTCCCCTTCTTTAGGATATTGCGAAAGGTACACCTTTGGATCGAGGAGTGTGACGAAGCTTTCCAAAAGCTGAAGTAGCATTTGACCAATCCGCCACTCTTGAGGCAACCTATAAAAGGAGACACTCTATACGTATCTGGCGGTATCCCCCCATGCCATTTCAACCATCCTTGTCAAGGAAGAAAGGGCAACGCAACTGACCATGTACTACAAAATTCGCGCCGTAAGAGGAGCAGAAGTTAGATAGCCAATGTTTTCCTTTATTGCTTTTTACAAAAAAATTAATTATACTTAAGAAAAATTTACAAGAAAACTTATTTCTTCATGTGTCAGCTATTGATATATTAAAAATTATAGAATCTCAAAATAAAACTGAGAAAATAAATTTAGTACATAAAATTATAAATACATGCCATACTAATCTTCCTTAACAGGCCAACAATTCATAAATATATTAATAACAACAATAATTTAGCCAGCTTTATTATTTGGAAAATGATACTACACCATCTGAGTTTGCTCCTTCAATTTGACCGCTTATGTATTTTATGTTATTTTTTTAGTTTTTTTTAATTTTTCTTAATAATTAAGGAAGTGACTATTAATATATTTTTATTTTTTTAAAAGGTTTAAAGATGTTTAAAAAATATTTGAAAGACAAAAAATACAATTTGCACTAGCGACATGCCCAACAGTAAAACTTGGGCGATATAGCAGCAACACCCTTATTATTTGTAAATAAATGATTTGTACAAGTCTCAAATAGACAAGCTCATTGCAAATTTTTATAAAAAAATAGACTCCACCTTGAAAATATAAAAAAAGAAAATTGTTTTTTAATGGGATCTAATTTTTTTATAATAAAAATTTTACTTATTATCTCTACACTAATATAATAAATTACATGTTGGTATAAAGTACAAAAATAATTAGTATTTCTCATTTTATAAAGACCTGCGCAGAACTGTGTGCCCAGAATTTCATATTTATGCCACGTCATCGGACCACCTTTGTGACCAAAACGCCGAGGATTTTAAGATCGCCCATCCATCACCCACCCCTGTCTATCTCTGCCTGTGAAAAAACTAAAAAGTGCAAAATGGGAAGCGAGAGGAAGTCGAAGGAAAAGAACATAAAGAAAAGAAACTCGGTTTCTTCAGGCTCAGAAGGTACTTTAAAAAATTTCCTTACACAGTCCTTTTCCATTTGTTTTTCCTCCATTATTTTCAATATTTTCTACCCTGTTAATTGCCGAGGAAGCCGGAGAAATCCCAAAAGATAAAATAGATTTTTTTCTTTAGTTTTGTTTTGCTGTCCTGGGTTATGTTTCTCTTCTCTTTTCCTACAATTCCTCACCAGCAAAACTAGAGTATTAGGTTGGATTTTTTTTTCTTCGTTTGTTTTTGGGATTTTGTTGTAAATTTCATTTGTTGCTCGTGAAAGTGCAGATGAGCAGAACAGCAAGAGGCGGAGGACAGGAGAAGATGGCGAGAGGAGGGACAGAAAGAGTGATAAGAAGGAGAAGCTCAAGGTGAAAAAATATCATGACCACACCAAGCGACATTCTGACAAAGGTTTTAAACTTTATTTCATAAATATTATTTTTATTTCTAAATCTAGGATGAGCAGAATTTCACTAGTCAGTATGGTTTTTAATAAGGTGCGTTTATAATTAGAATGTTTAGCAGTGCCCGTAATAATGCCATTTTAACTGTTAGGTTAAAACTAAGATTATTGGGTACTGATGCATATATTTACTCATCAATTGAAAAGCTACCCATTACATGAAATCAAAGGTCTTAGTAGAGGCAGACCAAAGCCACTGAATTAAAGGTTTTTTGTTTTGGCTTTTTCTTTGAAATTCGAATGAGTCGTAAATAATTGCAGTCCGACTTAATCAATCAATCTGTGGGTTTCTTTTTTCTCTGTAGGTTTTTTGGCCTAGAAAATCTCCTATAATCAATCGATCTGATTTCCATTTTTTTTTTCACAATGGAAAAGAAATTGGCGGAGCTAATGATCATATGAGACCTAGGCAAGTTTTCTAGGCTATAAGATCATGTTGTGCAAAAGACAAACTAGAAATGATATTTACTATTGTAAACCCCATATAAATATGATGAAGCTTAGCATGATACTTGACAATTGCCCCTACCTGCCGGTGCACGGATAGATATGGCAGGCGAAGCGCGAAGGGGATGGATATCTGTGTGGTTGAAAGAGTTGGTCTTGGAAACCAAAGTATTGATATGAATAATAGAGCTTGGGTAGTGGTAGTAACTTCAAAGAAATTGGTAGTGTATGTCTTGAATAGGAAATCATTCAAAATGTATGAGAACTCAACCAAGTGCAGGCAGTAATGGCTGTGTGATGACCAGAAATAAGCAGACCAAGAAATTTATTATTAATATCTAATTAAGCCATGTACTACTGTTCATTCTCCGCTCAAGTCAAAAAGCATGTGAGACTGTTTGTTTGGCAATGCAAGTATTCTGAGGTATTCTCAGATATTTTCAAATATTTCCTTTCCAAACATCACTCAAATGCAAAACACTTTTCAATTTCAAATTTTCAACTTTTTCATCTAATTATTACCTAATTAGTGTAACTTTTCTAAGCTCCCAAACAACATACAAAAAACAATTCAATTTTTTTAAATTTCAAAACAAAAATAATGTTAAAAATTATATTCAAACAATTTTTTAACTTTATAATACTTTTATTCAAATTTTCTCTTTCCATTCACAAAACCCAATAAAATAATTTAATTCAAAACATTTCACTACTATTCACAGATATACTGAGATATTCTAAGTATCCAACCGGGGGCTAAGTGTTGCGTAGGGCTTGCCTTGCCCTCAGCCAAATCAGTCTTTTTTGTTTTTTTTTTTTTTGTAAGTGATAAATATTGTTGATATGAATGAAATAGGCATAGCCCATGTACACAGGAAATATACAGAAGAACACCTAAATACATTCTAAGAGCGATAAATTAAAGACAAGAAATCATGAACATTGTCTTCATTTAGTACAATAGCAGAAAACCAAAGCAGTAAAGTGTGGAGAAAGAAATTCTTTAGCTCCGCCATTGTGCATTCCTTATCTTCAAAGCAACGCGCATTCCTTTCCGACCAAATACACCACATGATACAGAACGAGATCATCTTCCACATTGCTGCCATTTGATGACAGCCTTGCATCTTCCTCCAACAACCCAACAAATCCACCACCCTCAAAGGCATAACTCAAGCAACATCAACCCTTTGAAAGATCTCATCCCACAACACCTTTGTTACTTTACAATGCAGTAAGAGGTGATCCACAGATTCTCCATTTTCTTTACACATATAACACCAATCCATCACTACACATCTCCTTTTCCTCAGACTGTCCGTGGTCAAGATCTTCCCAAGAGCGGCATTCCATACAAAAAAGCCTACTTTAAAAGGCACGCGAGACTTCCAAATATTCTTCCAAGGGAATAGAGTATGAACTTGTGTTGACAAAATTTTATAGTATGCCTTAACTATACATTTCTTGTGATTATTAGACCTCCATTTCAATCTATCACGTTGTGCCATAGGAGTCCCAATGGAGTATAGTAGGTTGAAAAAATCTGATACAATAGATAATTCTCAATCATGAAAATTCTTATAAAAAAGAATATTTCACTGATGAAAACCATGAGGAAAATAGTTGCATATCTGCCACTGAAGTCTCCCTATTAGCTGAAATACAATAGAGAGCCGGAAAAACCCTTTCCAATGCGTGATCACCACACCACACGTCCCGCCAAAAACTGATTTGATTGCCTTCTCTGGCTACAAAGCGAATCTGGTTTTCAAAGCATGGCCACCCCCTCTTTATAAACTTCCATAAACCCACACCATACCCCCCCTCACCTTGTTGGATCACCAACCACGCCAAGCAACTCCATATCTAGCGTCGATAATTTCCTTCCACAACGATCCCGCCTTTGAGTGATATCTCCATAACCATTTCCCCAATAAAACTTTATTAAAAGTTCTCAAGTTACGCACTTTCAACCCCCCATACACAACTGGAGCACATATAAGAATGCCCTAAAAAGTTTCTCAATCCTGTTCACCACCCCTGCAAGCATAGGAAACAGAGATAAAAAAATATGTGGGGAGGTTAGTAAGGGTGCTCTTAATAAGGGTGAGACGACCCCCTTTCGATAAATTCACCCGTTTCCAACTAGCCAACATTTCTCTATCTTCTCTATTACCTCATCTTATATAGCTCTAGCCTTAAAAGTTGCTCCCAACGGAAGGACTAGATATTTCATTGGCAAAGAGGACACCTTAAAATCCTAAAGGCATGCTAAATTGAGGATATTTGAGACCGCACCCACCGAAACCATCTTGGACTTACCAAGATTTACCTTGAGCCCCGACACTGCTTTAAAGCAAAGTAACAGTGCTCGTAGAGTTTGGATCTGGCTATTATTTGCTTCACAAAAGAGTAAAGTATCATCTGCAAATAAAAGGTGTGAGATGATAATAGAGCCATCAGTGCCATTACCCACCTGGAAACCAGATAAGAAACCTCCACCAACAACGGCCTGCACCATCCGGCTAAGAGCCTCCATAACTATAATAAACAAAAGAGGAGATAGAAGATCTCCTTACCGCAAATCCCGGGATCTATCAAAAAACCCACCAGGTGTACCGTTAACTAGAATTGAGAACCGGGCGGTAGAAATACAATGACGCATCCAAGCAATCCACCTATCACCAAAGCCACACCTCCCAAGCAGGTATAAGAGGAATTCCCAGTTCACTTGATCAATAGGCCTTCTCCATGTCAAGCTTGCAAAGAATACCTGAACCTTCCTCCTGCAATCTATGGCCCAAGCACTCATTTGCAATGAGCACCGAGTCAAGAATTTGTCTCCCACGAATAAATGCGTTCTGAGACTTGGAAATAATATGTTCCAACACAGGGCTTAACCGGTTGACAAGAACCTTTGAAATAATCTTGTATACGCAACTAACTAGGCTTATAGGGCAAAAATCCTCAATAATTGAAGCCCGGTGTTTCTTGGGAATGAGAGCAATGAATGTTGCATTAAGGGATTTTTCAAACTTTTGAAAAGAGTGAAATTTACTAAAGACCTGCATAACATCACTTTTCACGATGTCCCAACAAGTTTGAAAGAAACCTATTGAAAAACCATCCGGGCTCGGCGCTTTATCATTAGCCATGCCAGAGATGACCTTGTAGATCTTATCTTCATCAAAAGGTCTCTCTCCAAAACACTCACACTCTGAGAGTCAATTACCTCAAAGGACAAGGCATCAAGCTTCGGCCTCCAACAAGCCAGTTCTATGAGAAGGGTCTCATAATAATGCACAATATGGTTTTCTAGTTCGGGAGGAGAAGATAGCACCTGAGTACTTGAATGTAGCGACTTAATAGCATTATTGCACTGATGTAAATTAGCCACTTTGTTAAAGTACTTCATACACTTATCACCTTCTTTCAACCCAAGGGCCCTAGATTTTTTATGCCATGAAGTCTCCTCCGACAATAAAACCCATATTAGCAACACTCCACTTGAGACTCCCAAAGAGGCCAAGTAAGACCAACCCACATACGAGCACCCCCATTAGTTCCGCACAATTCTTCTATCAATGAATCACAGCTTTGTTTCTTGAAAGCACACCACATCACCCTTTCACATTTGCAATAATGATTTTATACGAAGGCGTTTATTGTGATCATTAAGCCCCTGCACAGTCCAATATATAATCTTAGGCTTCATGTAAGCATAAATTGCCCCTCCCTTTCGATCTATCTCTTCCGCCACTCCCTTCCTTCACATTATAATTGATGGAACAAGTTAGCCTTTTAAGTTCCCTATCCCGCTTTATGGTTGACTTCGAACGGCTATCTTCAATTGCCACGAGAAGGGCCTTAAATTGTTCTTCGTAGCCTCCACAAGAGACCCCAATAATTGCTTGTATCTTCTCCACCTTCTTGAAAACCCAAGTTGAGGAACAACTCCCATATTTAGGACTAGGAGGGAGTGTACACAGAGGGGTTAGAACAGCCCCCTCCCCACCAGCACAATCATTATCAAACAGAGCCTTTTTTTTTTTTAATTGAGAATAAAATACTTCTGCATTCATGCATAGAGATAGTATTCAAATACATAATATACCAACAAGGTGAAAATGACAGACAAATAAAAAAAAGCAACTAGGAATGAACAGCCCCTGCATCCACTTCAAGTCTACTTCGAAGAAAATCTGGAGGATCATTCCACCACTGCAACGTATCATCCACAAACTGCGCTTGACGAGCTAGAATGTGTGCAGCCTCATTACCATGTCTTCCCACATGCAAAACTTCAAAAGAAGCAAAGATGGATAGCATCTTCTTCACCTCATGGATTAAAATACTGCACCTATCCGGAGTCTCCCCCCTTGAGCATATAGCCTCCATCACAGCAAGTGAATCCCCTTCTAAAATCAAATGAGAGATACCCAAGTGAGAAATTAATTGCAAACCCCTTAGTGCTGCAAGCGCTTCTATATCTTCCACCTCACGAATACCCAACTCCCTTCTAGACATTGCCATAACCATGCAACCCTTATCATCGCGCAGTACAGCACCCACCCTAGAAATATTCAAGGAACTAAAAATAGCTCCATCTACATTCAGTTTAAAAGACCCACATGGTGGAGGTAGCCAACACATTGTTGAAATCTGATTATGAACTTTAACATGCTGTCGAATTAACTGATAGGTCTCAACATAATCAAAACAATTACCCACCACAACACACACATCAAGAGTTGTTTGTTGGAATAACTTCAGATTTCGAAATTTCCACACACCCCAGGCAATTATCAAGAATCGGGTCAGAATAAGAGGGTCATTAAGGCGCATAACTGCTTTGACAGCATTAACAAAACCAGAATAGCCAAATATCAACCTCAAATCTCTTCCAAAATACATTTCCCACACTCTTAAAAAAAAAAGGACACTGACAGAGAATGTGGAAGACATCTTCACAAGCATCATGGCAAAAAACACATTTAGAAGAACCCAAAACATGCCTCTGAAATAAAAGCATTTTAGTAGGCAAACTATCCTTACAAGCTCGCCAAATAAAATTCTTGATCTTATTTGGAAGCTGTAAATTCCACAAAACCTTCCAGAAAGAACAAAGAGGGTAATCTTGATTACTAGAACCATTCTCCAAAGCAGATTTCAAATTAAGGGCAAGGTAATATGCAGACTTCACAGTAAAAATTCCAGTTCTAGTGCCACTCCACACTAATTTATCAGCACCCCAATGTAGGAATAAAGGAGTTCTTAGAATAGTTTTAGCCTCAAAAGAAAGGAATACTTGTATGACCGAATCTATGTTCCACCCACTGGGAGAAGACGAATCCATTAAATCCGCTACACAAGCACCCTCAGCAAGGGTATTGCAGCAAGTAACAACTTGTTTGGAATTCGAGTCAGCAAGCCAATTATCTGTCAAATCTTGATTTTATCTCCCTTACCAATACGCCATAAACTTCCAGCTTTGATTACAGGTTTTGCTTCAAAAATGCTACGCCACACATATGATGGCTTAGAGCCAAGCACTGAAGATAAAACATTAGTACTAGGAAAATACTTTGCTTTAAAAACTGATGCAAAAAGAGACCCTTGTGATTGAAGTAAACGCCATCCTTGCTTTGCCAATAAAGAGATTAAATACTTCCAAATCCCGAAATCCCAATCCACCCTTGAACTTAGACTGACACATGTTGCGCCAATTCAGCCAATGTATCCTTCTTTCTTGACCCCTTTGACCCCACCAAAACCTTGCAATCATCCCCTCAAGTTCTTTACAAAAACCCCTTGGAATCTTGAAACAGCTCATTGTGTAAGTGGGAATAGCCTGAACTACAGCTTTAATCAACACCTCACGAACATCTTGTGATAATAACTTTTCTTTCCACCCTTGTAACTTTGCCCAAACTCTGTCCTTAATTGCTTTAAAAGTCTGATAATGCAATTTTCCCACAAGAATTAAGACCAAGATATTTAGCATGGTGCTGAATATCCTGAACGCCCCACACACTTTTAATAGCACTTATAACATTTGGCTCTGTGTTACGACTGAAAAGCATTTCTGTTATACCCATATTTAACTGCTGACCCGATGCCACACCATAACAACATATCAAATTTTTAATATGCTGATTTTCTGAAACAAATGCTTGACAGAAAATGATACTATCGTCCGCAAAGAACAAGTGACTGACTCGAGGAGCATTATGACACACACTAATACCCCTTAGAAGATGCTGCTCTTCAGCTTGCTTCAATAACAAAGATAGAGCCTCTGCACATAAAACAAACAAATATGGAGAGAGAGGACACCCTTGACGTAGACCACGGGTGGGCTTAAAAGGCTTAGTAGCAACCCCATTCACAAGAACTTTGTACGAAACAGAAGTAATGCACATCATTATTAAGCGAATAAATTGGGAATTAAACCCCATACGCAGCATAAGTTTTTCTAAAAAAACCCATTCAACCCTGTCATAGGCTTTACTCATGTCTAATTTAATAGACATTCAACTTTTCCTCCCACTCTTCCTCTTTCTAATAGCATCCACAGTTTCAAAGGCTACTAGAACATTGTCAGTAATCAGCCTTCCAGGAACAAAAGTTGACTGGTTCTCAGAAATAGCTCCAGGTAAAGCTAATTTCAACCTATTAGCTAATACCTTTGCAATGA